>NC_073306.1:122028579-122328579 GCF_027595985.1 Sorex araneus | reverse complement strand
CCAGACTCAAGCCCCCAGAAGTAACTCCCTTTTAGGGTTTATTACAAAGGTTAAATAAAACAATCCCCAGTGGACACTGAATCCAATATTGGGCCCCTGCTACATGGCAGGCATGGGCTTATTGAAGTTCATCTGCTCATCTGCTTTGTGTTTTTTATTAGTGAATAAATTGCCCATGCTCCCATGAAATTCACCCAACCACTGTCATTGAGGTTCAATGTCAGTACTGCCCATGCCTTCCTTTTTTAGTAAGAGAATATTATTTAGTTTTTTGTTTTTATTGTAGTTTGGGTAGCATGGTTACCTAAGTGCTTTTATGGTTTCGATGTATATAATTACTGCAACTTCATCACCTTCTAAGTGTAAAAACCATCCACCATTGTCCTTATATATCATCTAGCCTCCCTTTCCTTTTTTTCCCACTTGCAAATTTTATTTTTGTAATCTAAGGTTGAGAGTCTGTCATCATTAAATACTGTCTATTCCCTTGTTTGTCTTTTCTGAGCATCACAAATGAGTGGGATCATCTGATATTTGTCCTTCTCCCTTTCATTTATGTGGTTTAGCATGAGACCCTGCAGTTCCATACAGGTTGCAATAAATTTCAACATTTCATTCTTTTTATAGATACATTGTCTACTTATGCCACAATTTCTCTATCCATTTTGATTGTTTCTATATCCTGGCAATTATACTCAGTACTGCTATGAATGTAAGTGTACATCACTGTATCACGGTATCACTGTCATCCCGTTGCTCATTCGATTTGATCTAGTGGGCACCAGTAACATTTCCAGTGTGAGACTTATTGTTACTGGTTTTGGCATATCGAATATGCCACGGGTAGCTTGCCAGGCTCTGCCATGTGGGCTGGATACTCTCGGTAGCTTGCCGGGCTCTCTAAGAGGGGTGGGTCGGCCGCATGCAAGGCAAACGCCCTATCTGCTGTGCTATCGCTCCAGCCCGTAAGTATACATACGTCTTTTCAAGTTAATATTTTTGTGTTCTTGGGGAAGATGCCAAGAAATGGAATCATTGGGTCATATGGAAGCTCTATTCTAAGCTATATTTTTTGAGAATTCACCATACTGTGCTTTATAGAAGCTAAACCAGATAATATTCCCACACTTTTCCATCATATCCCAAATACAGGTTATTTCCAGCCCTTTTGCCGTATGCCATTCCTGTTGGTGAGAAATGACAATCTTATTGTCTTTTGCATTTTCATTTCCCTGAAAATAAGTAATGACACTCTTTTATATGCCTAATGGCCATCCATATGTCCTCTTCAAAGAAGTGTTACTGCCCATGCTTTTACATAATCATAAAATATCATGCACACAATTCCATGTTACTTTGCTTCCTGCTTGATATTTTTCTAAGAAAGCATGTTTTCATGTTACTAATAGTCTTCCTGACCTTACTATCATTTACTCTGAGCATTCTGCTAGAAACTGTCGACTTGAAGAGTATTTCAGGCTTCTGGGTGTAGAACTTCCAGCATTCCTTTCTTAATCCATTGATTTACCTTTCATTTGTTCTCAATTTTCTCCTGCAAAAGAAGACATTTAGGTTTTTCCAAACATTACTTCTGACTCCCTGGCAGAAGTAAATCAGGTGCCATTTCATCAGTCAATTTAAATCTAATGTCAGGGTCTTTTAGCAGCTAACTGCTTCCCTAGGAGCTGGGCTGTCCCTCACGAACCTACACGGCATGTTTCCAGAAGGCAAACTAGACTCGAGCTGCTTTGCTTGCAATCTAACTTGGCTGCTGTCAAACTCCAGCTATTCTTCCGTGTTAATAAAGCCACTGGTGGGAAGGTGAAACGAAAGGTCATCTCCCATGTAAATGAATATTTGAACACTTTTCCTTTGTTCACTTAAGCTTTTAATATCAGTTTAACTAAATGCTCTTCTGATGCAAGAACTAGAAATGAAGAAATATTTCTTTCTCCCAGAAAGGGATGGGGATATGAGCACAGTAAAACCCTATAAGCTTTTAGTATCGATATGTTTAATATGCCCAAACCAGTAACAATGCTGGGTCTCATTCCCCTGACCCTGAAAGAGCCTTCAATGCGGCACCATTGGAAAGGATGAGTAAAGAGAGGCTTCTAAAATCTCAGGGCTAGATGAATGGAGATGTTACTGAGACCACTCGAAAAATTTGACGATCAATAGGATGATGATGATGATGATGATGATGATGATGATGATGATTATGATGTTTAATATTATGGAACCATTTGACTGGGTAGAGAAGTGGTTAAAAAAAGAAAAGAAAAGAAAAAGTCTAGATGTTTCTCCGTGCATGTTTCCAGAAGAGATTAACATTGGAATCAGAAGACAGAATAAAGAAAATGTTAATCACCAATGAGAGTGAATGCATCTAATCACTGAGTTCCTAAAAGAATAAAAATGCAGAGGAAAATAAATCTGCTTTCTGCTTAAGCTGAGACTTCCACTTTCTCCCACACTCAGAGATCAACTCTTTGGTCTCAGGTTATGGGGCTTCGACCAGGGCTTAACTATATAGGTCTCCAGATTAACTATTTGGCCTTCAGGCACAACTGGATTATATCACCTGCTCTCCTGGCTCAGCAGTTTGCAGATGTAAAATCATGAGACATCTGGATCTCCACAATCCATGAGTCAATTTCTACAGTAAATTTTCTCTTCTCTATATGTGTAATTATCTGTAAGCTAGTAGTAAGATATCTTTGATATTTCTCAATTATTTGTACCTGTCAAGTTGACAGGCAGGGGTTGGGCAGGTGTTGGGGTAAGGAGGGTATATGGGAACACTGGTTGGGGAAAGTTAACACTGGTGGGGGTATTTGTGTTGATAACTTTGTAAATCACAGTTCTTTAATTAAGAAAGAATGGGAAAAAAATGAAAATTCCCAAGTACTAAATGCACCAAGCTTCTTTTATTCTCTCTAGTTAAAGCTTATTGGGTCAAAGTAAAATGTAGGGCTAGAGTTAGCATCAGGCCAAGGTCAGGGTGAAATATATTAGGACTCAGTGCTTTTTAGACTTCCTTTCTATTGTCACCTCCCATATCATAAAATTTTATACCCGAGATTGATAGCACAGTGGGTAGGGCATTTGCCTTGCATGCAGCCGACCCGGGTTTGATTCCTCCACCCCTCTTGGAGAGCTCAGCAAGCTACCAAGAGTATCTCGCCAGCACAGCAGAGCCTGCCAAGCTACCCGTGGCGTATTCGATATGCCAAAACAGTAACAAGTCTCACAATGGAGATGTTACTGGTGCCCACTCAAGCAAATTGATGAGCAACAGGATGACAGTGATACAGTGATATACATATTTGTGTATATATAATGTGTGCTATATACACGTTCATGATAAAAGACTATTTTTTATGCCCACATACATACACAAGTTTTAATTCTTCTTGTTCAAGGTAGTATTGCCGTCATCTAGAACAAATAGGTTAGAATTTTGGATGAAAGTCAATGTTAAAGTAATGGTTGGGCTATGGGTCAGAACTTGGGTAGGAGTCTGGGTTTAAATTAGACCAGGTTCCCAACACCCAAAAGGAGGTAGAGAACAAAAGGGAATACCCTGCCACAAAGGCAGGGTGGGGTGAGTGGGATGAAATCGGGGAGAGGGGGTGTGGAGAGATACTGGGATCATCAGTGGTGGAGAATGGGCACTGGTGGAGGGATGGGTACTCGAGCATTGTATGGCTGAAACACAAGCACGAAAATATGTAAATCTGTAACTTTACCCTCACGGTGATTCAGTAATAAAAAAATAAATTGAATAAATAAATAAATTAGGCCAGGTTCATATTAACATTGGAGTTTGGGTTTGAGCTAAGGTCAGGCTAGTAATCAGCATTACAATTAGGACCTGTGTACATACTGTGTTCAGGCTCAGTATTAGAATTAAAGTTATATCCAGGGTTAGATGCCAGTTTATATATACCAGGAATATGCCACCTCCTTTCTTTCAAGAAGTCAGATTTTCTACTCCCGTGAGCTGCAAGGACCTTTCCTCACATTTCTGTTCACCTCATCTCTTATACTTCAGACTACCCCTCAAACATCATTTCCCTCACAGTCCTTCCTTCACTCTTATGAATTAAGTCCTGCTGTTACTCTTCCTCACAGCATCAATACCCTTCTTGTTGCTTCTTTTCAAGGACAAGAAATAAATTTACACGTGTTGTTTTTATTTATGTGATAATATGCAGACATATTAGTAGCCCCCAAATCTGTCAGAAACCATTTCTATATGTTCTGTCCATTATATAGTTGATGCCAATTCAATGCCTAAGGCATGGTCAGTATTCAACAAATGTCCCTTTTAAGAAAAAGAGTGGGAGGGAAGAAAAGAATTGAGTTCTAGTTTCCTCCATCTAGAAAGAATAAGTTGGTTTTTCTAAGAATAAGCACTCAAATGTAAAATACACAATTTGGTCAAATCTCATGCTTACATTATTTGAACAGGTATAATAAAGCAATCTTTAGACTTTATGTGTAATTTATTATAGGGAATTAACTCAAGTGATTATGGCAACTAAGACTTACCATCTGCTATCTCTCTGCAAGCTGGATACCCATGAAAGCCTGTGAAACAGTTCAAAGGCCTAAGAATTGCAGAGTTAATGATGCATATTCCTGTCTCAATTTGAAGAACTAAAAAGCAGGAACTCTAAGGGCAGGAAAAGATTAATATCCTAATTCAAACGCTCAGGTAGATGAAGGGTGAACCCCACACAGCACTTGGTGAATCTAGATATATTCTATCAGTGAATCCCATCACACCACATGGGGAAATGGATTTTCTTTACTCAGCCTACCAACTCAAATTAATATTGGCCCACTCAGAAGTAATACTGAATAGATACCTGGGTATACTTTCAATCAATCAAGCACACGAAACCAACCAGTCATAGTTACTAAACTTGATTTTACATGATACGATTTCTTGCTCTCCCCTAAGGGGTACTGCACTACCAATAGGAGAGGTAGAAAAAATATACAGATTTTTGTGTAACCCTGAGGGAGTTCCTTTACCTTCTCCTTCTGGCTTACATGTTATTCTCCATGTTGAAAAGAAATACTCACAGTGCTCTGCTCCTCCAAGTAGCATCTCCTCCAAGTAGCATCTTTTTGGCTCTTCAAAAGTTAAGTCCAAACACCTATCCAAGGCTCCCATTTATCAATGCAAGTTGCACAGATCAAAGTACTTTCCTAAGAAGGGATGAAGAAGGAAACATTTTTCTATGCAAAGAGAACTGTTCTCGATAGAGTGAATAGACCCTGTTTTGTGATGTCCTTTGAGATAACCCAAGACAAAGGCTTGAGCAAAGCACTTACCTCAAGTGCAATAGTTTTTGTTTTTGTTTTGGGTTTTTTTTTTTTTGCTTTTTTTGGGTCACACCCAGCGATACTCAGGGGTTACTCCTGGCTTTGCACTCAGGAATTACTCCTGGCGGTGCTTGGGGGACCATATGGGATGCCGGGGATCGAACCCGGGTCGGCCGCGTGCAAGGCAAACGCCCTACCCACTGTGCTATCGCTCCGGCCCTGCAATAGTTTTTTTAATGGCACCCCAGAAAGCTCAATAGCAAAACAAAATATTTTAATGAAATTTTTTAAAAATCAAAATTAATACCAAAATTTTACACATTTAAAGTAAGACAGGAACAGAGACTTAAGGTTAGAACTGAGTAGAGAGAGAAAAAAAAAAAAAGAACTGAGTAGAGAAGATATTCAAGGGAATAATTGCTCTAGGTGAAAGACTGAAAAAAAATCTTTTATTATGCAGGTGAGAGTGGTATCAAGACAAGGTGCTATTAGTCATCAACCAAATAGAAGACTAGATACTGCAGAAAAATGTTGCCAAATAAAAGGTACTTTGCTGTAGTGACCTAAGAACTCATGTAGAGAATCATGCAAGTCATTGATAGTCATCCTGAATATTTGTTGATAGTCATTGATAGTCATCCTGAATGATGTCCCTCACCACTGGAGGTAATCACAGTAGGTAAAATGTCATCTCCATGTACAATTTGATTAAGACCAAGTGACACTTTCCCCTGCTAGTCATCCAGGATGAGCTAGGATCCTCAAAATAGACTCTATATTGAGCACAGAGAGGTACCATTCAATGACTTCAGGGTTTCTGTACAAGTCAATTCTGATTCATTCTCCCATCTCCCATATCTCCGTATATGAAAGATATGGGAAATAGATCCAATATCAGGGGAAAAAAATAACTCTTCTCCAGCTATTGTAAGTATGCTCTCTCTCCCTCCCTATCCTTGTTATCTTCCAAATAGAAATAAATCTTAATCACTTTGTAAAGAAGGTGATTTAGCAGCATTCTAAATTTGAATGGCAGCATTCTAAAATTAAACTCCTCCATTAACAACTATTAAACGCTATTTCTTGAATGATACCGAAGATGACATCACATTCAGGTTATAGGGTCAACATCGTCAGCCACTGATTGGGAGCAATTTAAAGGGGGAAGGAATGTAAATGAAGATCTATAAGTACATTTCAAAAAGTTTGTGGAGACAGCTCTCTGAGTAAGTCTTAAATTAATTACTAAGCTGGCAGCATTGTTTTAACATGGGGGAAGGGGTCTAATATCGAATATCTAATATCAGAGAAGATATCCAGGAACCTCACATTCTATTGGTGCCTCCACCACCTTACCCTACACTAAATGGACTTTGATCAATCCAGGAGTCCCTATAAAGCCATAAAAATCACCAACCCACATGTCATCTGTGGTCTCTTACTTCCATACCTCCATAACTGTGTCCAGCTTCTCTCTCCTCTGTTACGAAAGTCTGCTTAAGGCTCTCCACTGCTCCAGGTGGCTAGTTCAACTTATAGCACTTCCTTGCCTAGAAAGAAAAATACATTCCCATTTCATTTGACCTGACCCATATGACATGCTTTGACCCATAACCAATGACCAAATGCAATATATGGCATGTCCATGCAGGAGTTAAAATGTGTTGATTATTTCTACTGATCATTTGATTTCTTCTGTATGAGGATAGCATGTCCTAGATTAGGATGATTTCTCCTACCTGAGAAATCAAAAACAAAAGCCACATTAAGCAAAACTTAGTCAAACAGTAGCTACTGTATACTGGATACTGTATAATATCACTTGTCACTTGTCATCCCGTTGATCTTCGATTTGCTCGAGCGGGCACCAGTAATGTCTCCATTCATTCCTGTTGCATGCTAGTGTAGCCCAATGGTATCTGCTAGCTCCAGGAACACGAAGAGACTCAAACCGTTCACAAAGAAGTCTGACCATCTCATAGGTGGTCGGCCACGTGGTCTTTTGACGTCCCATGGAATCCAGTCGGTAACAGCTCTAGTCCAGCGGTCATCTCTAAATCGCATTACATTTCCGGCCCATCTGATTTTTGATGCCTTGGCAAACGAGACAGCGTCCCTGATTCTTGATCGTCAATGGAGGTTGGAACTCTGTATTCCTTCTCTCACTTGAGTGAAACGTGATACTCAAAGCATAGCTCTTTTGATTCCTCCTTGGGATATCTGAATAGCATTCTCTGTTACTGTACAATGTAACAGAGAAATTGTTGTTGTTGGATAAACTATACTATTTGAGGGACTGTTTGTTACCACAGCCTGTCCTACCAAAATCTCTTACACAATTCACTTTAATGGATTCCCCTTAACTTTAATCCTAACCAGTTCCAGCAAGAACATTTGCCAAAGTGTGTCTTCAGAAGCATAGTCATGAAAGAATCTCAACAGGGCTAGGGGTAAATTCAATTTGAGAAATTCTGCATAATTGCTCTTGGAGATTCACAATTCCTAGAAGTATATTAAAGGTGTTGAGAAATCTTTTAGTATTTGACAGGGGTCAAAGTCATTAACTTTGGGGTTACTGTGCCTGGATTTGATCGTGGACCAACTACTGCTTACTAGATAAATGACTTTTGAGATGTCATGTCTTCTTTGAGCCTCGGTTTATTTAATTTTTTTATTTTTTATTTGAAAAGTGAAGACAGTAAGAGTCACTTCAAAGTGGCACTGTAAGAATCAAATTAAATAATGAAAATAAAGTATTAATAAGCCACAGAATGGCCTGTACTTCTTTTCCAAACGCGTAAGAATGATATGTAAGATGTTTTTTGAAGTGCTAAAAATATATGTATAATAATGCTCAGAAACAACGTCCAGACCTCACTAGACAATAAATGGGAGAAAATTAATTTTGTCATTATACAAGACTTAAATCAAGTTTAAAATAAGTCTCAATGAAGAAAGAATGCACTCCGCTTCCAGTTCCAAATTTTAATTACAACAACTCTTAGGAGACCATTAAGAAGTAAATTAAATACCAATCTCAACCATTTTACATCACGATGGGTTAACTTGTCCTCTTGGAAAGCCATCCTATACCATCTTTCCTACAGACTTTTGGTCATCCAAGGAATGTTCTGATTTTAACTGAGTCACATTCCCAAGCCCTGGTAAGCTTCTTTCTTCTCATTTAAGGTCTAAAAGATTTTGTACTGTTTTGGCCACATTCAATCCTGTATTAATCACGTTGTTATACCATAAACTGTCTTAAAAGTTTTTCATTTAAATTAATGATAAGCAGTTATTATCTCACATATTTACATGAATCAGAAATTTGGATGCATATTAACTAGGTGGTTGTGGCTTAATATGTCTCAGGAGAGGAAAAAAAATAACTCCAAGACATTGTTTGTAGGAATTTAATTGGTGCAGACTACAGAAAAATAGTATAGACATTTTTCTGATACAGACATCAGAAAAAAACTGGAAAACTCATATTATTTAACAATACATCTCCTAGGCGTTTATCCAAAAGATATAAAAACACTAATCCCAAAACATATCTAGACCCCTGTGTCCATACCAGCAACAATCATCGACCGGTAACTGAATAAAGAAGCTGTGGTATGTATGGTCAATTGAATAGTGGTCTGCCATTTACAAAGATAAGTCATGACTTTGGGAACAAAATAAATAGAATTTAAGGTGTTTGTACTGAGTGAAATAAGGAAGGAAGTAGAAGACAATCACCAGGTGGTTCCATTCATTGGTAGAACATAAGCAAACAAACTGACAAAAACAAAACTCTTAGGCCCAGTAAAAATTATGAAGAATTCATGAAAGAAAAGGAGTGATAGAAGAAATGGCAAAGGGTCCTTTTTGGAGGAGGGATGGCATTGGTGGGAAATGCAGTAAGTTCTTATACACATTGCTGTATTACTGTATCAGTGTCATCCCATTGCTTATCGATTTGCTCAAGCGGGCACCAGTAATGCCTCCACTGTGAGACTTGTTGTTCCTGTTTTTGGCATATAGAATACGTCACGGTAGTTTGCCAGGCTCTGCTGTGTGGGTGAGATACTCTCGGTAGCTTGCTGGGCTCTCTGAGAGGGTGGAGGAATCGAACCCGGGTCAGCCGCATGCAAGGCAAATGCCCTACCCGCTTAGAGAAGTATAACATTATATGATGCTGAAAATCTGTAGCATCGTTAGCCAATGATAAATCAAAATTTAAAAGCTCTCACAAGGTTGCAGTATGTTCGAAGGCAAGTATTGGGAGAGACCATCTATCCGCACAGGGTGAGAGATCCACCTCTGAGACAGCTCTAACGAGGCTGGAAATCTCCTCTGCCTCCCGCATCATTTCTTCCTGGGCCTCTCCTTTGGCCTACTCCGTATCCTTCTAACACAACAGCTGGCCTATCCCCAGAATGAGTGACCCCAAAGGGAGCAGGAGATTCGTGCTAGCATCTTTCACTCTTTGTCTTAAGGGCTCCCACTTTAGGAATTCCATTTCTGAAATGTCTATTTCATACTGGCCAGACCTATGGGAGCTGCAAAAGGAATCGCCCCAAGACAAGGGCGTCACCTAAGGAAGCCTAACAAGCAAGAGATCATCTTGGAGGCTAGTTCCCACAGTCTGCCCCAGTGTTCCCCAGGGAGTTGTGCTCTGTCACCTACGAAACGCACTCTTCCTTTCGGAAGCCCCTCTACACTTCCATCCCAAGACCCAAGCTCAGTGGTCCTTGGCACAAGGTGAGGATGCCATAAGGGCCAGCTCTGCCTGATCCGTACATCTCGTGTTCAAACACACCAGCATCTGCTCCCTGCCTTTACATGGATACTCCCGACCCTAAGTCCTCACACCAGCAGATGTCAAATACACCCAGCCAGGCACAGTGACTTCGTCTGCACGAAGCACAACATCTGGTATGGTTTTTTCCTCCCAAACCATCTCCTCATCCAGATGTTTCCAAAGCCTCCTGGGCCCTGTCCACCGCAGCAGTGAGGCCCACAGGAGTGTGGAATTGATGGAGCAAGGGCTATGGGGGGGGGGAACCTTCAGCTCCCCTCCATCTGTCAGCCAGCCTGGGACTCCCCAAAACTGCATGCAGATGCTCCCCACCTGAGCAGTTGCAGCGGGGAACTTGGGCTCTCTCTTCCCCAGCACACAGCAGCTGGGCCATCTGCTGACTAGGTGACAGAACAGTTCAATTCAGGGCCAGCCTCACTGGGACTCAAGTTCATTCATGCATTCCACTTGCAACTACCAAGCACCTACTTCATGCCTGAGAAGCACTGTAGCACTGTAGCACTGTCGTCCCCATTGTTCATCTATTTGCTCAAGTGGACACCAGTAACATCTCCATTGTGAAACTTGTTACTGGTTTTGGCATATCAAGTACACCACAGGTAGCTTGCCAGGCACTGCCGTGTGGGCTTGATACTCTCGGTAGCTTGCCAGGCTCTCTGAGAAGGACAGGGGAATCGAACCCGAGCCGGCCGCGTGCAAGGCAAACACCTTACCCACTGTGCTATCACTCTAGTCCATGTCTAAGAAAGGTTAAAAAGATAAAGTTTTGCCCTAAAGGAGTTCATGATTTGGTGATGGGGGTGGGAGAGGTATATTTTCAAAAGGAAATCATTAGCTGGTATAATTAAAGCTAGAAGTAAACTAAGCAGGGCTGGTGTAACACTTACTACAGTGAGTAAGGTGCTGAACCAGGTTCAGTCCCTGGCACCCCATGTGGTCCCCAAAGGTCCACCAGGAATGATCCCTGAGCACAGTGCCACAAGTAAGCCACATTTTTTAATTAAATTAAAATTTTAAAAAAAGAAAACTATAAATACAATAAACATAAAAAATTCTTGGGGAGCATAAGATAGAAACATTCAGGAAGTTAAGGGAGGGAAGACTTCCTAGACAGGGTGCTTCATGATAAAATGAAGTTTCAGGTGTAGCTTCAGCATGAAACTATGGCCCAGGTAGTAGGCACAGTCTGAGCAAACATGTGAGGAAAACTAACTACTGATCTTGAAGCGAGGCAGAAATCATTGACAGGCTTTCTGTGGGAAAGACCATCTCTGTAGGACACGCAATTGTATTTGCTGGGCTTGGGCTCAACCAGCTACAAGACGAGACTAGAAACAGATCCTAAGCCTACTCCTTGGGAAATTATATGGGTCTTTTTTAACTAATTTTATGTGTAGACCATGGCAGAAGTGGTCTACACTTTTGTGAGAGAAAAGATGACACAATTCCAGTGCATTTCTCTTGCACACCCCTCTGGAATTGTTGTGCTCCGGCACATGAAGAGAATCCAGGGGGTTAGAGGGAGAGGAAATGGCAGAATCAGCTCAGCAGTCCCCACCATCACCCCCCATTCCCTGAGGAAGGTGCCAGGTGTGTGAGACTGAAAAGATTATTCCTACTGCAGCCAGCACTGGGCGGCAGCCACATGAAAGAAAGTGCCTGAGAGTAAACCAACTAGCTCCGCCACGTTCACCCTCAGAACCCTATAAGATAGCACTGAGATGGAATCACTGCTTTGCACCATCACAGTGAAGGTCTTTGTGCTGCAACAGCTGTTGAACTGCGCCTAAAGCTTTTCTGTAGTGAAAGCAGATAGAGATGGTGTGCCGGACTCAGAGGAGAGAGGAAGTTCAGGTGTCTTTGATCTGGTTCTTCTGAAAACTCTTCCCAACACCCCCCAAGCCCGCAACACTTCCTTCATGAGCCACTAAGTTAGCTCCCATTGGGATTTCTAGAACTTGCAAACAAATTAATATAGGTGGATTTAGTACAAATTAAGTTATCCAAAGATTTGAGATAAATCCTAGGAGTGTGATGTGTTTTTTTTATTTTTATTGATTGAAGTGCTATGGCTTACAATACTATTAAAGTGTGATATGTTTCTGAGCACATATTATGGGAGGTGGGAGAAGAGTGAGTGATAAAGGAGAGGGGGTAAGCAGACAGATCTTGCAGAGAAACTGTAAGATATGGAAAGTTTTGGTGTGCCAAATTTATATCCCACCCTCTCCACAGGGATGTGGTATACTGTCAAAGTTTTTGAACTTTATTTAAAGGCAATGGAAGCCAGTGAACAATTTTCACCCAAAGAGTGACGGCAATGGAAGCCAGTGAACAATTTTCACCCAAAGAGTGACGGTTCAGGTGCACACTGTGGAAAGGTCAATCTGCCAGCTTGGAAGATGGGTTGGAGAGAAGTTTATTGGTCAAAAGGCTTCTTATATGATGCAGGGGGAAGGATGAACCAAGAGAGGGCAACTTCGGTAGAATGAGAAAATATTCTGAGGCGTCATGGACAAGACTTGTCTTTTATATGGCAGAGGACAGGAGGGACATAAGATGACTTCCAAGTTTGTAGTTTGAGTATCTGAGGAATTAACATGAGTATCTGAAGAACATGTGGAGTGGCACTTGCAGAAAAATACTACCTGCCACAGGTGATAACAAAAAAGACTCCTCAAGAAGTGACATTTGAACTCATACCACAGTGATGAACAAATTCAAGCAGTGATCGATGAAGATGATGTATTAGGAGCAATATTCTTAGCCGAGGGAATAGAGTGGACATAGTTCCTGACATACAAAAGAGCATGGTGCCTTGAAGAGGCTGATGAAAGGCCAGAGACGTTGGAGTAAGTTGGAAATATAAATCTGAAGCTCAAGGAAAAGGTCAGAGCTGAAAGTAAAAACGTGGCATCCTAGAGTAGATGGCACCAGAGGGGACCACAAGGGAGAATGTGCAGAGATGAGAACAATTCTCACAGAAACCCAAGGATTTTTTGCCCTTAATATCCTCTGCCCATTTAGTCCTATTAAGACAAAATCAGGTTCGGAACTTATCTTTCCTCTCTCTGCCAACAAAAGTGGTTCCCTCAATTATTTTTTTCCCCTGTCTGGTTACCTAGCTTTAACAATCTCCTAGAAGGACCCTGGGATCCTTGCCCCTTGGTATTCTAACCCACACATGGTCCTCTCTCACACTCAGTGGGGCTAATCTCAGGGACCAACAGAAAGAGAGGGACAGACATAGAAGACTGCACTCATTTGTGGAGTATAGAATAACATCACATGAGGCTGACACCCAAGGACAGTAGATACAAGGGCCAGGGGGATTGCCCCATAGCTGGAAGCCTGCTTCATGAGCTAAGGGGAGAAGGCAGATGGAATAGAGAAGGGATCACTAAGAAAATGATGGCTGGAGGAACCAGTTGGGATGGGAGATGCATGCTGAAAGTAGATAATGGACCAAAAATGATTACCTCTCAGTGTCTGTATTGCAAGCCATAATGCCCAAAAGTAGAGAGAGAGTATGGGGAATATTGTCTGCCATGGAGGCAGGGGGAGGGTGAGAAAGGGAGAGTATACCTGGGATATTGGTGGTGGGAAATGTGCACTGGTGGAGGGATGGGTGTTTGATAATTGTGAGATTGTAGCCCAAACATGAAAGCTTGTAACTATCTTATAGTGATTCAATAAAATTTATTTTTAAAAAATCTCAGGGACCAAGAGAATGCCACAGAAGTGATACTGTATGAGTCCCAAGGTTACGTCATGAGGGACCTTTCAGCCTCTGTCTTGGATTGCTCACTCTGAGAAAACCCGTAATCACTCTGGGAAAACCAATAATCACTTAGGGACGCCTATGTGGGGAGGAACAGAGGTCTTCCGCCAAAAGGCAGTACCAACCTGCCAACCATCAGAATAGCCTCTTGGAAATGATCCTCAGTCACAGTCTAATCCTCAGATGATTCCAGCTCCCTAGCCTGCACAGCCTCATGCTGAGTTCAGATACCATGCAGCAGGAGCAAGCTATCCCTATTGTCCCCTACCGCAAATAATGACCAGTAAAAGTCATGGGAAAAATTAATGATTATTGTTGTTTCATTAGGGCTGGAACGATAGCACAGTGGCTGGGTGTTCATCTTTCACACAGCCGACCCGAGTATCAAGCCCGTGCGGCAGAGCCTGGCAAGCTACCCGTACGTATTGGATATGCCAAAAACAGTAACAATAAGTCTCTCAATGAGAGATGTTACTGGTGCCCACTTGAACAAATCGATGAGCAACGGGATGAGTGTTGTTTCATTGAAAAGATGGGGTAATTTGTAACATAGCAATAGATAAGTAACTACTACGCTAACCCTAACTAATCCATTGCTTTTCCCTTTCTATCTCACATTTATCCCAAAGATAGTTTTGGGAAACTCTCTGAGTTAGACAAGATCACCCATTCAACTTTGGTTCTGTTTAGGGTTTTCTAAAGAGGTCTTAAAAATCATCTCCATTTGCACACCTCCAGAGACAGAGAATTTATTACCTCCCCAAACCAGCACATTCCATTTAAAGCTGGGATCCCTGTAACTTAGAATCACTGAAGTTTCTCCTCCTAATATCCCTTTTATCCCCCAGAGATGCCTCTGACCCAATGCCAAGCCCCCCCACCTCACCCTTACCAAGCCCCAAAAAAATCAAATTACAATTCCAAAAAGGCACGCTTGACTTGGAAACATCAGCAAGAAAGTTCCATTTCCCTGAATCTCTAAATGAAAAAAGACTCCTTGTCAGTTTGGTGCAATTAACTGTGGGAGATGATGACGGAGCACGGAGCAGTGAGAGTTTCTGTGAGGGGGCAGAGAGGCAGCGGAAGCCCCAACTCAGACAGACATGCCGCAGATGGCACGACGAGATAACGCCTTTCACATTTCAGAAATCACGTTGTCAACAATGCTTCCAGACTCGGAAATTAGCTGAAGTCATCAGGAGTGCCTGGCAGCAGGCAGCAGGAGCCTGGGTGGGGGCCCCCCCTCGCTTGACATCATGCATCGGTGCAAAGGGAAACTGGCAAGGTTCACAGAACACGCTCTTGGGTCAACTGTCTCAGGAGTCCACAGGAAGGGCATTCCTGGGGCAGGTTGAGGTTCTTACTTGCAGTCAACATTCAAAACTTCCCTTCCCCTACCTGTTGTTCCAAGAGTAAGAAACTAACTCCAAGTCTCAGAGTACACTTTTCTTCTATCCCATCATGTCTTGTGGATTGATATGCTGTCTTTAGACTGTGCCCTCTCTGAATTATGGATTCATGCACCCTCTTAAAATTTGATTCACTCGGGGCTAGAGCGATAGCAGAGTGGGTAAGGTGTTTGCCTTGCACACGGCCGACCCAAGTTCAATTTGGTCCCCTGAGCACCGCCAGGAGTAATTCCTGAGTGCAGAGCCAGGAGGAACCCCTGAGCATCGCTGGGTGTGACCCAAAAAGCAAAATTTAAAAAAACTAAACAAAACAAAAATTGATTCACTCAATCTCCAGGTCTAAAATGAGAATTGCATTGTTTTTACAAAAGTTGCTAAGATTAAAAAAAAAAAAACTCCTGAATATGAAGCTCATCTGAAACAGTCTGACCTTTCTGTTACAGTTCTCCTGCCTCAGGCATCCACCATCCTTCGAGGAGACAGGAAGCAGAATCCAAGGCTTGACTCCTGCTGCCCAAGACACCCATGATCCCTGTCAACTGCAATGATTTGGAGGTCATGGTGCTGGGAGTTAGCTCTTATTGCATCCCTGATTGGTACTATAAGTAAGCATGAGGTGCCACAAGGAGGTGAAATTATATATCTCATGTAAGGTAGTCGAGGAGAAAGTGCATGAGTGTCCCTTTATGCAGAAGCACCTTCTGACAGTTGTTTTATAGGGAATCAGAATCTAACTGCAGAATCCCGCTCCCTAGAGCAAAAATTTCGCAGGGAATTTGGAAGGATAAAAGATAAACATGGGCCTGTTAAATAGGTGGGCAGGGGAAGAGAGCGAGAGGAAGCATCCGGGGAGGGAAACACACACTGGTAGGGGATTAGGACTGGAATATTGTACGCCTCAAACTCCATCGTTGTCAGCCTAGTAAATCACAGTTTCTAAATAAGGAATTTTTTAAATGTAAACTTGAACAGGTACGGGTGCCTGGTGTTGGAAACAAGAGTCGCAGAGAGCCACGGCTAGAAAGGAGTCATGGAATGTTCTCTAGTGGTTATGCAACACAGCACACATCATTGAGACTTCCCATCAAATCTTGCCATCCTGCTGCTGCACGTGTGGGCCTCGGGAGGTGTCGAAGGCCTTGTCTTCCTGTCAGGGCCCTGGAAATTCTCGGGATCTGTTTGTCATTGTGGGACATTCAACAGTCGGCTCCGAACAGAGATGAAACCCCTGAAGAGGTGAGACCAGAGAGAACGGTGAAGCTGAAAATATTGTCTAAAGAAAGTGTTGTGAGTAGCCATGGGTCTTTATGACACTCAAACTGCTGTCATCCCTCCAGCCACACCCCTCTCGCACACACAGTCTCCTGCTGAAGGCAGCTCCTGGCATTCACAAAAGGTAAAAAAAGAGTCAAACTTATAAGACTGTCCTTTCTCTGGGAGCAAATGGGCACGAAGTCCTGGAAGAGGAAATTCTCAGCCCAACAGTGAGCTGCACAGGGAAGAAAAGAATACTGCTGAGTGAGTCCCAAGATTCTGCTCTCTGCAGAGCTTCTGGGGTTCACCGCAGCCCAGCCTGCCTCTAACAGAAATGGGCAAGAGAAAAAGCCGCCTTGACCTCACATCTCTATGAGCCCAAAGTCGCAAAGCAAACAAGTGTCAGGATGTAGTTGTCAGGATGCAGTTGAATTTCTCTTGTCCATAACTGGCTTTGCTGTCCCCGCTATCCCCCAAATCAACAGACCACACCTTGACAGGGCTCCTGTCAGTCATGGGGGTGAGTGAGCTGCCTTCCTGGTTTCAGGTTGAGCACAGCCCACGCAGACTGCAAGAGCTACTAGAAAATTACACAGAAACGCCTTACCCCAAGTGTCCCGAAGAGCATGGCTCTCGGCAAACCCCAAGAGAACGTCAGGGAAGCAGTGGGCTGGCCTTCCTCCAAACCATGATTTCTCAAAGCACGAAGCCTGGAGCAGGGACCTGGGGAATATGTTCGAAATTGCAAGTTCATGGTCCCCCACCTCCCGACTTAATGAGTTGGAAATTTTGCGGATGGAGCTGGGATATCAGTGTTTTAACTAGCCCTGGAGGAGCTTCAGGCGGGTGGGCACAGGTGAAGAGCTCCTCTGAACCTGCAGATTTGCCTTCCTCCCCCTTAGGTCAGTCCCCCCCACGCCCCCGCCCCCATCCTCGCCCACGCAGGCTGCACCCACTCCCTCCCTGCTTGGCTCTGCATCCTCAGCTCTGCTGGGCCACAATTCCCCGGGGGCTGGCTACAGAGGGATGCCCCGGCTCCTGTTGGGAGTTGCAGGGGAGAAAACCCGGTCTATCCAAGAGGCACCCCCTTCTTCTCTGTGCACACCTGCACCCTGGCCCCCAGGAGCAGAAGGTGGGGTGAGGCCAGCCTCCTTCCTGCTCCCCAAAGCACCCCTGCAAGGCCGACGCAGGCGCCTCCTGGTCACACCTGAAGAGGCCCAGAGGTGCCAGCTCGGCAGTCGGGCCTGGATGGCAGCACGCTGAGGCTGATGGATCGTTTTCCGATGAGGGCGCGGCGGCTGCCAGCTGTGCCAGTACAGACTCCCGATCAGCCTGGCTTCACGCTCGGGCACACGCGGGCCGGAACAAGCGGGACGTCACTCCGCCTTGGAGCAATTAATCTACGTGGGAGACAGGCCGACGACAGGACAGCAAATGCGCCCCGGCTGCCTTCGCCCACGCGGGGGGCTGGAGCCTGCAGAGAGTCGGCCGCCTCGGGTGGGGGCTCGGGCACAACCGCTGGCCTGGACCGCTTCCCTGGAGGCGGTTCTTTCCCTGAGTGTCTTTTTCTAAGAGGTGGTTGGAGGGGGTAAGTGGTAGGCGGGGAGCACCAAGGGGGAGCACAGGAAGCGGCCCTCAGCAAGAGGGGGTCCCCGTCCAAGTGCAACAAATAGAGCTTCCTCCTGGCACCCCAACCCTGCTCCCTGCCCACCCTGCTAAGTTGGGGGGTGCCTAGACTGAAGGCCCACCAGGTCCATGGGACATACATCACTAAGTAGGACACAACTGCTCCCCCAGGCCAGTGAGGACCCCCACCCAAAAGGGAGAAGCAAACTCCTTCTCAGGAATCTCCCCACCCAGGAAGGGCTGCGGAGCCAGCAGGAGGCTTCCTCAGGAACTGGTGTCCACCAGTATCCAGCTGATCCTGCCTGGGCCCTGTCCAGTCCACAAACCACAGAACCCCAAGAGGCAGCCTTCAGAAAAGAGATTGGGTCACATCCTTCTATAATTCGGGGCTGGTGGCTCCCAAACCTGGCTCCAGGTGCCTGGGGGGAAGGCAGGGCACTCAATCCACCCTCCAATTTTCAGGACTTCTGGAGATAAACCGTGATGCTAGGGGACCTCTGAAGTGCTGGTAATGGAACCCAGGTCAGTGGCATGCAAGAGATAGATAAATATGAATATATACATATATATGTACTTTAAGCCCTGTATTATCTCTCGGACCCTGCCCTCTCTTATCCTGAATGTCTGATAGTTTCTAAATGCCAACAGAGCAAAGCAAAAACTCCTCTAAGTTCAAGAGGAGTTCAAGCTCAGTCCCCAATTGGGGCCGCACCCCTCCCCCGAGTCTTTCGGCCCAGGAAAGCTGCAGTTCCCAGCAAACACCCGGGTATAGTAAGGCTGGTCCTTCAGGTACTGTGCAAAGCTCACCAGTGCTCACAGCCATCAAGGCACCACTTCCTGCAGCTCAAATCTGAAGCTGGCCCCTGCCATCCATGGGTAGGGCCAATGAGCCTGCCAGCTCCCGACCTAGCTATCTATCCAGGCCCTCTGTCTCTGGCCATCTTCTTGTGTTCTGGGTCTTTCCATCACTAAGCCGGGAGCCCAAGCAGCTCAGAGGACATATTTATCTCCTCTCCACACTCCAGTTCCTGCAGAGAGCCTGAGTGTGCTCTAAAATGTCCGGGTCTCTCAAACGCAGCTTCCCTGGGGTCATCCACTGTGGCCTAATGGTGAATGAAGCCTCAGTCTGTTAAGCCACAATGAAGCAGAGGTCTAAGCTAAGGTCTGATCAGAACTTTCATCTCTATCCCGGAGACCTGGACCCCTCTTCCCTAAGCACATGGAGTCTCCAAGTTAGAATAGAATCTGCTCACGCCTTGCCTTGTGCTGTCCAGTTCAGACTTAGCTCCTCTTTCCATGGGCAAACCTACAGACTGCTTAGAAATAGTGCATCTTAACCATGAGCCATAAATCAAGGCTTTGCAGGTACCTTCTGGAGGTAGAATATACTAAGAAAACAGTCTAGGAAAGACACTTTTTTGGGGTTTTTTTAGGTTTTCCAAGGTAATTTTTTTTCTGTTTTTTTTTTTTTATTGAGTCACCATGGGGAAAGTTACAAAGTTTTCAGGTTTAAATCTCAGTTATACAATGCTCGAATACCCATCCCTTCACCAGTGCACATATTCCACCACCAAGAATCCCAGTATAGCTCCACCCCACACCCCGACACCCCTAACCCCCCCATGCCCCTAACCCCCCCACCCCTAGCCCCCCCCCCCCGTGTAACTAATAAATTTTACTTTACTTTCACTTTGATTGCATACAATATTTCAACAAAACTCACTATTATTGTTTGGAGAGTCTCTCCCCTAAAGTCAGACCTGCTGAAAAGGAAGCATTAGATAATTTGTTTTCCATTGCTGAGGATGAAGAGGTATGAGGTCGAGTGACCACACTTAGCGGCCTCTCGGTTTTGGGTTTCTGTATTTTAGTAACTAAATCCAGAGAGATATCTGCCAGAAGTTGCATCGTTGCCAACTTGTACTTCTCAGTTACATTATATTCCACATATGAGTGCAATCTTTCTATGTCTGTCTCTTTCTTTCTGACTCATTTCACTCAACATGATACTTTAGGAAAGACACTTTAAAAGGAAGGTAGAGGTAAGCGGGAGCGGAGCAGAAGCAGCAAACGCCAGGCCTCACAGGACAGGGGAGGAGCTGGCCCTTCTCCTTCCCCCACCCCAATAGGACTTTGAGATGATGCCCACAAATGGCTCCCGGCTACTTATTAAGCTCCTACACAGCCATGATCCAGAGACACACATGCGAATCTCAGAACCGAGCAGCTCGCTGCAGAGATCTCTTCAGACTCTAATTATTAAAATTTTAGAATTCCTAGAGCGCATGACCATTCATGGCCACACGACATTATATGCTATCCATAACAAGCAATACAAAACAAATTGTCTAGCATTGCCTTTTCGGCAGGTTTGTGTGGTAGTGGGACTGATGTCAAAATATTGAATGTAATCATAGTAGAGAGAGAGAGTATTGTGGAAATTGTCTGCCACACAGGCAGGGGAAGGGTTGGAAGGGGGGGGGGATACTGTGACTTTGGTGGTGGAAAATGTGCACTGGTGAAGGGATGGGTGATTGATCATTGTATGACCAAAGCTCAAACATAAAAGCTTTGTAACTGTATCTCACAGTGAATCGATAAAAAAATAAAATAAAATAAAAAGGAGGTAGACTCAGGATCAAGGTCCTTTGCTCTTTCCCTTCCCTGTCTGACAGCTCTGATGCTTGAGAGGGAGACACCATCTGGGAACCACAAGAGGCAGGATGATTCCAAGCCCATCTCAACTCTTAAAGGAGCAACAGGGCTCTGAAATTAGTACTACAGGGCACCAATCTTACTGAAATGGTTATGTTGGAGATGGCAATGTCATTGGGCCATGGAATGCTCAAATGTTTGATATAATTTCTAGGTGAAGACCTTAAATAGACACATTGAGTAAAGCTGATTGCCTTCTCTAATACCAACGGCCTCCTTCATTGAAGATCTTACAAAATTTAGCAAGAAACAAATAAAAAGGAAAAAATTAATGTTTGTTTTATAAGTTAGAATAAATAAAAGCATGAGTCCTTAACACAAACGTTAAAGGCAAAATGATGTAATAAAAAGAAAACATTAACCTATTTGTTTTACTTCAATAGTTGGTTCTCAGAGGAAAGACAATAATCAAATTAATAAGCCATTAGCTACTCCAAATTTTAAATGACTCCCAAGAATCATTTAAACAAAATGCAAAGACTCTGAAATAGAAATGAGAAAGAGGATATAAGCACAGAGGGAAAAATTATAAAAGAAAATTACAGGTCAAGAGATGTCAGTGTGGGGTCAGCGGGATAATACAGGGATTATGGCAATTGCCATGCATACGGCAGACTTGGCTTCAATTTTCTGGCACTAAATATTGTTGCCAAGAAAACTGTCAGGAGTCACTCCTGAGCACAAAGACAGGAAAAGCACCTGAGCACTGCTGGGTGGGTGGCCGTAACCACCACTCACCCACCACACACACACACACACACACACACACACACACACAGAGTTCTCAGTGCCTCCTGTAGGAAGACCTTTGCAAGGAGGTGTGTTTGATATGAGACTTGAAAGGGGAAGAAGAACCAATCTTGCAGAGACTTTGGGGTGGAACTTTGCAGGTACAAACCAATACTATTCCTAAGGAATGGAAGGTAGACTTTTTCCACAGGAGGAAAGTGAAGTGTCAGAGTCAGAAGCTTCTTGCTCTTCTCATCAATGATTAAAGTGGGACTCGAATGCAGAATTCTATCCTAAGAACCTGTACTTAGCATAGCCTCAGTGTGGGATTCTCTTACCCTCTTCCAGAGGAATTTTAGAAACTCCTAGTGATTCACTCTCAACTCTTCCCTGAGTAAAATATGGGATTCCAGAAAGCCTCCAGGTCACCCCTGGGAATGAAGGATCAGAATGATTCATTTACCCATCCAACCCCTAACAGGTTGTCTAGGAGGGTCCCCATCTGACCGTCTGGCCCTGCCACCTCCTACAGTGGACCCAACATGGCTCCCTGGACACAAAACTGAAGGAGACCCCCACTCCTAATACTTCTCTAGCTCTGCATAGCTGAATCACGGGGTGTCCTTCATCTGCATCCTTAGTCCTGCCAGAAGCCAAATATTATCTACAGTTGACTGTGATGTCAGAATCTGTCACAGTCCTGGTGTCCCTCTGGCTTCCTCTCTATCTCTTGACTGCATATGTGGAGCCCAGGGGGCCCAGGGCCTAGCCAGGACTGTCCCCTCTAGTCTGGGGCTAAGATTCCAGCATGCACCACTGCCTGGGTCATTCCAGCAGGCACCGAGTGCTGGCTCAGCAACGCCTCTCTCCATGTTGCTCCCCCGATATGGTTTACAAAAACTATGCATGTCTCACACAATGACAGATCTTTTATCGCTGGATGTCACAGCAGGAGCCAGGGAAGGAGGCAGGTGATAAGACCATAAAGTCGTATTTCCAGAAATGCCCACCAGCCTTTCCTGACACCACACCTGCACCTCCACCCCTTTGCCAACTTCCACAATGCTTTATTATAATGAGCAACAAGCTCATTAATAACCCCTCTCCCTTCCCTGAGTCCCAGCCGCCAGGGGAACCAGCAGGTGCAAGGGGCTCACAATTAGTCCTTTCTAGTGCATGGTTGGCAATAAACCCACCCGAAGCTGGAACAACCAGGACCTGGCTCCAAGGAGTGTCAACAGCCACTGGAATAATTAATGGCAGGACCACAGGATGGAGAGGGTATGTATTAACCCTTGTGAATCCATGGAACATGGAATTGTAGGGCTTGGGAGTTCAATAGGATTCTAGCGCATTTCACATGCTCTGCTCTCTAGGAGCTAACACCATGGAAAAGAATCAGCTTTTGACGAAGATATGGGAGTGAAGGGGGAAGTGGAGTGGAAGGTTATGGAAAAGCATCTGGACTTTACCTTTCTCCTTCATTCTAATCTCCGACCAGTGCCTCCCACTAGCACCAGTAGATCAGCAGATGTGCCAAAAAAAAAAGTTAGGAGCCACTATCACAATGACAGTTGAAAATGATGGTTCTGGAACAAGAACTGAGTGCTAAAAGTAGGTAAAGAAATATATATGATAACCTTACAGTACTTGTACCACAAACCATAATGACTAAAAAGGGAGAGAGAGAGAGAGAGAGAGAGAGAGAGAGAGAGAGAGAGAAAAGAAGAGAAGTACCTGCCACAGAGGCATGAGGGCATGAGAAGTTGGGGGGGGAGGGGCCACAGGAGGTAAACTGGGAACATTGGTTGTGGGACTAATGTTGGAACATTATATAACTGGAACCCAACCATGAACAACCTTGTAACTGTGTATCTCACTATGAGTCAATGAAAAAAATTAGAAAGGGAAAAAAATCTAAGGATATGACAAGAAAACTAGTCTATCAACATAAATAACATCAAAATGCCTTCTTTTTAGGGCTGGAGAGATAGTATAGGGTTTAAGAAATAGACAGCTGACCCTGGTGCAATTCCCAGATTGTACTGTCCCACAAGCCCTTCCTGGCTTGGCCCTGGAAGCCCCCAAGCACCAATGGGGTGGCCTAGGTACTTCCCAGCACCACAGAGACTGAGTAGCCCCAAACCCTCACTCACACTCTTGATTGAACATTCTGCCAGCTGGCCTCTGGGAGGCCCCCAATAAACTAGTGAAATATCTTAAAGCATAACTACTATCAAAATCCAGAATAAATAAAATATCATGTTTTGAATAAAGCTAGAATGGGTACTACCGACTTTTTTTCTTGGCTTCAGTATGGTTCAGGACTGATGAGTTGCTGCTTCCAGTCACTCCGGTGATTTCAGGTATCCGATATCCCCAACTCTTACGGGGTTAAGATCTAAGTCTCTAGTACTACCCACACCCCTATCACACACACTCACAATACACACACTCACACACACTCACAATACACACACTCACACACACTCACAATACACACACTCACACTTACTCACAATATACACACTCATACATACTCACAATACACACACTCACACACATACATACACACATGCACTCACACACACACTCACACACACAATACACACACTCACACATACACATACTCACACACACTCACATACACACACTCACACACACATTCACACGTACACACACTCACTCATCACTGTCTGGGGACTCAGAAATAGGGGTTCCATCTGTCTCTTCCTCTGCTGTCCTGCACTGAAGATTGTGGTTTGTGCAAGCCGTGTGCAAATACACACGTCTAATGAGTGAAAGAACAAAATCCTTTCCAGTGTATTCTGGATACTCCATCAAAATCTCCAAGAAGATTTTCTAACAATGCACCCTTTAAAAGAAACTCAGTGGGAATGATGAAATGTGAATTGAAACCATGAACTGCTATTTTTCACTGCTTGGATAGTAAAGATTTAAGAGATGGACAATACCCAGTATTGACATGGAATCAAGAAAAGGACATTCCTCTATATTGCTGCTAGTACTGCAAATTAAAATACAGTGGTTCTGGAAAGCAATTTGCAATATGTAACAAAAGCCCTTGGAAAGTACATTTCTTTTGATCGAGCAATCACACTTGAAAGAATTTATTCTAAGGAAATAATTAGGCAAGTGCCAGAGGATGTATCTTCCAGGACATTTCATCACAGTATTGTTTATAACAGCAAGATTTTGCGAATAGCCTAAAGAGCCATAGTTTTTTGACTTACTGCTCCTATTAAGAAATATTAAATTAAAAAGTAACATATAATGGAATACTATGCAGCTCCTTAAAATAGTGGTGTAACCCTGTTATTTACTTAAAGCAGAAGGATGCTCATGGTATGTTAAATTCACTGTATCACTGTCATCCTGCTGCTCATCGATTTGCTCGAGCAGGCACCAATAACGTCTCCATTGTGAGACTAGCCGTTACTGTTTTTGGCATATCCAATACTCACGGGTAGCTTGCCAGGCTCTGTCACGCGGGCAAGATACTCTCAGTAGCTTGCCGGGCTCTCCGAGAGGGGTGAAAGAAACGAAACCGGGTTAGCCGCGTGCAAGGCAAATGCCCTACCCACTGCGCTATTGCTCCAGCCAGGTGTGTTAAATTGGATTTTTAAATTATAAAACAAGGTCTGGAGAGATAACTCAAGTGGTCTAGTATAGACTTAATTTGCAAAAGGCCCCATACTGCTTTGATGCATAGTACCACAGTCCCACACAAACATTGCTTGGTGTAACCCATAGGCCCTTAGCTGTGCGATGGACCAGTGTCTTGTCTTTTTAAGAAAGATTATAAAGCAGTATGCATATCACAAAATTACTGTGTATTCAAAAATATGTGTGGGCTCTCTAGAGACTTGCGTTTGGTGGTTAGGCCGTTTCCCCACCCCGAATGGCCAATGGCGGTGGACCAAAGGAGGAAACTCGGACCAGGCTGGTTGGTGATCAATTGCCGTTTATTCCTATTTAGTGTTCCTCTGCCTCCTTGCAGTCTCACTCACTACCCATATTCCTTCTCCTACCTTCTTTTTTTATTATTATTTTTTTTAATGAGTCACCGTGGGCTACAGTTACAGACTTACAAATTTTCATGCTTATGCTTCAGTTGTACAATGATCGAGTGCCCATCCCTCCACCAGTGCCCGTTCTCCACCCCCAATGTTCCAAGTATCCCTCCCATCCCCCGATCTCACCCCCACCCTCCCACCCTCCACCTCTATGATAGGCACATTCCCTTTTACTCTCTCTCTCCTTTAGGGTGTTGTGGTCTGCAATGCAAGTATTGAACGGCCATCATGTTCGATCTATAGTCTACTTTAGGCACACATCTCCCATCCCGAGTGGGCCCTCTAAACACCCTTTACTTGGTGTTCCCTTCTCTATTTGAGCTGTCTTTTCCCCCAGCATGTGAGGCCAGCTTCCAAGCCATGTAGCAAACCTTCTGGTACTTATCTCTACTACCCTTGAGTGGTAGTCACCCATTCTGTTACTTTATATTCCACAAATGAGTGCAATCTTTCTATGTCTGTCCCTCTCTTTCTGACTCATTTCTCTTAACATGATACTTCCCATGTTGATCCATTTATATGCAAATTTCATGACTTCATCTTTTCTTTCTTTTTTTTTTTTTAGTTACAAGCTTTCATGTTTGGGTTACAATCTCACAATTATCAAACACCCATCCGGACCAGTGCACATTCCCCACCACAAATATCCCGGGTATACCCTCCCTTTCCCACCCTCCCCCTGCCTCCATGGCAGACAATATTCCCCATACTCTCTCTGTACTTTTGGCTATTATGGCTTGCAACACAGGCACTGAGAGGTCATCATGTTTGGTCCATTATCTACTTTTGGCATGCATCTTCCATCCCAACTGGTTCCTCCAGCCATCATTTTCTTAGAGGACTTCATCTTTCCTAATAGTTGCATAGTATTTAATTGTATAGATGTACCAAAGGTTCTTTAACCAGTCATCTGTTCTCAGGCACTCAGATTCTTAGATCTGTTCTCAGGTTTTTCCAGATTCTGGCTATTGTAAACAGTGCTGCAATGAACATACAAGAGCAGATGTCATTTCTACTTCCTTTTTTTTGTATCTCCGGGATATATTCCCAGAAGTGGTATTACTGGGTCAAATGGGAGCTCAATTTCTAATTTTTTGAGAAGCGTCCATACTTTTTCCAAAAGGGCTGAAGCAGTCGGCATTCCCACCAGCAGTGAAGGATAGTCCCTTTCTCCCTACATCCACGCCAACACCGGTTACTTAAGTTCTTTTAGATGTGTGCCAGTCTCTGTGGTGTGAGATGATACTGCCTTCTCCTACTTTCCTTTGTTCTGATCTCCCCTAGCTCAGTCTCATAGACTTAGTCAAGAGCTCAACCTCCCAGGTTGAGGGTAACAACTACACATAGGTGAGATAGCACAATCAACATATGGAAGCCCTTCTTTCTGGGGAAGCTCTTCTAAGACAAATATCTCATCCTACTAGGAGATCTGCTCAAGGGCAGAATTTCATCTAAGGGCATATTTCTCCTTCCCTTAGTCTTTATATATATTTAAATGGTCATCTTAAATTTACTTCTTAATAGTTTTTCTAGTCATTTTTGTATGGACACAGTAAGAGATATATTAAGCGTAAAGAGTGACTCTCTGGGAACATGTCTCTATAAATCTCAGACTACAATCTTCAGGCCAGAATAGTCCTTCCGAACCCCAACAGGATCCTTGTCCAGCTGCTTCTCTTTGGGTCATGACAGAATTTATTATAAGTTTTATGGCACTTAGACTGTTCCTTTTCCATGCCAGGGTATCTTACAGCTTGCCCTGTGTCCATTCAGTTCCTTTGTCAGGACCCTGCTTCTGGGGTGCTAAGAACTAAGGGCAACTGAAGCGAGTAAGTATGACAGAGGCCCCAGAGAAGATATTATTCAGAGTCAAGTAACTCCAAAGTTATAAAAGCATAGCATTAACTGTCTTCCTGTGTTTATACAAAAAGGACATTTCTCTAAAGTAAACTGCAAAAGACATAGAGGAAAGAAAAAAGCAATATTTCACTTACAAATACAAATCCAGAGATCTCTGGAAAATTGAGCTTTACAAGTCACAGGTTCTAGTTAGGGGAAATGAGTGATTAACAGATAGGGGGAAGCAGAGCACAAAGGAGAAGTTAAAGATGAATACCGAGAAAATGGGAGTGCTTAGGGAGCATTGTGATGGGTGCTACTCAGTAAACCTAAGCTCCTTGAAGCAGACAGAGAAAGGACAAACCAATGTTATCCTACAATTACCATCTTAAAAGTCTTTATGGAAGAAATCTGGAAGGCTGAATACTAATGGCAGCTGTACCTAGGTAGCATAAAATCAGAAAAATTTTAGGGAAGGTTTAGGTTCACCATAATAGGAGAATACAGGGGCTGGAGCGATAGCACAGCAGGCAGGGCGTTTGCCTTGCACGCGGCTGACCCGGGTTCGATTCCCAGCATACCATATGGTCCCCTGAGCACCACCAGGGGTAATTCCTGAGTGCAGAGCCAGGAGTGACCCCTGTGTATCGTCAGGCGTGACCCAAAAAAAGCAAAAAAAAAAAAGGAGGATACAGAATGTCCTATATATCTGCTGCCCTTTACCCACTCTTTTATTATCAATGACCCTCACCAGAGAACTATTTTTATCATCACTGATGACCGTACACTGACACATGGTTTATATTACAGCTCATTCCTGAAGTCGTAATGCTGTGGGTTTAGATCACTGTAAAGCGGCATGTATCCATCATCAAAGCCATCATACGAAAGTGTTTTCATTATTTGGTGGGAGCTTTCCATCATATAGAGTACTTTTACTGTCCAAACATGCACCTGTGTTCCACCTACTTCATCCCTCCCTCTCAATCCCAACCACTCTCAACCACCAATCTTTTTACTGTTTTGCCTTTTTCCAGAACGTTATAAATTTATATCACACAATGGACATCAAAACTGTAAAAGATCTTGGGTATGGCAAAGATTTCATTAGATATAACATCAAACATTATGCCATTACAAAATAATTGTTAACCAGGACTGCATAAAAATTAAAATACTTGGCTCTGAAAAAAATAACAAGAAAATGAGAAGACAACCCAGAGACTGAAAAATCATTTACAAAATATATAGATAAAGTACTATCATCCTAAATATAGAAAGAACATTGAGATATCAGCAATAAGAATTCCAAATAAAAACTGAACCAAAGGGCCAGAGTGATAGTACAGTGGGCAGAATGTTTGCCTTGCACCCAGCTAACCTGGGTCCAATCCTCTGTACCTTATATTGTCCCCCAAGTCCTTCTGATGTCGGTGGGCCCCACGGGTGACTTACGTGAAGCAGGGAGGAGAAAGACGGTCACTTTCTCCCCAACCACCTCTACTACCTGGGACCCAGGGTTACTGGGTTCTTGTCTCACTCTCGGAAAAGAATTTCAGGAGTAGACAAGCAGTGAAGTAAATAGATTTTATTTAGAGGTTTTTGAGGGAAGGAGGAAGGAATAAGTGGGAGAGAGAATAGTAAGAATAACGCGCTCAAGAGAGAACACGGGCTTCTCCAAGGGTGGAGAGAGCTCTACACACATTCTAGCACTAGACCCGAAAGCATGAAAGAACACATCTCAAGAGGAGAGATGCGGGCGACACATGTGCTTGGGCAACCACATGTGCTCGGCCACGTAGGCACAAGCAGCACATGGGCTCAGCATATGAGCGTGCTTCCTTTGTTCAAGGTGTCTTTTATAGGGTTTCTTCAACCTGCCCCACGTAGGGCTTCTTCCCAGGTAAAAGTCCGTTGCTAAGGAGGTTACCAGGGAGGTTGGGAGTGGTGATGGTCTTCTTTAGGCTAAATCACATTTTAATCAGATTAAGGGAGAGGTCAAGGGAATTCTAGGAACTTCATGGGGAGGGGTCCAACCTCCTCAGGGTCTGCTGAAGGTCATATCAGGTCATTCACAGGGTAGGTCAGTTTCAGGATTCTCCTTCCAAGAGATTTTGTTAATCTAAGTTTCATTGTCAAGGGCCTTTCCCTATCTACCTGCCTACATCACTTCCAGGACTGGTCCCTGAGTGTAGCATCAGGAGTAAGCCCTGAGCACCATTGGGTCTTCACACAAACACACACACACACACACACACAAAGACCTTAACAGACACCTCAACAAAAAAATATACAGATGAAGAGGCAAGCAGATGAAAGCGTATTCACCTCATAGGGCATCAGGGAAATGCAAATAAAGACAACAATGAAATTGCACAACATACTTAGAATAGCCAAATCCAGAACAGACACCACAAATGTAAGGGGAGATATGGAATAACAAGAACTCTCAGCGATTGCTGCTAGGAGTGTGACATGGTACAGCTACTTTGGGAGAGAGTTTGGAAATTTCTTACAAAACTAGACATACCCTTCTACAATTAAGCAATCACCGTCTATAGTATTTTCCCAAGAGATTTCAAAACCTAGGACCAGAAAAAAGTTACATGCTTTGCATACAAGTTTATCCATTGCAGCTTTATTCATAATTACAAAGCAACCAAGATGTCTTTAAGTAGATAGGTAGGCAGATAAATACTAGTACCTCCCGACCATGGGGTATTATTCCACACTAAAAAGAAAGGAGTATCAGCCTAGGAAAAGATCTGGAGGAAACTTATTACTAAGACTAAGAAGCCAGTCTGAAAAGTCTTATATTGTGGTTTCAACCATAGAACATTCTAATTTTTTTGTTCATTTGTTTGTTTGAGGTCACACCTCGCAAAGCTCAGGGGTTGGTCCTAGCTCTGAACTCAGAAATGATTCCTGGTGGTGCTTGGGGTACAATATGGGATGCCAGGGATCAAACCCAAGTCAGCTGCATGCAAAGCAAGTGCCCTGTCCACTGTACTATCTTTCCAGCTGCAGGACATTCTGATTTTATATCTCTTTCTCTTTCATTTCTTTGGATTCTCTACATATTTTATACAATGATCACTTTTAACTTGTATCAAATGAAGTGTATGTAGCACATTGTGTTGTGCATGTGATTGGGCAGACATGCCTGCAGGGGAGAGGCAAGCTAGCATCTTCATTAGCCCCTCACCTACCTTGGGCCGCTCATTGTCCTGGGAATGAGAACGAAAGATGTTGTAGATTCTTCCTTGGGTAAATGAGGTTATCTGCTCTCCCTTAGATGAACCTCATGACTCCTCTGAAATGTTTCTGAGGATAGATTACCATTCCTGTACATTCAGATCACTCATATCTAATGTCACTTTTTCACCATCCGAAGGCTGCTCCTGTGTCCTGACTGAGTAGATCCCCATCAGGTCCCATGGCCTGTTAGGTCGTTTATGAAAGAGAGAGCACACGGTCAGCCTCGAGGTGGACTTGATGACAGGAGGTCTGTGCCTGTGAAGTTTACTGGGCAGGATAAGCCAGGTAACAAACAGCCTCCAAATCTCTGCGTTCAAACAGCCAGGTGTTATTTCTGATGACACAGCCAGTTTGTCATGAGCCAGCCCGTACCTCGGGTCCACAAGCTCTTCACTCAGACTGAGGGAGAATCCATCTCCCTGAATTCACTTCACCAGAACAGAGGGAAGAAAGCACAGCAGAGCTCTCACCCCGGCACACCCAAGTCCCGTGGCCAAAACCAGCCACATGGCCGCCCAGACTTCAAAGAGGATGAGAAAATACAACACTAACCTGCTCTGAGTATAGGAGGCTGATTGCCAGAAGGGTTAGTGGAAAGCAAAACTGACTCCCACCGAAGGCGTTCAGAAGGTTTTTGAAAAGGAGGAAGTACTTACGGCAAACTCAGAGCCGCAGCAGAGGTCTCTGTCATACCAGGCTTGGGCTGGGGGAAAATGACCTGAGAGACCAGTTTAAATAGTACAGCGGGTAGGGCATTTGCCTTGCACTCGACCCACCCAGGTTCGATTCCCAGCATCCCCTATGGTCCCCCAAGCACCTCCAGGAGTAATTCCTGAGTACGAAGCCAGGAGTAACCCCTGAGCATCGCTGGGTGTTGCCCAAAAAGCAAAATAAAAAAAAATTAAAATAAATGATTCTTATGAGATAACCATGCCGCTGGACCCTGCACCAGGCTGTTTCATTGGGAGCACCCCAGAGGGGGCAGGTGAGACCCTTTCCCACCCCAAAAACCTCCAGAATTCAACCGCTGCTATGCTCACGGCAGCTCTCCACACACTCAGGCCAAGCCTCACCCACGGGTGAACCTATTCCTGGACAACTCTTAACTCATACCACCCATACTCCAAGTGTGCTGCATCATATTTGATGGGGTTTAAAGTAGGAGGCAAGCAGTCTTAGAGGAAAAAAATGTATATATACATACAAATATATATGGGCTGGAGCAATAGCACAGCGGTTGGGCTTTCGCCTTTCATGCAGCCAACCTGTGTTCAATTCCTCCGCCCCTCTCGGAGAGCCCAGCAAGCTACTGAGAGTATGGAGCCTGCATGGCAGAGCCTGGCAAGCTACCCGTGTGTATTGGATATGCCAAAAACAGTAACAATAAGTTTCTCAATGAGAGACGTTACTGGTGCCTGCTCGAACAAATTGATGAGCAACAGGATGACAGTGACTGACTGACAGTGACATATATATATGTATATATATACATATACATATATATATATATATATATATATATATATATATACACACACACAAGTCTCAACCTTTAGAAGGGCTTAATGGTCCCTGGGTGAAATACAACAAATCTTCATACTCTTTCCTCTAGGAAATTTTTTTGTAGCATTTTCAGTGAGGTTTTTTTTTCTTTCATAACAATACAAAATATATTATTTCGGTTCTGCTTTGGGGTAGGGGTTGGGGTTCAGGATGGAAACATCTGAAATATGGTGGTGGGAAGGTGTAATGGTGGTGGGATTGGTGTTTGAATATTAATGTAATCATATTGTGAACTACTTTATAAAATAAAAAATATTTTTAAAAATAAATAAATAAATGATTCATATGAAAGCCACAGAGTTTAGAAGAGCAAGAACTGGGTTGGCACCTTACCTGGTATGCATATGCCTGCATGCACCATCCCTAATTCTAATGTCATCTGTTTTTTCTTCCTCTCCTGGAAGCAGATCATAGTGATGGCTTCAGCATCTCCCTGCAGGAGGAAGGGACCACCCTACAAGTAGGCAGGAGGACTCTGTAAAGTGGGCAGCCAAATGTGTGGACCCAAATAGTGGTGCCCTGGGGCTTGTCTCTTGTATTCACAACTTCGAGGACAGGAGGATAGGGAGCAGGTGTTCACCCCTATCCCCCGGGCTGCCCAGCACTGGAGGACGCCAGTGCGCTAACTTAGGTTCCGAAGGGACTGGGTCACTATCTCCCAGTAGCACGGCAGTCTGGCCTGGTCTCCTCACTCCCACTGTAACACACGTGCACGCCCACTCTCAGGAGATAGCTCGCATCCATGTGCTCTCAGCATCCGAGCACACCCGTGCCCATGTATACAGGAGCCCTTCGCCTGATTTACAGCCTCTACATAGCCACGGTGTCTGCTGCAGCCTCTGAAGTTGCCATTCTGTTGGCATATACACACCACGCAGCACTGCTCTCCACTCGCGCCTGGGCACACATACCCACACATGCTCACAAAAATGCACATCTGTGTGCTGAAAGTAGACTATAGACCAAACATGATGGCCACTTAGGACCTGTATTGCAAACCACAACACCCAAAAGGAGAGAGAGTAAAAGGGAATGCCCTGCCACAGAGGCGGGGGACTGGGGGGATGGGGGAGGAAGGGTATTGGGAACATTGGTGTAGAGAATGGGCACTGGTGGAGGGATGAGCACTCATCATTGCATGACTGAAACATAAGCACGAAAGTTTGCAAGTCTGTCACTGTACCTCATGGTGATTCATTAAGGGGGGAAAAAATGCACATCCATGTGGCAACGCATCCAGCATCACTCTCATCCACCGGCATAAGCACAGTGCACCCGCCACCAATCTCACCTGCAGGCTACATACCCCCGGGGCCCACACTGTGCACAGTACGAAGCAGTGCCTCCACCACTCCGTTGCCACATGTACAACTCGCTCCCGACTCCCACCCAGCCCCCTCCGCTGCCTGACCCCGGCCATGGGCTCCAGCGTGTGAGTTTAATCACTGTCGCCGCCAAGGCTACCATTAGAGCTCAGCTCCAACCATCCAGGAAATCAGTCACCCACGTCTGGCCTCTGTGGCCCTGGTTTCACCCCAGCAGCTGTGCTGCATGTCGGCCCCACCCCTGCTCCCTCCGGAGCCCAGCTGATCCTTAACCCTAAATGCCCCGCCGTCCCCACCACCATGATCCTCCACCAGGGCCTCCTGCTTCCCAGTGGCAAGGCTTCCCGAAATCAGGCTGGGGAAACCCCCAGTGGCCTTGGACACTTCTTCCCCTTCATAAATCCAGGGACAAAGAGGAGGTGAAGGCAACATCAGTGACAGAGAGGGCCCCTGGAGCACCGAACGCCAAAGGTGTGTGTGGAGATCAGCGTGAAGAGCCAGCTACGGGCCGGGCCTGTCAGGGAACTTAGGGGATAGCAAGAGATCTGCAAAGTCAGTACTACAGCCAACCAGGATTCTCCCAGCAGAAACCTAGACAGACAGACAGATACATAAGACAGACACAGACAGAGAGACAAAAGGAACTGGCAGATACACAGACAGGTACAGGCAGATAGACAGACAGACAGATGCACAGAGACACAGGCAAACACAGACACAGCCAAACTGGCAGATGCACAGTCAAACACACAGACAGCCATAGGCAGACACACAGAAATACACAGACAGATGCACAGACATACACAGGCAGACAGATGCACAGATACACAAACAAATAAAGACAAACAGACATAGCTAGATGATAGACAGTCGCCATAAGAAAACTATTGTAACCATGTTATGATGCAGGGATAATTTATGATTGCAGGGATAATTTCACCATTTATACATGTGTGTATAAATGTAAAAAATTCAAATCATTGTTCTCTACACTAATGACTTATGAAACTAATATGATGTCCATTTTGTCTCACTTCTTTTTAAGTTTGGGCTACATTTCGTGGTGCTCTAAAACTTCTCCTAGCTCTGTGCTCAAAGGTCAGAGAACAAGGTGGTGCCAGAGATCAAATCCAGGTCTCCTATATGCACAGCATGCACCCAGCCCCTTGTGCTGTCTCTCTGGCCCTGTTCAGTTTTTTAAACCAAAACAAAAAGATCTTGTTTGTGTGAGTCTCACATTCTGGGGGAGGAGAGGGAGACAAAAAAATAATCAATGCTCTGGGGTGTTATTTTGGGGTTTTAGGGTATTTTTTCAGCGGGGGGGGGGCACCAAAAGCTAAATTCGGAATCGGTCCCAGAGGCACGTAGAGGATCATGCAGAGCAGGGATCAAACCCAGGCTTCCTGCAGCAAAGCCTGTAACCACTCCACAAAGCTCTCTCCCTCCTGCCTCAGACTGTTTTAGACCAGCACAAATAACTGTGAAATTTCAGTTCTATGAGTGGTTGGAAGGAAAGGTATGCAGGAAGTGAGTTCTTCCTCTGGTTCCTCCTGTCTACCCGTGAATACAAACACCAAACTCATAGGGCTGATGTGAGGATTACATGAGATTGTATGTGTCAAGTGATCCTCACGGTTCTGGAAACAAAGTAGGCACCAAACAAGTCATACACTGTCAGTCACCTTGTCAGAGCTGGATTATTTCATAGAGCATTAACATGGTTTCTTAGACTGCTCACGAACACCAAGTACATAGAGAATTGACATGATCGGAGACCAATGTGAGTTTTCCAAATGCAAGTGGCTTGAAAGTGTGTTGATACCTGAAGGTTGAGGAGTAATTGAGTGCAGCCGGGAGGGCAGATCTAAGGCACTGTGGCAGGAGGAAGGATGGACCTTGCAACAGCACAAAGAATCCAAATCCCCTATCACAAAGCACGTGGAAACAAGTAAGGTCAATTCAGCCTTGACAAGCCTAAGAGAGAAGAATGCAACAACCAAAAGTTAGAGAAAGGGGCATTGAGGTCGCAGGCCACTGCTTAGGAGAGGCACAGCTCTCCTAGAGGGTCTTGACCTCACAGTTCTCGTTGAAGCCGACCTCATTCCTGTCATTAACATTATCTCAGGGCTATCAAGTACTCACAAAGATCAACAATAACATCAAAAATGTGAAACCCCTTACCAAAAAAATGAATAGACACTTCTCAGAGGATGCCATGCGGATGACATGATCAGCATCATTATCAACAGAGAAATCCAAATCAAGGCAACAATAAGATACCATTTCACACCAATGAGAACGATACATATCAAAAATAGTAGGAACAATCTGTGTTGGTGGGGATGTGGTGAAAAGCAACTCTCATCCTCCGCTGGTGGGAATGTAGCCTGGGGTAACCCCTGTGGAAAACAGTATGGAGAGTTCTCAGTAAACTCAGAATTGAACTGTCGTGTGACCCAACAGTTTCACTTTTGGCTAAGATATGAAATCAACCTAGGGTCCAACAACGGATGAATGGATTATGAAGATGTGGTATATACACAATGGGATACAATGCAGCTGCAAGGAACAATGAAGTCACGCAATTTGCTGCAACCTGGTTGGAACTGGAAGTATCATGTTGACTGAAGTAAGCCAGGAGAAGAAGGAAAACTCGAGATAATCTCATTTACCTGTAGCATATAGAATACTGGATGAGGGAATATAGTGTAATGAAGAAGGTATGCTTAGATCACCCTTGACTCCAGTGTTTAGAGATGAGAATAACAAAGAAAGAAAGAAATCAGGGGGTGGGAGGAAGAAAAGAAAGGTAAGGAGTGGATGAACAGGCATCAGGGCTTCTGTTATACTGTGTAGGGAGCCATTTTACAAGCCTGGCTCTTATCTTCTAGTCAAACAGAGGCTTGCTTAAAATTCCTGATCTTACTGATCTTATTGTTTTGCCATTTGTTTCTCACTAGCCGACGCCCATGCCTGATCTGCATTTTACTACTGTTTGTCTGGGGGTCCAGGCACACATACCATACCACCTCCTCCTAGCAGAGAGGTATAAGTATTGTAACTGCCAGTAGAATAAACTAACTCTCTCTTCCTCCTTCTTGCTCTGCGTCTGTTCATTCGGCTGCGTCCCCTCCTCAGCCCCATGAAGGGTCCTCCCTGCTGGACAGGACGGGATCCCCACAATACTGGTGATATGGTAGAGTGGTATCGCCTTATATCCAGAACACAGACTCAACAGCACTGAAAACATGAGATCTAAGCTGTAGCCTCTGGAACTTTGTAATGCGCCTGTCAAGTTGACAGGCAGGGGTGGGGCAGGTGTTAGGGGTGGGGAGGGAATGTGGAAACACTGGTGGAGGGAAGTTGACTCTGGTGGTGGGATTGGTGTTGAACTATCATAGGCCTAATAAACTATCAATAACTTTGCAAATCACCGTTCTTTAAAAAAAGTTAATTATCTCAGAGCTTCTCTGAGACTTTGCTCCATCCATTTGCCTGTCTTGGAAAAACTTCCTCCTTTCTCATAGTACAAGATTCTTTCACTCAGCCTGCAAAGCTGACTCTAGACTCTCATTCTAAAAATCAGGGTCCCGGGAAGTATAGTCCAGCCTCTGCACCTCCTTTTTCGACAGCAGCCTCTCCCATAACGCATGAAATATGTCAGGTGTGTTCTACAGAAATTCTGCCCAAGTGGTCTCCCCTACCAGCACTATCTAAGGTCTCATTCCTGATCTATAAGAGAAATTGGGAACAAATATTTAGAAACTTTAATCACTGTATCACTGTATCACTGTCGTCATTCATTTGTCGTTCATTGATTTACTCGAGCAGGGACCAGTGATGTCTCTATTCCTCTCATCCCTGAGATTTTAATAACTTTAGAAACTTTAATAACAATACAAAAAGAAGCAATGTTATCCTCTCTATAGGGACAAAGCCTCTCGATTTATTAAGAGATTCTCTCTGAGACCATCATAGAACCCTAAATTTTGAGTGGAGCTATTAAAGTCCTCAACACAAGGCTCTAGCTTGTTTTCTCAGCACAGCTCCTAGCATTCCCTAAGTATTGGATAAATTTTGTTGTAAATAAACCCATTACACAGATTGGCTCCTGTTCCGGTTGCACATCGGTACAAAACAAACCTCCTCCAATTGTAGTTACTTAAAATTAGAACATTGTATAGAAGCCAGAGTGATGGTGTAACACGCATTTTCCTTGCATGAGGTGACCTCGGTTTGCTCCCTGGCATCTCATGTTGTTCCTTAAGCACTTCCAGGAGTAATCCCTCTCTGAGCGCTACCATATGTGTCCAAAACAAACAAACAAAAACCCATTGTATAATTCTCTTCTATTTCCCTGGTTGTGTGGGGCCCACGGGCTGGTTCTCACTATGAGATTCTTACACGTGCTGCAGCCACATGGGAGCTGGTACATCCGACAGCTAAAGGCTCAGCTGACTGGAGTTAAGACTTCACATTATTGGTGTTTCTGCCGAAAGCTACGAAGGACAGGTGTCCTCATTCTCATGTGGCCTTTCCATGTGGTCTTTCCTCATGACTAGCTTGAGCTTCTTCACTGCATGGCAGTCTCGTAGGGGCTGGCAAAGCCCAGCACTGAATCAGCACTTCCATAGACCATTGGCTCAAACAGTCCATCGTGAGGCTTGGTTAGCCACTTCACCACCCCATGGGAGAGTAACTTTCAACCATCGGCAAGTGCACCTGACAATCTAGAGTCCTGGAGTGACAGAGAGCAGGGAGAATAATTTTGTCTTTTTTTTTTTTTTTTTAGGTTTTTGGGTCACACCTGGCGATGCACAGGGGTTATTCCTGGCTCTGCACTCAGGAATTACTCCTGGCAGTGCTCAGGGGACCATATGGGATGCTGGGATTTGAACTCGGGTTGACCGCGTGCAAGGCAAACGCCCTACCCGCTGTGCTATCGCTCCAGCCCCTAGGGAGAATAATTTTGAATACTCAATAATTATATTTCCATTACCATCACAATCATTGTCACTTACTGTATACCACCTTCCTAAGTTAGGCCCTTGAGAGAAAGAAAGAACGAGCAACCCCCTTATGCTCAAAGCTATAATTTCCATTGCATGGGGCGGGGTGAGGGTGGAGGAATGAATAGAGAGGTTCAAGGACTTTCCCAAGGTCACACAGCCAGGAAGCCATGGAAATAAAACACAAAGCTGAGTCTATAGGAGGGCAGAGCTGACAGTCTTGACCACTGATGCATCCACTCACTAGCCCCTCAGAGCCAACTCAATTATTCTTCACCCCAAGTATCATTCGGTTCTCTCCCACTCACCGTCCTCACCAGAAGACTCCCCTCACCTGCATGGCTTTCCATCACAAAGAAAATCTGCAAATAAATCCTCTCTCGTTTTTTTTTCTTAGAAAATAATGCCCTGTTCATCCGCAATAAGTTGGAAATGACCTGGTGGTTCAAGAACTGCAAGTCATATTTCTGCAGAGATTCCAATAGGGGCTGCCAAAGTACCTCTGTGCCTGGCCAGTGGGGGCGAGTAATTAGATTAAATCCATTCTTTGGCTCGGTTTCCTTCCCAAGCAGACCCGCTATTGAGCAATCCATTCTCCAGGCACTAATACATCACCTGGGAGCTCTAGGCCATGATGGATGAGCTGGGCCATCAGCAGGGCCTACGATGGATGGGTGCCATTCATCATGGGGGGAAGCCCGTGGAGCCATGAGTTACTTCTGCTGTGGCACCTTCCAGCCCCCACTGGGGCCAGATCCAGGACAGAGGTTGGGGATGAGAGGGTAAGAGAACGTCTCTAGGAGGTGAACCCAGTAACCATGGGTATATGCTGTCTGAGCCATTCCAAAGGGGGCAGCGGGGGAGAAGAGTTTTCATAGAGTTTGCAGCTGGGCAAGGAGCATATAAGGAAAGCGAATGTAAAAGGTGAGATCACAGGTATTGGAAATCATACTTGCTGGATTGTGTCTTTGTTCTGCCTCCTCCCTGCTGTGTAAACACCAGCAAGGCATTCGTCTCTCTGAAGCTATTCCCTTCTCTCCATCCAGGTGCTCCCTGACAGATCTCTGCCCCTCGTACTTAGGCAGAGACACACAGGAAGTGCCAGATAATGAAATATACATCTAAGTAGCATAGTCCCATCCAAGTGAGGTGATAAAAGACCCCATAAGATCCTCAGCCCTTCTCCTCCCCTACTGTGACCTCCAAATGGCCTCTTGTTAAGAAAGCACCAACGTGGGATCAGAATAGGCTATCGGGCAGATAACCTGGAGGCTTGTAAGACCCACCGCATCCCTTGGATCAGCAAGAGAAGAGTATTAAAAAGATACCACTGAGGTTACAGGTTGCTTGTTACCTAGATGATCCTGACAGTCTACCTCTCAGACCAGCAAAGAGCTGAAGTCAAGATTCTAGACTGATGGTTTTCAGCCTTTTTACTACCTTCAAACTGGTTCTGGACCACAGAAAACCACTAGTCCGGGCCATGCGGGCTCTGACATCCTTCTTTGCTTTGCTTTGTCTTGCTGACAGTTCTTTAAAAAGTGATTTGCAGTGAGTGCAACGGTGAGGACCACCCTCTGTGGAACAAGGGGACTGCTGCTGCTGGGGTCAGTGGTCGCAATCGGAGCAGGAATGGAGGAAGATGTCAAGGTGCGCAAATCCATCAGAGCCCTGTCCCTGTAAGGGTTTGCACAATGGTCAGGACTGGGGCCTGATAGATGTATCTTCTTGTCCGGCTGCCATGTGTTTCAGGAACAAAGGTAACTGAGCTCTGTGAAGTCTCTGCCCTACTTGGAGCCTTTGAACAGCCCAAGTTTACACTACACAAGCCTGTGGGAACTCTCTTCCTGAAAGGCCCTGTTAAAACTTCAGGAGCCCCTTGGCGGTCTGGCTCGCCCTGATGTGGATAGCTGTATACCCCTGATCTTGAGGAGGTACAAGCCCCATTATTTCCGGGATCAGGACAAAAACCCTCCCTCATGTCAATTTCAGGATTTCCTGGCAGCTATCTATCTCTTGAGGAGCTGTTCTAGACCTGAAACGATTCATGTCATTCTCAGCACTTTGTAAGCCAAGGGTTGTATTATTCCCATCTTTCAGAAGAGGAAACTGAGGTTCAGAGAATTGAACCTCAAGTTATAAGTAATGAGCAGGCCATGCAAATGTCGACCAACTCTTATTCTCTCCAGGGTCCTCTTGTTCTGCCTCTTACTCCACATTGTCTCTACAGAGCCAAGCGCGGCAATTAGGCATCAGAGATCACTGCCCCGGGAGGTGCTGAATCTGAGAGCCATCCCCCTTTGCCAGGAAATGAGGGGGTTCGAAACAAGCATGGCAACTATCGCTTCTCCCACGTGCCCCCCTGGCAGACATTACTGCTTGATACAGCACACTTCTCCTCAAGGTCAGTCGTACTGATGGATAAGGGTTAGGTCCTATAGCTGAGCTAGACTGTGAGGTTCTTGAAAGTCCTGTTTAAAGGACCAGAGAGACAGCACTGGAATTTAGACGCATGCCTTGCAGGCAGCCACCCGCCATTTGATCCCTGCCGGATGCAGCCCTGGAGGTCCCCGAGTAGCACCACAATCCTTGGGCCCTTGTAGAGGGGCTCCTGGGCTTCCTGAGAACCCCTCGGGACACTCAGCCCCAAAAATGAAGCAAGGGTTTTACTCATTAGCTGAAATGCCCTCACCTGCACAAAGCCTGGGACAGAGACTCATCCAACATGGGCCTGTCCTTTTCAGTGGCTGTCAAATAGAAGCAATTAGCATTCCCTGAGACTCAGGTCATGGCAAGAATGTGGTCAATCCCGCAGTGATTGCAAGGTCGATAGCTCAACTTGTAAGAGCATTTGAGATAAGCGAGTACCTTCTACCAGTGGCACACCCATCTATCCAGATGTTTAAACCAGTGACTGGAATGATCTCTGCCTCCTCCCTAGCCTCGTCCTCTCATCCAGTGTATCAGCAGCTCCCGCTAACCCTAACTCCCAGACATACCTGCGCTCTAGCCACGCCACCCCGACACAGCAGCCCAGCTGTTTTTCCAAACAGCTATAGCAGCCTCCTTTCTGATTCCTCTGCCTCCGCTTCTTCCATCTCCTCTCTGCAAGCTGGAAAAGAAGGCATGCTCTTCCCTCAAAACTCGGTCGTTGCTCCCAACAGAAATCTGGTACCCTTCTCCCGTGGGAAGCCCTGTGTGGTCTGATCCCTGCCTCCCAACCCACTTCATGGAGTGCCACTCTCCCCCATTTCCTGCCCAACCCTCTCCGGCACATTAATCTCTCTGTTTCTATATAGACCCAAATCCCTTCCCACCTTGTGGTTTCTGCTGGTGTCTAAAATCTTTCTTAAGTTCTCCACGGCCAGTGAGAGAGATCATCCCCAACCATTCCCATGAAAGGATTCTTCCCATCCTCCCTGAATCTCACCATGAGGTTTGTCTCACTCTTACTCACCTCTTGTCTTAAGAAAAATATTATTATTTTTAGGTACTGTGTTTTACAGGGCTGGAGCGATAGTGCAGCAGGTAGGGCATTTGCCTCGAATGCTAGCCAACCTGGGTTCGATTCCTCCGCCCCTCTCGAGAGCCCGGCAAGCTACCAAGAGTATCTCGCCCACACGGCAGAGCCTGGCAAGCTACCCGTGGTGTATTCGATATGCCAAAAACAGTAACAAGTCTCACAATGGAGACGTTACTGGTGCCCACTCGAGCAAATCGATGAGCATGGGGATGACAGTGACAGGGACAGGGACTGTGTTTTACAAAGATGTTGATGACAGAGTTTTGTATATTCAGTGTTCCAACTCTAAGGCCACTCCGAGTGTCCATGTCCCCTCCCCAATGACCCAAAATTCCCTCCCTCTCCCCACCCTGTCTCCTTAGTAAACCCATTTTTGTAAATTTATGTAAAAAAAATTATAAATTTATAATTTGGGCCACATGCTAACACTGGTGTTGCTTCTTCTCATGCAGATGCACATAATTACCTCATCTCTATATCACCAGAAGGTCCAAACCCTTGACCAATGAACGCCTTTATGTTATTACCAGCTCACCTCCTCTCATTCTGCACCCACTGCCCTCCTTCTTCGGCATTCTCATTTCTAAGTGAAATGTTCTTTTGTTTCTCTGCTCATTTGTCTGTTGCCTTACCGGAGGGCACCATGAGAACAGAGGCTGTCTGCTGACCCCACTGTCACAGAGCTCTGCGTAGAGCCTGGCCCTGAGTGACAACACTCAATACTGCAAACTGCATAGCAAAGAAACCTCCCTCCAGGGTCCCTATGTCACATCCCAGCCCACTCCCTGGACATTCCCACCTCAGACTCTTTCCATGCACAGCTTCCCCGCCCCCCCCCGCCCCAGTCACACACACCTCAGCTCAGCTCTGTCCCACACTGACTTCCAAGAAAGCCCCCGACATAAAGTATCCTCTGCGTCTGTGTCCTCCAGGCCCAGGGGGGTACCCTGTCCTGTGCCACTAGGCAAGTGCACAGCGAAGGCTGATGATGATTCAAAATCCCCACCTTGAAACCTGCTCTTGAATGGGGCCGGGTGGCAGGGATGGAGGGTGGGGGGCGGCGGGCGGGAGCAGGGAGGCCTGAATCATGCTGATGGCCTTTCCAAGTCACATGAAGGATCTTTGCGAAATCAAGGAGAATGTTAGAAAGGCCAGAAGATAAATAATGTATTGATTTTCCAAGAAAAGGAAACAGATTCAATCCCCAGAAAAATTCTAGACCTTCTTATTAACTGGTCAGTTGGCAACTCATTTACAAAGAATGAGGCAATTACCAAGATCTAACGTCCATCCCCAGGGACTGGCAGGTAAAATTATTCTAATTTCCTTTTTGACAAGGTGCCTGTGCAGGAGACTGGTAATATCTGTCCTCTAGACAAGTATTCACTCAACAATATTTATGGAGGGACCAGCGGACGCAGACTCTGTGGATGCATGCCCTGCCGAGGCACGAATGGGGTGATTGAAACAGGCAGAAGCCTGTTAGGGGGCGAGAAGCGGGGAGGGTCCTGAGATGCAAGACATATATGGCACATATCGAGGTCACAGCAGTGAGATGATTGATGGCAGTGAGCTTGTGGAGCAAAAACATGGCAAGCTAATGAGATAGACAGATGAGAGGAAGATCAGAGCGTTGAGTAGGGTGGCTAAGAAGAGGGGACCTCTTGGCTAAGGCAGTAGGGGGTAGGGGAGGGTGCCATGCAGAAACTCTGAGCTAGGGCATCCCAGGCAGAGGAGTGGGGCATGTGTTTCTGACTATGTGAGGAACAGCAGGCTCAGAGGGTGAGGCAGGGAGCAAGAGAAGAGTGGAGTTGAGAGAAAAGTCAGGGATAAGTGTACAGACAAGCATGGCAAGGATTTGACTTTAACTGATATTATAACGGGCACATCACCAGAGACTACCTTAGTCTCGAAGCTCAGCAGCCAGCATAACAGGAGAACGTGTCCTTTAAATGTTGCTTAGTGGGCTGGAGAGATAACACAGTGGGTAAGGTAACTGATCCTGATTCCATTTTGAGCACCACACACGGTCCCCCAGGAGTGACCCCTAAGCACAGAACCAGGAGATGCCCCCAAGTACCACCATTTATGGTCCCACAAATAAAGAAATAAATGTTTCTTGAAACATTCGGGAGTAAATAAGTGAACAAGAGAATATGATTTTAAAAAATTGTGCTGAGAGAAAGGGAGGGAGGGAGGGAGGAAGGGAGGGAGGGAGGGAGGGAGGGAGGGAGGGAGGGAAGGAGGGAAGGAGGGAAGGAGGAAGGAAGGAAGGAAGGAAGAAAGGAAGGAAGGAAGGAAGGAAGGAAGGAAGGAAGGAAGGAAGGAAGGAAGGAAGGAAGGAAGGAAGGAAGGAAGGAAGGAAGGAAGGAAGGAAGGAAGGAAGGAAGGAAGGAAGGAGGGAGGAGGGAAGGTCAAGAATCAACAAAATTTAACTCAATTATTCCATTCTGAGGTATATACCTAATAGAAAACTTAACTAGGTTCAGAAGAAGGCACGTTCTAGAATGCATGCAGAAACGCTATTCATAATTCCTAAAATCTCCCCATAAGAAGAAAGGATAAGCATGTCTCAGTGGGTCACACCATGGAATAGTGTACTGCAATGCCAATGAGTCAAACACCGCTTCTTGGGGCTGTAGGTGTAAATCTGACAAGGATGAGGTGAATAGGAAAGCCAGAAATCAGCACTTTATACGATGTGGTCCTATTTCTGTGAAATTCAAAATGGGCAAAGCTAACCATGCTGTCGGAGACCATGACGGCGAAGAGCTTAGCACTTGGCCTGGACGCCAGGGATGCCGGATGTTTGGGTTGTGAAGACTCAGAGAGAAGCACATGGCTGATCTGTGTTCTTTCCCATATGTCTGCTGCACTTCCAAAATTTAACAATACAAGTAAGTGGTTTAGTTGAGTTCAAAGAAAACCATAAACTAGCTTGACTGATTTTAGATAAAGACTTGGGTTGGCTGAAGTTTTATTACTTATTAGCAGAGAATTAGGGAAATCCCCTGGTCTCCATTTCCATCTGAAAGGGGAACTCCAAATAAAACTTACGGAATAAAACCACAGAGATATTAGGCGGATCTGCTCTGATGATAAAAGCACATGAAAGTCCTTTAGAAACTAACTCTCAGAATACCATTGTGAGTTGCTGCTAATAAAATCTCTCCTAGGAAGCGCCCATGGGGTGGACAAATCTCTGGAAGTGGACCCAGGTCTTCACCAAGTTCTCTTTTACCTTTATCAGTTTCTTTGGTGAAGATAAAGAAGGTAAACCTTCCCAAAGATAGAGAATGAACTGACTGGGAAGAATCAAAATGATCTCTATACGGGGCTGGAGCGATAGCACAGCGGGTAGGGCATTTGCCTTGCACACGGCTGACCCAGGTTCGATTTCCAGCATCCCATATGGTCCCCTGAGCACTGCCAGGAGTGATTCCTGAGTGTATGAGCCAGGAGTAACCCCTATGCATCGCCGGGTGTGTCCCAAAAAGAAAAAATTAAATAAAATAAAGTAAAATAAAATAAAATAAAAAATTATCTCTGTACGCTGGAAGGCTGGGACAAAACCAAAAAGAAAGACTCAACAGCAATCATTCTAGAGTCACATCTTCACACTCCAAACATAAGCATAGCTCAGCTGAGGGTGGCAGAGTGGGGGATATGGAACCCTTGTACCCTCTCATAAAGCACTGGACTATTTTGATAGACAGAGCCCATTACTCTGAAGTCCTCTTCAATGTTCCATGCTTCAGTGTCCGCCTGGAGTCGTGCCTCAGATTGGGAGTCTGCCTTTCTGGCCCAGCCTAGACCAATGGTCACTGTGTTTGCCAGGGCATCAGTGAAGTGCTAGTCAGCGAGTGTAGACATGATTTCCACTGCCTTTCCCCCACAAGTCCAGGCTGCTGAAAGTGGAGATTGGGCAGCAGATTTTTCTCTGGCCCTGGCATGAAAGCCCAACCATACTCTGCTTCCGTCCTCGAACATGAGGGCATCTTTATTCTCAGTGACTGGAGCCAGTGTCAAGAAAGAGCGAGAGAGACTCAGTCCCAAGAGATGGGCGAGGTAGGAGACAGTGGTGGCCAGGACACTGAAAGACCAGCCACAACCTAAACAACCTTCTGGCTGGGACCCCATCTGCGCCTTCTCTGTTCTCAGCACCGTGGTTAGGGAAGGTGAGCACCTATGGGACAAATCTGCGGGAGGTCAGCCTCAGTTCTACACTCACACGAGAGTCCTAAGTGGTGGACATTTAAGCTGGCAGCTCACTGAGTCTCAGCAGGAGTCAGGGGAGAACAAAATTGTACTGAAGGAGCTGCATGATAGTCACTGGCTAGATGCCCTTGCCTGCAATGTCCAATATCCAATGTCCAAGGTAAGGGGTCAAACTCAGCTCTAGTCCACATTGCTCAAACACCCAGATGGTCCACCAGGGCGGCACACGAAACAGCTGGACACTGAGCAACCGGGTCCAATGGGCAGGGGAACCGAGGGACAGAGGGCTAGGAACCAAGGGCAGTGAACATGGAGCATGCACGCCCACCCCTCCACTGGATCCAGGAAGCTGCCATTGTCGGGAAAGCCTGGCTAACTTTATTTGCCAGGCGAGGAAATTCCTTCCGTGGAAATCATGGGGAAATCAGTTCTTGGCATGGGGAATGTAGGAGTCCCCAGTACCTCACCAGGCCACCTCCTCCTCCCTGGCGCCTAGCATATGCTGTCCTGTGCAGCCCCATCCTGGTGAAAACAGAGCTCTCCCATCACCCTACTTTTTATCCCAACTCTGTGGCATTTCTGAAACTTCCCAGACTTTTCCACCTGGGTCCCTTTGGGCCACAGTTTCCCTGAACCCCAGAGCAAGCGCAGGGCTCCCCATTCCCCACCCCCCGGGCTCCAGGGTTGCCTCCCCTGGCTGTTCTCCAGAGTGGCGGGTGTTGCTGTTGTGTTACTTCTGTGCACGTAAAAATTTTAAAAATCATAACAAAGGTTGGCTTGTGTGGTTGTGCGTGCGGAGGCCTCCCCATGCTTGCTGTCGTGGAGGGGCTGATTACCCAACTCCATTTATCAAAGTGTCACTTCTCTGACAGGCCCTAATAAATATCCTGCCAGAGACCCCGCACCTGGCAGCCGTGCCACTCGGCAACACGCCGCTAACCTAATTTGCTAATTGCTGCTTTCCCCATTAATTTTAGTCCTGTCTTGTTTGGTGTTGACATGGAGGAAAAAGAAATAGGGTGGAAAAAACAGACAAGAAAGAAAATATCTCGGGGTCCCCCAGCATCCACCCCGCCTTCCCACTCCTTCCTACAACCACTCACTCACACTCACACCTAAATACCAACTAACTTCCTCTCTATTTCTCATCCAGGCTGCTGCAGGAGGGAACATTTAAAGGTGCAGGGCCAGATTTCCCAAAACTCAGCATCGAGGCTCGGGCTTGAGAGTGGGAAAGGTAGGTTTGATGGTGGGCCCGTGATAGAATTATAGAAACTGACAAGTAGTGGGTCTCAAATATTTTTTTTTTTGTCAATACCATTGGTTCTTGCTGGTGAGGGGAAAAAAGTCAAATAAGGCATCGAGGGGTTAGTAAACACAACTCAGCTGTCCTCTCATGTGACTTATCTCAGCCCTCCAGCCCTGAGTCTCCCTCCTTCCAGCTCCTACCTGTGTTACAGGAAGTCTGCCCCACTTTTGGTTTCATTCTAAGGGATGATACCAGTGGGAGTGGCACAGGATAATGCCTAACTAGCCAAGACTGACTCCAGTCACCTGGGCCAGTCAGCCCCTGATATCTTCAGCTCTTTGACTTCTGCTATGACAAGCCAATGATGGAGAAGTTTCCTTATGACCTGTTTGTGTATCCATCATCCTGCTGGAGCCCAGTGGAGCCAAAACCTACTGGAGACACAAAGACGGGAAGAGAGAGAACTTGGATCACGAGCCATGAGGAAGAAGACACGTTCTCTTCCCCGAAGTGAATGAAACTTCCCATCTGAGAGAAGCTTCCCCCTCCCCCAGCATCTGAAAAGGGCCTCCTTGTTTCATATTGGTATATGTGAACCTCGGGTGCCTGGATTCTACACAGCATGGGACAAATATTGCCACAGATTTGAGTCATCTCGGGTTCTTCCCGGTTGTCCTTTTCATTCTAGGCAGTTCTGCAATAACCACCAAGACAAGGCCACTTCTCTCTTTAAATTTACAGAGATAATCCCTACTCACCATTGGAAAATATGCACCTTTGGAAAGATGCAGAGAAGAATCCAAAATCTCTCCGTGTCCCAGCACTGAAACAACCGCCATCAATACCCAAGCTTCTCATAACTCACAGGCCCTACAGTACTTAGGAGTTTATGTATGGGTCTTTTGCACATACTTGTCTTGTATTTTCACTCTCAAAAAGATCCTTCTGGGGCTGGAGCAATAGCACAGCGGGTAGGGCATTTGCCTTGCACGTGGCCGACCCAGGTTTGATTCCCAGCATCCCATATGTTCCCCTGAGAATCACCAGGAGTAATTCCTGAGTGCAGAGCCAGGAGTAACCCCAGTGTATCGCTAGGTGTGACCCCAAAAAAAGCAAAAAAAAATCCGTCTGTGTCCCTGAAATATATCTTCATCACCAATAAAATTTGAAATATAAACTTTTTCTATTCTTTTTCCTACCCACAATAGTTTTGTATCTGTCCCTCTGTGCATCTGTCCAATTATTACAATAAAATAAAATGGCTAGAGGTAAAAGCCCAGGCTTAAATGGTATAGTTATTTAAGATTTAGACAAATTTTATCTCTTTGTACCTCCTGAAAATGCATATAAATTTGAATCAAACACACACACATACAGTGCATGAGAATTCTACTTTCTTAGAATCTTGAAGAAGTGAATTATTTTTAATGTATAACTATCGTCAACTCTCCAGGTAACTAGTGATCTGTTTTTATTTGTCTTTCTTGGATCATTTGTAAAGTTCTGTACATTTTAGTGTTTGTAAGATATTCAGATTTATTTTGTGAATGTCCTGTTCTTAACTTTTGCTTATTTTTACATTAGAGTATTTGTCTTTTTTTATTAATTTATAAAAAGCTTTTTATATATTAGGGATTCCATTTTCTTGCCATGTACACATTTTATATATTTTCCCTATGATTTCCAGATCATTATTTCAACTCTCTATAATGCTCATTATATAATCATGGGAAACATCCAGAACATTTGCCCATAATCTGCAATAAGGAAGTACATGAAATGATGAGAAACAGGGGATATTTTTATTCTGTTTAATGTGGGCACCAGCCAAAAGCCCAAGGCTTACACATGCCATACTTTATTACATGCAAAGTATACATACCAACCCTTTGAGTTTTCTGCAAAGCCTAATATCTTAGAGACCTTCCATATTAATATTTATTGTTTTATTTATTTTATGGAGCTCACTCCTGGCGGTACTTGGGGGACCACATGGAACCAGAGATCAGATCCAGAGCTTCCTGCATGTAAGGAAAAAATAACATCTTCCACGGAGAAGCAAATCATTGTCAGAATGTGGCCAAAATCTGCCAACTCCCTGCTGTGGTTCACTTTTCTTCCATAGAAGAATCACAAGTTTCCTTGTGACCTGGCTTTCAGAAGCCACTGCTAGAATCACGGCATACAACTGGGCTCTCATGCCAAGGTTCTGGGGCCAGTGAAGGGCCCGGTTTCTGGGTGCTTCCTTCAACTAGAATGAGCTTTTAAAACATTCTTCTCATTGCGGTCTGGACTGAACATCCAACTTTCCCCACCGGAACGTCTCCTTGCTCAGAAGGGCATTGTGGTTGGAAGAGAGGAATGGAACAGGGAGAAGGGATTCCGCATTGGAGCAGGTCAACAAGGCCTCAGTCCTGGGCTCCATGGACAGGTAGTCACTGATGATGAATGAGGAAGGGCTGGTGGTCACATCGACCTCTGGCAAAAAACCAAGAACCAGAGCGGGAGCAAAAGCACAGCGGGTAGGGCATTTGCCTTGCATGCAGCCAATCTGGGTTTAATTCCCAGCATCCTATATGGTACCCCGAGCACCTCCAAGAGTAATTCCTGAGTGTATGAGCCAGGAGTAATCCTGGTGCATCGCCCAGTGTGACCCCCAAAAAAAAGAAAAAAAAAACAAGAACCATGTGCACCATGCAAGGGTATGTGTATGTGTATGTGTGTGTGTGTGTGTGTGTGTGTGTGTGTGTGTGTGTGTGTGTGTGAGGGGGAGTAGAGTGTGTCCTTCGGTCTCCTAGTTTCCGTGAACATGAACACAAAGTAGTTGGTCAGACACGAATCAAGATAAATGTGTCTAATGTGAGCATGTTTTCCCACAGCTCTGCCCAGTATGCCTGTATCACTGTCTGCCTACATAGAGTCAGGTGTGCCTGGACAGAGAAACAGAGACCCATGTCTTTGTGCATGTGTGCAGGGTTCTAAGATCAGACATTAGATCTCTGAGGCAATTAATTACCAAAAATTTTTCACACTCCCACACCCAACTCCAAAGAAACTCAGACCACATTAGTACTTGGAATACCCCCACCCTCCATCATAGACCAAGAAAACTCCTACTCCTACTTCAAGGCTCAACTCCTTTGTCCTCATCTTCCCTACCTGGCCTCTGTGGATGTCTTTGAAGGGCCTTGGTTCCATAATTTCTTCTAAATCTAGCCTGTTCTGGTTATCTGAATATTAACCTTTCCCCCTGACTAGCCCATCACTTACCCCAGGCCAGGGCCAGAGGGCCCAAGTGTTGCTTCTTTCATAGCACAGTTCCTGGTACCTGATAATCAGCAGGAAGAATAAACATTTGCAGGAGGAGCAGTGAATGCTGGCCCTTAAGCCCAGAGTAAAACACTGGAATCACAGGTGTTTGAATTAGAGGTGAACTGCAGGGCAAAACAAGAGCATGGGGTTGTTCTCAATTCCTGGGGGCAAGCGTGTCTGGGCCTGCTAAACTAAATGGCCCATAGAAGTCTCCTATCACATCCGAAGATGACACCCAGTCAGCCTTTAGAAGCTCCCTTCTTATCGAGTGGCAAAGCGAAGGAATGGACAGGATCAAACCATGACAAACTCTTGGCCTTGGATTAAAAACTGATTCCCAAGAAGCAGCAGTGGGTAGGGGTGAAGGCTAGAGGGTACCTAGGGACAGTGGTGGCAGGACTTGGGCACTTCAATGACAATAAAGGTGTAGTAACTTTGTCCATCAATATCATAAACCTTTAACAATATTGTAATCATGTTCCTTAACTATATTTTAGTTGAAAGTAATTTAGTAAAAAGTGTAACCATAGTTTCTAGTAAAACAGCAATTTCAAAAATGATGGTTGGAGGGCTTGCTCGGGATGGGAGATGCATGCTGAAAGTAGACTATGGACCAAACATGATGGCCACTTAGTACCTGTACTGCAAACCATAACGAAAAGAGAGAGAGAGAGTTAAAGGGAATGTGCCTACCACAGAGGCCGGGGGTGAGAAGGAGTGGGGTGGTGGGAGGGATACTGGGAACATTGGTGGTGAAGAACGGGCACTGGTGGAGGGATGGGTACTCGAACATTGTATGACTGAAATGTAATTGTGAAAGTTTGTAAGTCTGTAACTGTGTCTCACGGTGATTCGTTGGGAAAAAAAAAGGTAATTCAGGCACCTGCGTGACCACATAGCCCCAAACTCTAATTAATTAATTAATTTAATTAAAAATAAAAATAATTTATTAAAAAGTAATTTATTCACTCTATTTTAAATCATCATCCGTTCTTTGCTCTCACTGACAGGGAAAAGGAGATGCTTCTGCATGTTTTAGCTTTTGTTTTTTGACCACTGGAAAGCTCTCATCCAGGTCTTACTCTGCTGTACTCAGGGCTTACTCCCGGCCAGGGAGAAAAGATGGGGTGTCAGGAATCGAACTCTGGCTGGCTGCATGCAAGGCAAGCACACGCCTGCTCTCTGATAGTTCTGCCCCAGATAGGGACTGTGACCACGCCTTTGTGGCGGCTTCCACATGACACTGGCACTTTGAGAAGGAAAGGACCAGAAGCGGAAGGCCCTGAAGGAGTAGAGAGGGGAGCCATGGGAAGCCATGGGAACTAAGAGAAGCTGTTCCTCCTGATACTTAAAGGGAATATGACCTGGGGACACAGGGACACCTGGCCCCAGGGTCCTGTGCCGTGAGCCTCCTGCCCGGTTGCGCGGGGACCAAGGGCTAGCTAACACCCCTGGAGGCACCCAGCCACTCGGTCTGCCTGAGAAATATGGCGCCTCCCTGGGGAGAAAGTGGGATCCATCCATCCGCATTCTCCCCGGCTTCTGGGTCTCCACCAGCCAGAAACCAACCACAACCCACCGCACCCCAACAGGCCCCACATCCCCCCGAGCTGGTCCCGAATCCCTCCTGGAGCCAGTCAGCTGTCCAGATCAGGGCCATTAAACTCCACTGAGCTTCTTTCCAACCACTACGGGTGAACAAAATATTGCCCTGTTCCCAGTTACGTTAAAAGGGCCTAGTAAAGAATAATGGCAAAGATGCTCGCAGCCAAAAGCTGCTCTTGATGGCCCTTTAAGCGAGATTTACAGCCAGCACTTAGCTGTGTCCCTGCAACGTTTGCTGGCACCGATCGGCAGGAAGCGTGCACGTGGCGCCTCCCCGGGCCAGCAGGCAGGGCCATCCTTCATTCCTGCCCCCTGCGCTGCGCCAGCTCCCCCGCGGGCCCTGCCCAGGTCCATTAGGCCCTGCCTGGACTGCTGCTAATCATCTAGGGTCAGGAGCCTCAGGACCCAGCCCGCTAACAGCTGAGCCTGACAGAGGTGCTCGGGAGGCGGCTACGGGTCCTGAGGCCGGAGAAACTGAGGCCAAGAAAGGCAAGAAATCGGAGAAAGGAGGAAGTGGGGACAGGGGAGCAGGCCCCAGGGGAACAGAGGATGCTGTTCTTTTGTTCTTGCCATGAGTATTTATTGAGCACCTCCCAAAGACCCAGCATGCAGGGTAGAAACAGCTGCAGAACTAGCAGACTTGCTCCCTGCCCTGACAAAACTTATGATGCAGGGGTGGAGAAATAGTCAGCTCTCAGTAACAAAGAAAAGCCATCCTCATTTCAATAAGGAAGGCTGAAGGAGGCGTCAAGGTAACCCAGGCTCAGGGCATCCCTGCAGATGGGGTTTTCTGAGACAATAAGCTATACCAGGGCCACTGGCCACATGAGGTGGCAAAGTAGATACAGCAGGCAGAGTGGCCCCGCAAAAAAGGTTGTGCATGTCACTTGCAGGTGAAGTCCAGAGACGCCAACTTCCCCAAGACAGAGTGCAGGATATGGTCTTTGAAATTTTATATTGATTGCATGTTGAAATGAGATATGGAATATATTGGGGCAAGTGAAATGTATCATCAAAATTAATTTCATCTAGTTCCTTTTTCTTTTTTTCTATAGGACACAGAGAACACATATCAGAGCACACAGATGGCTCCCGTTGATATCTGGCCTCATGCTTCTGTGGACCCACATCCATCTAAGTGATGAAGACGGATTGACCAAGTGAGGGGCAGGTGTACAGACCTAGCAGTGGAAGTTTAATGTTAAAATCCTACCAAGACAAAAAGGTCAAGGGGCTGGAGAGGTAGCACAGAGGGAGAGCTCTTGCCTCACATGTGTGAGGTCCTAGGTTCCATCCCTTGTACCTCCAAAGAATAAAAATTAAAATTTCTTTGGGCTAGAGTGATAGTACAGCAGGGAGGATATTTGCCTTACAAGGCTTTAATCCCCAGCATTCAATATGGCCCCCCGAGCACCACCAGGAGTAATTCCTGAGTGCAGGGCCGGAAGTAACCCCTGAGCATCACCAGGTGTGACCCAAAACAGAAAATTTTAAAAAAGACCAAAAAGTCAAAAGTCTGAGGAGCTGGATAAATATACTGGACACCAGGCGGAGAAACCAAGATGTAGGGTCCACCTTATGTGAGCACAAATAGATATCTGGAGCTGTAGCCAGGTTCTTGGACTGCACCTTCCTCCAGGTCCTACTGACAGACTGCCTCAGTTTCCTTCTTCCTCTGGTTCTAACATCCCGACCTGACCACTGCCTCGTACACACACACACACACACACACACACACACACACACCTACTGGTATAAAACTCCTTCCCTGTTGCAGACCTACTCTGTGCTCATGTGTGCAGCTTCCCTTCCCTCCTAAGACAAGTTGCTCACCTTATTGGCTCTGCAGTAACCTGTCCAAATCCTAGTCATCTGGAGACTCACGTGAGCCTGTCTGTGTGCTCCATAACTTCACTCGTACCCTTTGTAAAGCCTCATCCAGAGCCAATTATGTCAGTGATCAATGTTGAAGCACAGGCAGAGAAACGTTCATCCCTGCTGTTTCTTCTTTTGTCCCTTGTTTCTCAAAAGCAAAGAAATGCTGGAACAAAAATGTCAAATCGAAAAGAGTTCGAGGTACCACCAGAAAGGCTCTGGCTGATTCATAAAATCTGCAACAGAAAACAGGCTCGGTCACACTGGTAGTCAGGAAGGAAATGCACGCAGCTGGTCAGCAGACAAAGAAACGGCACATGCAATAACCAGTGGGCAGTGCAATCACGCTGACCTGCCCCAGTAAGGTACTGGGGGCGCCAAATAAACAGGGGGTCAGGGACGCTCCTTATACAGAGACCCCCGAGCACTACCTGAGAGAAAAGCTTTTCTGATTTAATCTAGGACCAAGAGGGTGGGGGTGAAACTGGCCCCTCAAACTTCTCTGATGTGGAGTCAGATGCCTAGAAAGATGTTCTCTATAGAGACTGCATGGCTTCTTGGAGTGGTGACACCTGAACGAGAAAACCATATCCTGCAGAAGGGGAGCATCAAAGGCAAGCTGGTGGTGGGGGTGGGGGGCACCCCAACCTTCTGGTGCCCACCCAAGTCTTCATGCCAGTCCACACTCTTGCCAGACACAGGGTCTGGGAGAACAGAGCAGCAAGATAACACAAGCATGTGTAAGCAAGCGACTTTCACCTACCCTGGATCCACAGCAGAGAGAAGGCAGGCGTGCTGGCTGAAGGCGCGCATCTGCCCACTGCGGAGGAGGGGCCTCCAGAGAGCAGTATCGGCCTTGACCTCTAAGGCATGCATTGAAGAACAGGTAGCATCTGCTTCCTTCAAAAATAAGCAGGGCCCTGGGGTTGGCCTCGGGTCTCTGAGGCCGGAAGTTAGGGCTGCACCGCTCCAGCCCTGGCCGCCCCATCCAGGAGCCAATCCAAAAGAGAACTTGCCTTAAGGACCAGAGTTCGGGCTCCACCCCCCCCAACACTCCTAGACCTCCCAGATCGGGGTCCTGTGTGGCCCAGGGTGGGAGGCAGAGCTGAAATAGTTGAGAGGATAAGGTGAGCCAAGAGGAACACCAGGAGAGCACTAGATCTGTGCATCATCCAGAGGCCTGGCGCCAGAAGGAACTGGAGGTGAAAAGCAGGAAGTGCTACCCTGAGTACCTGGGTGCTGGCCTTTCCCAGCCGCGCAGCCAGGCAGCGGGTCAAGCCCAGTGTCTGCCCCCAGCCTGCTGTCTCTGCTCATCGGGGCCCCCACCGAGCTTGGAAACCTCCCAGCCACCGCCTCGTGCCAGACCGTGGCCCTCAGACCTCCAGCCCTGGGCCCCCCTGCAGGAATGCTTCCAGAGCTCCTTCCTACTGTGTGCCCAACTTGGACACGGCCCCTGCTCTGGTCACCTCCCCTTCTTTCATTCTTGGGCCCTGGGAGGACAGAAGGGCCGGCCGGCTTTGGGGGGAATGCAGTTGGCTCCAGGAGGGACCTGCCAGCAGAGACAGGAGCTGGCCTGCCAGCTGCTCCGCCTCCAAACCCCAGCCCCTACTGGGCTCAGTGCCCGGCCACGCCAGGCCTGCTCCCCGAGGCGCCAGGTCCTCGGAATCCAAACAGGCGGCCAGAGTTCAGGGCCCGCTGGCCTTCTCCCAGTAAGCACCTTTGTTCCAGGCTCAGAGCTGTTAATTAAAGAGCCATGATTAATGAGGACGCGCTCCTAGCCCTACCTGGGATGAGAGGTCCTAGGGATGCTGACTTTGCGAGGAATCTGCAGTCGGATTCCAACAGAGCTATTTATAGTGTGGCTCCATGGGGTGGCAGGAAAGCGCACCTCCTCCCCTTCCCCCCTAACCCCCTCCTATCCTCAACCTCCTCCTCCCCGCCTCCCTCTCCCTCTCCCCACGCCAGATGAAACCTAGAGGGGGGATTATTTATTGAAGAAGAAGAACGTACAAAGGAGTATATGTGAGCGTGCACACATTCCTGGGGGTTCCTCTGAACTTTCCTGCCCTGCCCTGCCCTACCCACCCCACCCCCCGCCACCCTGCACCCCGCACCTCCCCAACACTGAGACTTGACCACCTGCTCAGCCCCCGTCTGCAGTGGGGTGGAACAAGGGATTCTCACGCAGAGTGGCCTGGCCCCGGTCTGAAGCTGCTCCCACACCGGGCGAGGGATCATTTCCAGGAACACCTGGGGGCTGGCTCGAGGGCCACTGCAAATCACAGCTAGCAACCTTCCTGCGGGAGGGGGCCGAGGCTCCCTGCAGGGTCCAGGGGAGAGGTGGCTCCCCGAGAAGGAAGAAGCAGGCTCAGAGGCAGGGTCCCACAAAGTGTGAGGCGATGTCCACATGCAGTCTAATGTGACTTCTCAACACACTTCCTCCTTTTGCTAGGCGCCCTGGGCTAGAGTCCTGAGCCGGGGAACGGGAGGCTTGATGTGGGCCATCCTAGAGTCTCTCCCCGCAAAGCCTCCCCACGCTTCCGTCCAGGCTCTGGCTGAGCCTGACAGCCCAGACCTGAGGAGGGGACAAGGGGCGAGGGAGCAGACTGTGTCTCCCTGGAGCCAATCAGAGTTGAAGTCCAGCCTGCCCCAGAGAGGCCACACCGGCCCCAAGGTGGGGCACACAAGGGCAATCACCCCGATTCCCAGAGCACCCTCCCCTGATGCCATCCTGGAGGGCCTCAATGACAGGTGTCATGAGGATGGTGTCAATGACAGAGCTGCAGGGTGGAGTGTGGCCTCGGGAAGAGCCTGCAAAAGAGCCTGGGAGGGGAGTAGCTACTGCACCAGCCCCAGAAATCACTCCAGAGACCAACCTCCACCATCGCTTGTCCTCATGGCTTGAGACAAAACATGGCTCGTGGCTCAGAGGGCTGAGCTCTAAAGTGAGAGCATTCATGTCTTGGGCATGTTTTGGTTTTTCTTTTCATTTATCCAGATGGGGGTCTCCCAAGAGCTTCTCAGGAGGTTCAGGACCCCCTCTCAGCTTTTCTTAATTAACCAGACTAGGAGAGCACCCAAGGACGAAGTGTTGGCTGGCTCCCTTGGTGCTGGGGTTTACCCAGGCCACCCCAGTGATACTCCACGGCCTCAGAGCAACAGGGAACATGTCAAAAGCTCAACTGGATCAACTGCAGGCAAGGCATGTGCCCTAACCACTGTACTCCCTCCGCATCATTTATTTCCTAATGAAGGTCTCATGCCACACCAGGTTTGTTTGTTGTTACTGTTTTTATTGTTTGGGAATCGAGAACAACACAAATCTGGATGTTTTGGGGGTGTTCACATCACAGAGCAACTTGGCCAAGCCCCTTTTCTCCCTTCAGAACTATCCACAGCCTTTATGCACTTTCTCGTCTTCTGCAGGCACCAAGTGTCTGCTTACGGGAAGCGGGACCGCGGAGCCCTTTCAGCCAGGGCTCAGAAGGCAGCACTGTCTCTCTCCTTAGCCCCGCCAGGGTCTCGGAGGCTGGCACAGGAGGCGGTGCGGCTCTGCCGGGCTCTGCTGAGCCTGGGATGAGTTCAGTTACGTGTGTCCGGGCGAGCTGCTGGCTCTTCCTGCTCCAAGATAGCGGTTGATAGAAATGAGATAAGAGAATTAGCAAGAGGGAGCCTCATCCCTCGCCCAGGTGACGGAGAACTGCAGGTGTCTGCTTGGCCCCAGGTGCCCAGAGAAGAAGTGAGACATCATTCCCGGGTCTGTGAGAGGGCCTCCCCCAGGGGTTAGCATTTGGGTGTGAGCCAAGTCAAGATCACCCCCACCGGCAGGTGGGCACCATCCAGCAAGGTTGAGGGCTGCTACACAGAGCAGGGACTGGGGAGGGAGGGACCAATCTTCTCCCCGTTCCTCTGCACACACATGCATCCTACACATCTATATACAGCCATGCACGCAGATGACTGAGGGTCCCACTGGAAAACCCCCTACACTAGCACCCCCTGCAGCTTCATTTCAATGATCCTAGCTCCTCCGTGTGTGGAACAGAGCCCTAAAAGGTTGTCTGCTATGTGGGTAGTCCTGTGGAATGTTCTGGAGCCAGCACCTGGAGCAGGGAGGCCATGAAGAGCAGTGGCCTTGCCTGCAAGCACCGTGCTTAAGACGGACAAATTCATGCGTGTGCTTGCTCCCCACCCAAGGCCTTCCAGGACCCCCAGCTGCTGTGAGCTCCACCCTTTAGATATTCCCTCCACCCACTCTCTTTCCCCCCGCTGCCTCTTCTCCTGGTATCTGGGGAATTGGGAATCCACAGGTCCTGAATCTAGGTGAGACTCAGCCCCGCTCAGTACATGGCATGTACACAGAGTGTATATGTACACACACAAACACACACACACGTATGCAGATACAGCCCACAACCCCGCATGCACCCACCCACAGACAGGTGGGCACTTCTCACAGGCTGCACATCTCTGATTTTGTAACCCCCTCCCCCTCCACGCTGGCCCTGCCCTGGAGTCTCCACTGAAAGTCAAGGGCCTAGGCCTGACTGTCACGCTCCAAGAAGAGGGTCCCCAAAATCACCCCCTTTCTCCTTCAACAGCTCTAAATCCTGCTCTCTCAGCCCTGGCTTTGAGAAGGATCAACACTGGACTCCGTGTTTAGCCAGGAACCCCCTTAAGATCAAGATGTGAGGACAAACAGTTTCTGTGAAATGTGGGACAGAGACAGGGAAGGGAAGCCCCCCTGCCCCCCCACCCCCAGAGAGTGCCCACCCAGTGAGCCACTGACTCCTGGGAGGATAGGGGACCTCTGAGCCATGGGGTGGAACCATCTCCCAGTTGTCCCCCAGGAGGGACAAGGGAACTGGGGGGAGCAGGAGTGTTATATCATCCCTATATCACTGGTGGGATTTGCTCCCCAACATCAACCATCAGCCCTTGGAGGGGGGGGTCCTGCATGCATTCTGGGAGATGCCTCCCAGAGTGAGAAATACCCACTGGGTGGAACTCGGATTGGGAGGCTGCGTAGCAAACACAGACAGCATCCCCCTTCTGAGCTAGCTGGGTGGAGGGGATGTGACCCCCTTGGGAGGGTAGGATAAGACGGCGTCTTAGCAAATGCGGTGCCTGCACACAGGCCGGCCGTTTCTCTCCCCTGAAAAGGAAGTTCTGATACACCTGCCATGTCTCTGGCCCTCGCAGGCCGTCAGGCTAGCGGGCACTGTGGGGCATGAGAGGGCACGCCTCCCTTCCACGTGGAGGCAGCTCCTGAGCCCAGTTCCAGGAGGCGAGAGCGGGTGTGGAGGGGCCGGGGCCGCAGTGAGGAGAGCAGCGCTGGGAGCTCGTGCTTAATGAGTCCTGACTGTCAGCGGGGATAAATGGAAAAGTTCTGGAATGGATGTGAAGGTACTTAATGCCACCAAGTGCCCGCATAAAAATGATTCAGATGGTAACTTTTATGCTGTGTATCTTACATAAGTCCCACAACAATTCAAAAAAAATTTTTTTTAATGAAGATAATGCCAATATCACTTTTGGCACAGTGCCTACCACAGGAGCCCCCTAAAAGTAGTCTTACCACCCCAAACTGTCACACCAGCTGAGAAGTTGACCCCGGTACCTAGGCACTCAGCCCAGGAGGTCCCCAGGGTGGACTCCACCCACTGAGCCACGATCCTGAGACTTCCTGGTTCAGAGGAAGGAGGGATCCCTTTCAATTTCTTACCTGCCTTGCCATGATGCCATTTCTAACTCTCCCCAAGTTATTCAGGACTGCCCATAACCGTGATGATTATTAACATCCTTGTTATTGCCCTAATATGAGTTAACTCTTATCTCTGTGGTGTCCAGTAAAAGTACAGGAGCCCTAGATGAGTGTTTTGATAGTTCCTTTGCCTGGCCAGTTCAGTGGTAACACTGTAGCACTGGCGTCCCATTGTTCATCGATTTGCTCAAGCGGGCACCAGTTACATCTCCATTGTGAGATTTGTTGTTACTGTTTTTGGCCTATAATGAATATGCCACAGGGAGCTTGCCAGGCTCTGCCATGTGGGCGGGATACTCTCGGTAGCTTGCCGGGCTCTCCGAGAGGGACAAATGAATCAAACCCTTGTCGGCCACATGCAAGGCAAACGCTCTACCCACTGTGCTATCACTCCAGTCAGTTCAATGGTAGGTTGGGACAATTAAAAAATATGCTTGGCCCAGGTGATATGCTTGGTCCCAGTCCCTCTGACCTCTTCTCGGCAGAGAGCAAGGCAGATCCACCCGCTCAGGGCACTCAAAAAATCTAGAGGAGCAAGCAGTGGGGACCCAGGGTCTGTGATCCGAGTACCACCTTCAGCTCCACACACTCCTTGTTCAGCCAAAGGCCAGGCTTATTCTGAGGTCGGGCTGAAGCACAGGCTTTGCATACGGGCCCCCGGGATCTGAGCCCTAAAGCACCTCCTGGTCCCCTGAGCACCATCAGGAGAGGTCTCTGAGCACCGAGTCAGGAGCAGCCCCTAAGCAGCACCAGATGAGTCTCAAAAACTAAATGGAAAAAAGAACAATTATTTACATGGGTTTCTGTGGAGGTACTTAGAGTTGGAAATACCAGGGAAATAAACGTCCAGCCCTACTGGGCCTGAGTCCTGCTGTCCAGCGGGGACTGCCCGGGTCCTTCAGAGTCCTTGGAAGTGATTGTTAAGATGGCAGGGGGAGAAGGGCAGGCGCAGGGCTGGGCTGATGGGGGTCCTGAGGCCTGGCCCTCGCCCACTGCTTCAGGCCTTTCATATACACGCTACATACACATACACACACTACATACACATACTTCAGGCCCCACATATACACACTACATACACATACCACGCACGCACACTCCTCCTCCACACTCCTAAGAACTCTGCGACCTGGCACCGGCCCATGAGCTCCTTGGTTATCAGGGGTCTCCAGCCCTCTCCCAAGCCCCTAGGGCCCCACTCTCCATCCCCCCACCGTTTCTTTATGCCACCCAGCCTCTCCTAAGCTCTTTTAGCCAGCATCCAGGGGTCCAGAGGCTCTGCCTACATGACAAATTTTCTCCTTGCCTCCGTGCACCCATTGGAGATCAAAACTTTAGGAATTCTCCTGGTAGTTGAAAGAGACTTGTCCATTTTCTTCCCCAATTCCCGAGTTTTGGCAACCCCCTCTCTACTGTTCTGAGCGCCTCCTGTCCTGGGCCCTCTCCATGCGCCCACTGAAAGGTACGGGAGTGGGAGTGAGTGCCTGGCTCGCACCCAGCTCTGTATGTCCCTGGAGATCAGTGCTCAGAGCTGGAAGGACCCCAGGAAGACGCCCTCAGTCTTCATGGGCCCTTCCTGTCCTGCACCAAACCCCACTCTGCCCAGAACAGACTCCCACTCTTCCAGCTGAGTCCTGCTGTCCAGTGGGGAGTGCCCGGGTCTCCCCACTGCTGAGACCAGCACAGAAAATCAACCCCCCCAAGACCCACCACTCCAGCCTCCACAGCCCCTGCCCCCTCACTGCCCAGGGTCCTGGCAGCTCCACGCAAACTCAGATACCACCCGCTCAGGATTCTGGCTGCATATACACCCTGATCGCCCCCCCACACACCCCACACTATACACATACCACACACGCACACCCCACATATACACACTACATACACATACCACACACACCCCACACATACACACTACAAACACATACCACACACACACCACACATACACACTACATACACATACCACACATGCATACCCCACATATACACACTACATACACATATCACACACGCACACCCCACATATACACACTACATACACATACCATACACACACACCCTACATACACATACCACACATGCACACCCCACATATACACACTACATACACATACCATACACGCACACCCCACATACACATACCACACATGCACACCCCACATATACACACTACATACACATACCATACACGCACATCCTACATACACATACCACACATGCACACCCCACATATACACACTACATACACATACCACACATGCATACCCCACATATACACACTACATACACATATCACACACGCACATCCCACATATACACACTACATACACATACCATACACGCACACCCTACATACACATACCACACATGCACACCCCACATATACACACTATATACACACACCACACAAACACTGAACATACCACATACACACACCATACACACCGCACACACACCACATACACATATCAATACACACACATACCACATACACACCACACACAGCACACAATCACCATATACACACATCACACACATACTGCATACATACACCACACACACCACATACATACATCACACGCACACCACACAGACACCACACATACCACATATACACACCACACACACACACATACACACACCATATACACACATGCTTGAATAACAAGGAAAACGACTCCTCTAAGCACACACCTCCACACTGGTTACACGGCAGACATATTTACCTCTCATCAGGTACAAGCATGTGACCATAACTACATGTATCTGTGCATGTTCCCAGAGACGCACAGAGAGAGAGAGAGAGAGAGAGCAGGGGGAGAGAGAGGGTGAGATGATAACAAAAAGAGAGAGAGAGGAAGCAGGGGGAGAGAGGGAGAGAGTATAGCAGAATGCGGGACTCCCTGCGTGTAACACACCCTTACACAGGCACATGAGACGTACTGCAGTCCACCCGTGCGAGCTCACAGACACCCCCGAGAGTGCGTCTACACGGGCCTGGTACCGGGCACACATGGACCCACCATGCTTGAGCTGTTCTGGGCGTCCAGCTCCGGAGGGAGTCCTGCTCCAGGCTGGCGGGGACCCGGCGGGGTTCCAGTGGCGAGTCTGCGTAATTAGCTCCTTAATTAACGTCCTCTCGCTGCTCGCCGGCCACCAGGAGCCGCACACCAACACCTGGCGTGGATCCTGGGCATCGTGGAGGCTGCAGATGGGCCAGGCCAGTGCCACCCAGAGGCGCGGTCTGGGCGGTAATTAGGGCTGGGGGCTCAGCTGAAGGATGTGCTGCCAACCAGCCATGCGGCTTTCCTCCTCCAGGAGAGAGGGCCCTGCCAGCTCCGGGGCACTCCTTTCCCTCCTCCTAATTATGCCTCTGATCCTGGCCGTCTCGCCTCCCTGCCACACCCTGGGGCTCCAACACACACGCATGCACAGGCTTCCCACCACGGAGAGAGCCGGGGATCAGCCCGACAGGCTGGTCTGGCCTGGCCCAGAGCCCAGCAGAACAGGACAGGCCCCCGGCTGGCCAGGCCAGCCGCACCCAAACAGAGCCCTCGAGTCCATCACTCTCCACACCCCCAGCCTGTTCCCCCGCCCGGGCTGGTTTCCTGGTACTGTGTTGACAAAGTAGTGCAAGTTGGGTGTCCTAAGCGTCATCCTGCCAGAGCAGGGCAGGTGTGCAGGTGTGGGACGGTGGCAAATCAGGGCAGGAAAGAGCTGAGGAGGCTGCAGGCCTTGCACCCAGGAGGCCCGGGGTTCCATCATCCCTGGCATCGCACAGACTCCTAAACACTGCCCAGTGCAGCCTCGGTGGCAACAGTTGGCACAAACTAAGCACTCCCGGCAGTGGCCCCGTGCCCAGAAGCCATGTCTGGAAAGCCGCCCGCCCCAAAAAGCAATCAAGCAACAAACCCCCCCAAAAGGCCTTAAGATGAAAAGCACTGACAGCAGAAACCCTTGTCTTGGGGTCGGAGGTCAGCAGTGCCAGGTGTCCACTGGGGTCCTTCCCTCAAAGACCCCAGGTGCCAGAGGAGGGACGGCCACCTCCAGTTCAGACCTCTCTCTCCTGACTTCTGGGGTGTTGTCAGCACAAGAAAAGGAAGCACAATCGGTCCCCCACGTTGTCCCACGAATGGCCACCCACAGGAGGCCCAGTGCCCAGCCTTCACGGCCCTCATAGGAGGGACACAGCTAAGGCCGGCCTCCAGGCCAGGAACTGCCAGCTTCACTTTTCACCCATCCACACTCTTCCTTAAGGGAGCCATAAGTTCCTCCCCTAAGGGCCAAGCACCGCCCCCGAAATACACAAGGGCAGAGGATCATGGGAGTGGTATGGAGTGGGGGTGAAGATGAAGGTGCTGCAGGATGGCGGGGGGGGGGGGGGGGTGGGGAGGGGTGGAAGGGAGGTCTGGTGAGTGTCCAAGGGAAGAGCGTCCGGCAGAGTGACAGCAGGCTGGAAACCCCGGTGCAGAGAGAGCTGGTCTGTCCTGGGAAGAAAACGAGTGGGTGGATGGCCTCTGTCCCCAGACCCAGAAGGAGCCCTCTCAGGGGATAGGAAAGGTGCGAACTGTGAGGTCCCCCGGCAAGAGAGACCAGCAGCAGGGCCGGGGAGGCAGGCCATGAGACACACCTGCTCGTGAGCGAAGCTGGCCCCTACCTTGCTGCTATCCCAGGAAGCCGGCAGTGAGAAACCCCTGGCCCTCTCTAGCCCCTCAGAGCAGGCACAGAGAGACCTGCCCTCACAGCTGGTGGCATCGGGGCAGGCGTCTGCTGTGGGCTGGGGGCGCCCCATAGAAACAGCCAATACGAGGCTGGGGCAAAGCTCAGCAGTCAGCAAAGGCGAGCACGGGGACCCAGGCGTGAACCCCAGCCCAGCGTGGCGCCCCACCCCTACAGCACTTTCAGGGGAGCCCTGGAGACACCCACGCACAGCCAAGGGGGCCCTGGTGGTCCCTGGCACCTCAGGGCCCCGAACAGTTTCATGTCCTCGAGCCCTAGCACTGACCCATTAGCTCTGAGGGGTAACCCCTCAACCCCCTGAGCACTGCTTGAGACCCCCCCCCAAAAAAAGAACAATGCCATTACTTGGAATATCAGTCAACTGTCCTGTTCCTATAAGAAAGTGATGGAGTAGGCAACAAGGGACCTTCCCAGCCTTAACTTAGGACCCTCAGGAGCCTCCAACTCCCCGGGAGGAATTTCTAGAAATTCCACCGTAGCCAAGTGGAGTTGGAAAAATGAGCAGCAAACTCAAACCCAAGCCAAAGATGGGGGCCGGGGTGTGCACTCCTGCTTTAACGGGCCCCCACTGCTTCCTGCTCGCTCCCACCCACCTCCTCTGCATTTGCAAACCCTCTTCCACTGGGTTCTGGGCTGCTTCTCTCCTCTCTGTCCCGCCTTCATTTAAAAGGTCTTCCCCAGCCCCCTGTGAACATTGTCCCCCACACACACCCCGCCACTGTCCCTCTCTGTCCCAGTCACCTGCACAGTGTTGATGGGCATTATTCCTGCTCACGCCTCGACGTCTGCACTCCCCCATCAACACAAGTCCCTGAGCCGTCTGTCTGTCTGACTCTGGTGGGAAAGAAAGAGGGAGGTAGTAGGGAGAAGAGAAAGGGGCTCCGACAGGAAGGAGGAAGAGAGGGACAGCAGGACAGGGAGGGAGGCTGGACTCCCGCTGGGCGCGGGCAGGTTTGCTTCAGCCCAGCATCGCTGACATGAGGCACTGAAGGATTCTTGGTCCAGAGGGTGTTGGCGGGGGCTCTGCTGTCCAGCGGTGTGTTGTTAGCTGTTTCCGCCCACCCGACAGTCCTTCCCTGAGACAGGACAACCAAAACTGCCTCTCGGCATTCCCAAAGTGTCCTCCCTCGTCCCGCCTTCCCTTTAGAGCCTCCGGCCCAAAGGGTCATGATCTGGCATCCACTACGGGACTCTTAACTCAAAACCTCCCTGGAAGCCGAGTGGGTGAGTCACTCTGCAGAGGGGCTGCCTTGGGGCTCCGTCTCTCCCACAATGTTTTGGAACAGAAGGTCAATTTGTGGGGAGAGCACAGAGAGCCACGAGGCAGACTGACAGCAGCACGCACCTGGACCCCACACCTGCACCCCAGACAGGTGAGGGTCAGCGTCTCCAGGCTCTGCCTCAAGCTGAAAGGGGACTGGGGGCTGCAGGTCTGACCCCCGTGGGCTCTTGGACTCGTGGGGAACGCTCTTCACGGCAGCAGCTCACCACCATCCAGACAGCAGGACATCCACCAGGCACACGGGCTTGCTTATGGCTTTTCCACAGGGCCAGTCTGCCGGGGGGCAGACCCCAGCTCAAGGGGCAGAGCAACAGAGCCCACCGGCCCAAGGGAGGCGAGCATCACTGCTACCCAACAGTCCCTCTCCATCTTTAACTTCTGCTCGGACCTCCCCAGAGCACCGCAGGGCTCCGAGCTAGGATGACCCACCAGCTGGAAGTCAGGACCTCGGGACCCCATGCTCTCCACTCTGGCCCTCCTGAGCACTCGGCCATGTGGTGCTCATCCAGCAGAGGTTTTCTCTGTTTCTCCATCATGCAAGACAAGCTCGGTCCCCAGCGTCCAGTCGTGGGTTTGGAGCAGTCAATGGGATGCATGGCCCCACCTGCCCTAGGGTCAACCCACCCCCCACACAGAGGCTATCATTGTGCCACATGGTTCTGCTCCCTAGGAATGCTGTAGCAGGAATCTCCCCAGAACCCACCCGGGGAACCCTCCAAGGACCTCTTCCTTGCTAGGACTCCTCAACATGAATCCGTTAGATACGGGACTTGTCTCGTCAAGATATCACCGTGTCTAAACCGAGGCTGTGTCAGCAGCCTCATGAAAATGAATAATGGCCGCAATTATGACCCACATAACAGCCCAATAAAACCTAATTAAAATGATCCACATCCCATCTGCCAAGTGCAGGGCAAAGCAGCCAGGGAAGGATGGAGACCCATCAGCTCAAGGAGAACGAGTAACGTGAGGAAGAATAATATTTAGATTATAAACAGATTACATAACCCCGGTATATCCTAACACAATGTAATGATGATAATATTGTTGCTATGGCAGCAACCACGGTTGTCCTTGCCATGTGCTCCCCCCTTGGCTGATAGGGGGCAGCCCTTGGTTTACTTGCCAACTCGTATCTCACTGAAGTCTCACTAACTTGCCATAATTAACAGGCTAGTACAATCCCCATTGGCGGATGAAGAAACTGAGGCATAGAGAGATTCAGAGGTTGCCATCCAAGGGTACCCAGGCTATGACCAGTGCTCAAGAGTCACATGTTTAAGACTCAAACGAGCTCTATATCAAGTCGTCCAAGATAGCCTTAAAGAGTCAGTGAGGATGTGGCACCACTTAAAATCTTGGATTTGTACTAGAAACACATGGGGTGAAGAACGAAGCCATCACTGAGCTCTCTTATGAGCCCGGCTCTCTTGGAGGTATGTGCCAACACCATGAAGACATAGGAGTCAAGGGAACTCGGCCCAGGCAATCGAGAATGGCTTCCCATAGCTGGCAGAGCCAGGACTAAAAGATAGTTGCAGAATTTGCTGAACAGGGGAAGGTATTCCAGACCCAGGAAGAGCGTTTGCAAAGTTAGAAAGTGCCAGAACATAGCTGGGACTGCCAAAGGGATCTTGAGTGGCAGAGATGAACAGCTCTTCTGGGGCCTGGAATGAGGGCAAGATACGAGACAGATAGGCTGGTAGGGTCCAGGGATCAAGATCATCAAGCACCGAAGCCAGAGATAGAGAGAGCAAGAGAGAGCAGGAAATAAGGCACTGCCTTGCACGCAACTATATTAGAATCCCTGCCACCCCTGAGGTGCCTCCAGGATCACTCCTGAGCACAGAGCCAGGAATAACTTCAAAACACCACCAGCTGTGCCCCATGCATGTGTGTGTGTGTATATATATGTGTGTGTGTATGTATGTATGTATGTATGTATATGTATATATATACATTATATATATATATATATCACTGTAGCACTGTCATCCCATTGTTCATCGATTCGCTTGAGCGGGCACCAGTAACATCTCCATTGTGAGACTTGTTGTTACTGTTCTTAGCATATCAAATATGCCACGAATAGCTTGCAAGGCTCTGCCATGCGGGCGGGATACTCTCAGTAGCTTGCCAGGCTCTCCGAGAGGGATGGAGGAATCGAACCCATGTCAGCCACGTGCAAGGCAAATGCCCTACCCGCTGTGCTATCGCTCCATATATAATCATCAAGCACCTTTTGGGGGCAGAATTGGAGCTTTAGACATTCCTCCATAATGCGGAGACTTTCTTAGGAAAACCAGGAGAGCAGAACCCTAGTACATTTGGTCACAGCACCCCAGGTATGCACAGGAGGTTTCCAAACATTTTTATTGGAGGTGAACTTTAAAACAGGCCTAGTGCCCTCACATAGATATCCAGCATCTACCCCTACTTGGCACGACCACGAGTTAGACAGAAGCTTGAATAGGATAGTGAGGAGCACACACACCCTCTCCCGTGGTGGTCCCTGAACCTCCCCAGAGACTCCCCATGAGTCTCATTTACCTAAGAACCATCCACAGGTTCTTTCCTGTCAGAAAAACACCAAGTGACAGTGTGTGTGGTTCAGCGGGGCCCCAAGTGATGGGTCTCAGAAAAAAAAAAGAGAGAGAGAGAGAGAGAAATTTGCCAAGATCTAGGCTCAGGAGACAAATTGGTTTAAGAAAAAAAAAAAAGTGATTTCTGTCTTTGCCTTTGTCATTTCAAATGATGCTGCCCTTTGACCCAGGAAGAGATTCCAGATGCATAAATAGAGCAATAATCTTCAGCATCAATGTTTTGATAAAATGAAAGTGGGGGGGGAACATATTATAAACACCACCTCCGGGAAACGCAGTCAGAAAATGTTATTAAACATTCTGTCACAAGCTTGGAAGACAGCTCTGCCCAGCCCACCCGGCACTGGGTTCCTAATAAAGGCGGCATCTTGGAATTTGTCACTCGTGAATGCATAATTCACTAGTCCAAAAGCAGTGGTAATACATTGCATTTTCATAAGGGTCTCTGAAGCTGTCTAATTTCCCTGAGCTGCAGGACGACAGGAGGCTGCGGCCACTCACACAGGCCCCTTAATGCATTATGGATAGAGACTTTGCAATTCAAAGTGACAGCTCAGCCTCCCCACCGCCCGCCCCCCAAAACCCCACATCATATTAGAAGGCCTAAAACTAAAGGACCGGCCTGCCCCTAAAGCCACCAGGCACCGAGAAGTGTGGGGTGTGTGTGTGTGTGTGTGTGTGTGTGTGTGTGTGTGTGTGTGTGTGTGTGTGTGTGTGTGTGAGTGTGTGTAGGGAGAGAAGAAAGCAATGACTTCCTGTCTTCCACCAAACTCCCCCAGGAACCCGACCTGACCTCTCTCTTGATAGCAAGATGATGCACAGAGGGCAGGTAATTACTAGACGGCCTGAACCAAGCCTGTGCCCCACCAATTGCACCCCTCTCGGCCCCCAAGTTTCCACAAGCACTGGATTCCCCAAAATCTGGATCACAACGGCCTTGGGTCTATCACGATCCCTGGTCTCCTTCCTGCAGGACAGTTGTCAGCAAACAAGGCCACAGGAGCCAGGAAGAAGCACTCAGACGTGTGGTGAGCTGAGTGTACCCAACCATCAGCCCTGGCGGTCCGGTCATAGGCAGAGAAGTGCCAATAACTGAAATATCAGTAACTGCATTGTAGAGAATGGTGCCTTGCACCCTCACCACCAGCTCTGCAGAGAGGCAGCTAGTTTTTTCCATCTTCACCATCCCGGTGACGACCAAGAAGCAGCCGAGAGCAGCACCCAGCGCCCCTGGGAGCAAATGTAGCAGAGTGTGGTGAGAAAGCCTCACACACAGCAGAGACACAGTGAGGACCTGCCCGGAGTCAACAAAGAAAACCAACCAAATTCTCTCGTGGGGGCAAGAGAGGGGCCGTAACTGCGGGGAAGAACCTGGTTAAGAGAGATGGGGAGAGAGTCCTGGCTAAACGGCCTCCTGTGATTTGGGGTTGCACCCTGGTGGTGATGCGGATGGAAGTTCGAGGTGAGTAACTTTTTCTCCTCGTCTCCATAATACACCCCATTTAAGTTGTGCTCTACTCAGCCTTCCACGAGCACTGGGAGAGTGGGGGTGTCCATGCACCTCAGGGAAGGGACTGAGTCTTCTGTGGAGCCAGTCTTCATTGAAGACTTCAGTACTGGAGTTAGGAAGCCCCAGGGTTGTGGAGGCAATAAAACTCAATGGGAGACACAGAGAGGTGAGGAAGGTCTTCAGTCAAGTTTAGGGATCAAATGGGAGCTTGACTCATCAGATGGAGAACTAGAAGGACCTGTGGGGCTGGAGCTATATAGTACAGCCAGTCACTGTCACTGTCACTGTCATCCTGTTGCTCATTGATTTGCTAGAGTGGGCACCAGTAACGTCTCCATTGTGAGACTTATTGTTACTGTTTTTAGCATACCAGATATGCCACAGGTAGCTTGCCAGGCTCTGCCATGTGGGCGAGATACTCTCAGTAGCCTGCCGGGCTCTCCAAGAGAGGCGGAGGAATCGAACCTGGCTACCTGGCTTGGTCACATGCAAGGAGAACACCCTACCCGCTGCACTATCGCTCCAGCCCAGTAGAGCCGGTAGAGCATTTATCTTGCATGCCGCCAACCAGGGTTTGATCCCCAGCATCCCATATGGTCCCCTGGGAACTGCCAGGAGTGATTCCTAAGCACAGAGCCAGGAATCATCCCTAAGGACGGTCCAATGTGGCCGCAAAACAAAGAAATAGAACAAATAAAAATAAGCTAAAAAAAAAGAACTTGAAGGACCAAAGAGGCCAGTTGTGACCTCTAGGGTTGACAAGCAAGCCTCAGGCAGAGCACAGAGCTCCAGTGCACTCGTGGTTCAAGGGGGCCACCAAGGGAGGCGCAGGTAATAGGCAAGGTGTGCCTTGGTAGACGAGTCAAAGAGTGTCCGTCTACAAGAACATTCACTGAAGGAACGGAAACAGCATCTCCCACAGCACATGGCAAAGAGTCTTGGTGTCAGAGTACTGGGGCCAGTGCAGAGTACACGAGAGGATAGAACATACACAAGCAGGTAGGATTTGATCATGGAGAGGTAATAAGTGAGCCAGGCCTAGAGAGCAGGAGCCCCCAAGAGAAGGGAGAATTGCACCCACACAAAAGTGGGTGTCTTGAAAGGACTATCCCTAGTGACCTGTCATGGCCTGATCAGTGTAGGAAAAATTCATCTGGGGGTGCAGAGGTGCTAACAAACCAACCAACAAATGCAACGAAAATTTAAATAAAGGTATGAAATACGCTGAAAGGAAGAAAAGTACCAGGGGCTAATGAGCGTCTGAAAACATGATGTCATGAGTTGTTGCAAGTGAACAGAAGCAACCACGGTATCTGGTGGTAAGGTGGGTCACAAACAACAAGCAGCCACTTCACACCAATGTTGGCCCTGGGAAGAAAGGAGGGAGAATGGCCTCGGGTCGACACAGGGGCCCCGATGTTTCCTTGGTAAAGGAAATCTGAAGGACAAATGGAAAACAAATGGTACAAGGTTCACCAGGGATTAAGTACTGGTGAGTTTGGTTCCTTAATTTCCGTTTTTTTTATTTAATATCGCTCATAAGAGGGGCTGGAGTGATAGTACAGGGATAGGGTGTTTGCCTTGCACACGGCCGACCCGAGTTCAATTCCCAGCATCCCATATGGTCCCCTGAGCACCGCCAGGAGTAATTCCTGAGTGCAGAGCCAGCAGTAACCCCTGTGCATATCTGGTGTGACCCAAAAAGCATGTGTGTGTGTGTGTATTCATATATATATTCATATATACATATAAACATATATGTATATATGAAGAAGATTTTTTTTTAAATAATCAGAATAGTACAGCAGGGAAGCAAAGCCAAGCCTACCCTGTTGAAACTCTGGCATCACATATGGTCTCCCAAGCCCCATCAAGAGTGATCCCTGAGCACAGAGCCAGGAGTAATCCCTGAGCACTGCTCAGTCTGGTCCCCCCCAAAAAAAATAATAATAATCCAGAGCCCAGGGAGGTAGTTCAGGTGGTGAAGCACACACCAAACGTGCGCAAGACTCTGAGTTCTGTTCCCAGCATCCATGAGCACCCCCTGCCACGCCCTGCAGCACCAGGGGTGGTCTGGTGACCCCCAGCATCACTAACCATGGCCCTGAGAAAAGAGAGATAAAAGAGTGAGCACTTGTCTCTGACAAGCCTCAGGTTAACATAAAAGAATTTCTAGCAATAAGGAAGGTGTGAGCAAATGACCGTTTTCATGTCCTCTAGAAAAATTAAAATTATCTTTCCAAAAGACATTTTAGCAATCCATATCAAAATTGCTGAAAGTTTTGAACCCACAGATGAATATCTATTCCACCCCTGGCTATTTTATTCCAAGGAAGTTAGAAAGACTGAGCCCCAAGAATTGAATTTTCTAAGTGGAAAATTAGAAATAATGTAAATATACAACAATTCTTGGGAAACCTTGAGGTTGTGTGAAGACAAGAGGAGGAAAATCGTGTAGATTACCTGTCAAGTATCACTGTATCACTGTCATTCCATTGCTCGTTGATTTGCTGGAGCAGGCACCAGTAATGTCTCCATGTAAGACTTGTTACTATTTTTGGCATATCAGATACCCCACGGGTAGCTTGCCAGGCTCTGCCCTGTAGGCGAGATACTCTCAGTAGCTTGCCGGGCTCTCTGAGACGGGCGGAGGAATCAATCCCAGGTCGGCCGTGTGCGGCCACGTGCAAGGCAAACACCTTACCCTCTGTGCTATCACTCCAGCCCATCTGTCAAGTATCAAAAGAAAATCTCAACACATCAGTAAGTTCATCCAATCCTCTTTTTGGGAAAAACAAATAAGCCCTTGAACACAGTCAAGAGGCTAGAAGAGTATGATACTAATTCCAAGAGCAGATACTAATGAGTGGTATTCATTTCCTTACTTCGACCTATTGTGGGCCCCACAAAATGCCTTATGTAATGCAATTAACAGTGACTATAAAAGTTACGATAGCGTATTTCTTTATCAAACATTTTTAAAATAGTATCTCTGCCCTTTTAATCAGTCAACCATAGCAAATACCATAGACTTAAACCACAGAGATTTATTTCTCACTCTCCTGAATACTGGGAAGTTCAAGATCAAAAGGTCTGAAAATCTGAAGTCTGGTGAGAGTTGCTCAGATTGTAGATGGCCTTTCTGGGTGCCTGTAGGAGAAAGAAGAGGAGAGGGGAGGAAAGGGAAGGGGGAAGGGTAACAGAAGGGGGAAGGGGAGGCGAGGAGAGGGACAAAAGGGGGAAGGGGAGGAGAGGAGAAGGAAGGGCAGGGAGAAGCATCAGAAGAGGGAAGAGGAGGTAAGGAGAGGGAAGGGTAGTGGAGAGGAGGGGAGGCCCAGAGGACCAGAAGTGAAGGAGAGAAGGGAGGAGGGGAATGAGAGAAAGGAAGAGGGAAGAGGAAGGAGGACACGGGAAGGAGGGGAGAGAGGGGAAGAGAGGAAGAGAGAGGGGAGCATAGTACATTTTCATGTGTCAAATAGGAGCAACAATTCCATCATGAGAACCCTACTCCCAGAGCCTCATCAAATTTTAATTATCTCTCTAAGGACCCACCTCCAAATGCCATCACACGCGGGGCTTAGGCTTCAATATATGGTTTGGTGGGGGCATAAACTTCTAATCTCTAATACCGCCACAATTTGGGGATTCAGATTCATCACTTGAATCTAATTGTGAAGGCTAAAACCCAAATTAAAGAACTTCTACAAAACTTTCCTAGACTTTTCAAAAACTGGCAACCTGGGGCTGGAGCGATAGCACAGCAGGTACGGCGTTTGCCTTGCACATGGCCAACCCAGGTTCGATTCCCAGCATCCCATAAGGTTCCCTGAGCACCACCAGGAGTAATTCCTGAGTGCATGAGCCAGGAGTAACCCCTGTGCATCACTGGGTGTGACCCAAAAAAACAAAAACAAAATAAACAAAAACAAAACAAGCAAACAAACAACAAAAAACTGGCAACTTCTGAAAGATAAGATACAGTGGGAAAGGAAAAAAGGCAGAGAAAAGCAACCTATGAAGTGGAGTAGATCCATGACTGGGACGAACAGATACACTGATACAAAGGACCTTGCTTGTATTTTTATTATCATTATTAAATCACCGTGAGATACACAGTTATAAAGTTGTCCTTGATTGGGTTTCAATCATACAATATTCCTACACCCACCCTTCGCCCATCCCCCCACCAACGTCCCCACTTTCCCTCCTGCCTCCACCACCCCTTCCTCTGTGGCAGGCACTTTTCTTCTCTCAAGGCTGCAGGGAGGCAAAGATTAGGGGAAGAAATATGGTTCTAAAAGTTCTAGAAGGACTTTGGAATAAAGGGCCATGTGCCTACATTGTGCATGCAACTTAATAATGAGAACAATAATAAATGTATATGTTTAGAAGGAGAAATAAAGTAAATATGGCAAAATAAAGGTAATTTGGTGGCTTCAGGTTAGGGTATAGAGGGGTCTATTTACTGCTCTTAAAATTGCTCTTTACATTTGAATTTTTAATCCTATTTAGTAAAATCCTTTCCAATAAATAAAATAAAATCCATTTTTAAAAAGAAGAAAAGAGGGGCTAAAGCGATAACACAGTGGGTAGGGCATTTGCCTTGTAAGCCAACCCGGGTTCAATTCCCAGCATCCCATATGGTCCCCCGAGCACCGCCAGGAGTTAGTTCCTGAGTGCATGAGCCAGGAGTAACCCCTGTGCATCACCAGGTGTGACCCCCCCCAAAAAAAGCCAAAAATAAAAATAAAAAGAAGAAAAGAAGGGGCTGATAGTAGTACAATGGATAGGGTGCTTGCCTTGCATACAGCTGGCCCAGATTCGATCCCTGACACCCCATATGAAACCCTGAGCCCTGTCAGGAGTGATCCCTGAGCACGGAACCAGGAGTAAGCCCTGAGCAATACTGGGTGTGGCTCAAAAGCAAACAAACAAAAAGATAAAAAAAAAGAAGGGTAAAGATAGTAACGTATTCACTCACCAGAGCTTACAAGGGCTAGTTATTCAAGTCTTAGGAATTTAGGTTAAAATGCTGGCATTTTAGCGTTGACTGTGGCGGGACAATTGCCCACCACATGTGACCTCTGCCCTTTGCCCCAGGAGCCGGTTGCAAAGCATTTATGGAACAGGGCGGGGTGGAGCCAGCAGAGACTGGGGGCTTCTCCCGGACTCCCAGTAACCAGTTCCTGCCTCCCTCTGCCCACGGATCTCTCCTAAGCAACTGCTAGATGCAGTAGCCCCTGCACACTGCTCAATTTCGGAGCACTACTGCCCCAGAACCTGGAGGCCAAACCTCTAAATCAGGAGATGCTGACACATGGGGCTGGTAAGATAGCACAGCAGGTTGGGCACTTGCCGTGCACACAGCTGACCAGGGTTCAATCCCCAGCATCCTATATGATCCCTCAAGCCCCACCAGACGTGATCCTGAGTGCAAAACCAAGAGAAAGCCCTTTGTGCATGAGTTGTGGCCCAAAACACACACACACACACACACACACACACACACACACCACATACACACACACAGAAGGAGAGAGGGAAAGAGAGAGAGGTTCAGGGGCTCCAGATCTTCACCTCCTCCCCAGGTTTCTCCTTCGCTCTGAAAGGCCAGGATGGGTACAGTAGGGACACTGGCCCAGGCTGAACTATACCTGCTTGCAAAGGCAGCAGCCCCATCCTGCTGGCTGAAGGGGTCTCTGGGCATCTGGCCACTGCCCCAGCCAGCTCACTGCTTTTCTCCAAGCGCTGCGTCCACTGGCACAAGACCCTAGATGCTGGCCGTTCAAAGAATAATTCATTGAAGTTGTCACCTCTGCGAAGGATGGGGGGGTGTCTTAGATTGGGTTCCCGGCAGCAAACCCTGAATGGAGTTCATTGAGGAGGGACCCTGGGAATCCCCAGCTCGAAGAGGGCCAGATGTGAGCAGAGAAAGCAGCATGGGGGAGGGTGGAGAGGAAAGGGAAAGGGAGGCATTCTGAGTAGCGTGCTGTTGTGGAAACTGAGGCACAGTTTCTCTGTGTTCCCTGAGAGGTTGGGAAGACCATGGGAAACAAGCTTCAACCTGATCTTACCCAGGAGGCAAGAAGCTGGGCCATTTGTCTCCCCACACCCACATATGACCCTGGATAACAGTCCCCAGAGATGTCAAGTCCTAATCCCCACTCTCTGCAGCCCTTACATTAAATGATGAAGAAGAATTTACAGAGAGGATCAGATTCACTAATGGCAGAATTATCCTGGGGGTTATGTTTAGTTTTGTTTGGGGTTGGAGGGGAGGGGGGGAACATTAGGGGAAGGCCACACCAGACAGTGTTCAGGGCTTAGTCCTGGCTCTGTGCTCAGGGATCACTCCTAGAAGTGCTTGGGGGACCATATACAGTGTTGGGGATCAAAACAGTGTCATTCGAGTGCAGAGAAAATCTGACTCATAGGATTTATCCTGGACGATGCAGGTGGGTCTAAAGGCAAACCACCCAGTTCCTCCCCAGAGGCAGGGAAATGGATTCCACATGAATGACACAGAGAGAAGACAGGACAGACTGGGCAGGGTCCTCGGGCCAGGTGGGTGGGTGATGGTAGCCCTTGGACAGGCAGGGGTCACAGATGCCCATCCAGGGAAGGACAGAGGGAGCCCCCTGGTGATGTGCACCCCAGCCTCGGGGGCTTTCCCCAGTCAAGAGTCAAGAGGTATAGGGCATTCTGGCTGAGTGATGAGAAGAGGAGAAAGAGGCTGGAGAGAGGATGGTACAGAAGACGCTTCCCTTGCACATGGTTGATCCAAGTTCTATCCTTAGCATGGCATATGGTCCCCCGAGCCCCATCAGGAGTGATCCCTGAGCACAGAGCCAGGAGTGATCCCTGAGACAGCCCAGTAGGGCCACAGAAAGAAACAGAAAGACAGCCTGATCTGCCCCCTTCACCACCAGAAGGCAAAGCCTTCCACCCATCCCATAAGCTGTTTTGTTTCCTTGAAGCAAAAGTTGCTTGAGCCAAGGGCTGTGTAGCCAGGGGCACCTCCGATCCCTGCTCCTGGGGGCAAGATCTCACCTCTGTACTGTCATTGGGCGAGTTGACGGAGGAGGGACAGCAGGTTGAGATCAATAGCTGATACCTGTGCATCCTCTCCCCAGACTCCCAACTGAACCCAGGGACCTTCTTCATGGTCACCTCAATACCACTGCCCTTGGCAGCCCCGGTCTCTTCTCCCCGAAGCCTTTGACCCTGCCATTGCATCGGGCCAGCATGCAGTAAGGTAGAGCATGAGACGAGACGACAGGACTGTTTTTTTAAATATGAATTGTTTTTTCTGGATCAGCGTAAGATAGAGCATTACAAAGCTGTTCCTGATTACATTTCAGTCATACAATGTTCCAACTCCCATCCCTCCACCAGTGTAATTTCCCAGCATCAATGTCCCAAGTTTTCTTCCCAACCACCCCCAACCACCTCACCACCCCCACCTGCCTCTATGGGAAGCACCTCTCTTCTCTCTCTCTCTCCTTCTCTTTCTCTCTCTCATTTTAGGCATTATGGTTTGCAACACAGATGCTAAAAGGTTATCATGTATATCCCTTACCTACTTTCAACACTCAGTTCCTGTCCTGAGTGATCATTTGCAACTAATAACGGAAATGTCATAACGGACCCTCCTCTATCTGAACTACCCTCCACCCCCCACACCCAAGGGACAATTTCCAACCATTGACCAGTCCTCCTGGCCCATTTTCCCTGGTCTTGGATGTTAGTTTCATAAAATGCAGCCCATGGTGCTGGGCTGAGACACCTGGGGAGATGAGACCCCAAGTTAGCTGAGGCTGGAGAACCACAGCCCCCAAGTTCCCAGGAAAGAAAACTCCCAGGATAACCTAGGGGACAGAGGTCTCCGCCTGAGGCTCGCTGTATTAATTGGGGTCTCCGGATCCCCAGGAGCAGGGGTGGCATCCTCTGCTGCTGGGAGCTGGTGAGAGAAATATTAGCCCTGCACCCTTCTCCCCAGTCAGTCTCGGCACTGTCAGGAAATCCTCTGTGCACCCTTCCCAGCTGACAAGCCTTGCCTTTTCCCCGACCCACAGCTCCAAGCTGCTTCCCAGGAACTGGGAACCAGGAGGAGGGAAGATGGTCCTCAGCTCCTTCCTGAGCTGCCTAATGAAGCCTGGCAAGATGCTTCCTCCTGCCTTTAAGTGTGGACCCCCAGCGGGGACCCCCCAGCTCGCGTTGCTGCCCTCTTCGTCATCACTTTGGTCCCTGGCCTCCTCCTCGAAGACAGTCAACAGTCGACAGTTGGGCTGGGAAACCAGCTCGGGCAGATCAGCAGCCCAAATCCTACGCCAACCCCTCTTGGCTTCTGAGGGAGGGGGGACGGCAGGGGGGCCCTGCCTCTGTCTGCCAAGAGCGCACGGGGGGCCATCCCTCCACCCCAAACTTTTGTGTCTTCGAAAAATGTTTAGCGAAAAACTGCCGACTATGTAAATCAGAGATCATTAGAGGTTGGGTTTTTCCTTAAAGAATGGATTCAGCAAAATGTTGTTTTCTCCCCGGCTCTGGGTCTCTATTTAGGGGATTGGCGCTCTGTTTATTTATTTATTTATTTATTCATTAGCTGGGCCCACAGTCAAGGAGAAGGGAACAGGGCTATTAATCTTTCCTGTCATCCATTCACAGATGTGGAGTTCACACCGCAGCAAATGTGAAGTCAGCAGTACACAACCACAAGGTGGAAATTTCAAGAGAAACAAGCTTGGAGGAATGGGGGGGGGGGAAATAAAATAAAAATAAGGAGGGAGCAGGGACGGGGCGGAGAGCGGGCTGGAGAAAGAGAGCATTTCAGAAGCAAGCGCCAGCCTCCCTGGGCACCGGTGGTGTGTGCCTGAGAGAGTAATCTTGTTCCCAGCGTGGAGGTGCCATTGATATGTTAATAGTAATTTTCTTTTCTCTTCATCCTAAAGAAATGAAGTTTGCAAACTGATTCTGATGAAGTGCATCTGACTCAGGATGCACACTTGGGGGTGTGTGTGTGTGTGTGTGTGTGTGTGTGTGTAGGTGAACACATACATGTTCTCTCTTCCCTCTCTCTCTCTCTCTCTCTCTCTCTCTCTCTCTCTCTCTCTCTCTCTCTCTCTCTCTCTCTCTCTCTCTCTCTCTCTCTTCTTCCCCTGCCCCCGTGGCATCTACTTAGTAGATTCTGGAAATCTCCCTGGAAAGAAAGACTGTGACAAGGCCTGAGCAGCCACTGCATGTCTCTTTGGGGAATGAGGCCAGGCAGCTCCTGGTGCTCCTGGTGCTAGGGGAAAAAATTGACTGGTGTCAATGACCTGCCCTTTGCTAGAGAGAAAACCCAGTGAGGGCACAAGAAACTCCCAGGGAGGTGCTAATCTAGGGGACCCCACTGCCCAGTGCCCGTGACCCAGAGGAAGGAGTCATCCATCTCCACTGAGCTGGCATTGCCCCAAGGTCCAGCCTCTGTTGCTGGGGCCCTCAGGTCTGGGTGCCTCCCCTGCCCAGCCTGGACCAGCTCCTTACCTGCCTCAGTTTCCTTCTTACCTTGCTTTGGGAGCTGAAACCTGACACGTTAGCACTTTGCTTGCCAACCTCTCCCATCTGGGCCTGGGTGTGCTACCCTATAAGAATATTCCAGAGCCCCTGGTTGGCATCCGAGCCCAGGCCAGACCACTGGTCAATGACCCCTACCTAACCCAAACCTGACTTCATCATTGACTCTGAGTGTCCCCAGGGGTCCTCTCCCGGCCAACCCCACCCCCACCCCCATCTGCTTTCCTCTTCCTACAGCTCAGATGCCCAGTTCTGCTCCCACCATAGTGAGCAGGTGGGCAGTGGGATAGAAAAGCCAGAGTTCTGGGCATGTGCCCACCTAGGCACCTAGGCACCAGCCGAGGAAAAGGTACGCTTCTCCGAGAGCTAAAACCTACTCCCAGGAGCCAGAGCCCTCGGAGCACCCAGACAGTTTCTTCATTAGCTCCCGAACACTTGGGTGAGTTCTTGGGGAGCTTTGGTTGACTTGTGTTCAATTCAGGAGCAAAAGCAGAGCGGGCAAGAGGGCTGGCCACCTGCTGCGCTGTGGGTGTGACACGGGCTGCGCCTCCCCACTGGAGTGAGAAGAGGTCGGAATGAAGTGGCCCAACCAAGGGCCGTGTGGAGGGCAGAACTCAGAGCTGGCACTGAGGAGCCCCAGAACAAGTCGGAGCTGGAAGCATCAAGGCCGGGAGACTCATGCACAGGCTTCCCAGAGTCGGGGAGATCTGGACACACACACACACACACATACACACACACATACACACACACACACACACACACACACGCACATGCACACAGTACACACATGCACTCACACCAGTGTTGATTTAGCGATGCTAGAGATTGGAGAAGAGGGAGGAGGACCTGGAGCTAAAGCCACAGCTCAGGAAGGCCCGTCCCACAGGGGAAGGTTGAGTGTTGCCCGGGGCTGCTCCAGATCTGGCAAATCTCAAGAGGCTTGTCACAGGTGTCACCACTTAATCTGGGTCATTCGGTAGTTGGGCAGCAAGGTCAGAGTGCACCCCCGGCTTTTCAGCTGGACCCATACCCAGTGCCCCCCGGGTGTGATGGATACACAGGACACCCCCCTCCATCCATTCTCCCTTTCCCAGGCCAGGTCCCCTCTGCCCCTGTTCATTTCACATCTACACAATGGAAATAAATGGCCTCCAGTGGCCAGGAGAGTAGGGAGCATCATGCGGGCAAGAGGGCTGGCAGCAGGAGCTGGCACCAGAAACTCACGCCCCACCACTGACGAGGCCAGCCACCTGCTGTCCACACCACCCACAGCCTCCCCTGAGCCTGGTCTCCAGCTACACGCACTCTCCCGCCTCCGGCCTGTATTCCAGCCCTCCTGTGCCAGTGACCTCGTCTCTCCAGTTTGACAAAACTCAGCTTTAGGTCTCAGATCAGACATTGCCCCCCGCAGGAAGCCTTCCCTGGCCCTAGTGCTATGAGCTTCCTTCTTGCCACCGATGATCAAGCTCTGCTGTCACCTCCTGCTTTACTTTGTCACTGGAAAATGGGCTGGCCAATGTTTTCTGCAAAGAACCAGCAATAAATAGTGTGACGGGCCTACGGGCTCAGTGTCGTGATGCTAAGGCAGCCCTAGACCACGGGTAAATAAATGAGCAAGTCTGGGTTCTGATAAAACTTTGTCTCCAGGGACTGGAGATATATAGTACAGCAGACTTGATTTGCACAGAGCTGACCCAGATTCTATCCCCGGCATCCCATCCAGTCCCCCAGGCAGCACCAGAAGTAATTCCTGAGTGTAGAGCCAGGAGTGACTCTGAGCAACGCCCATGTGTGGCCCCAAACACAAAAAAATAGAAAAACAAATAAACAACACCAAAAATTAACCTTTGTCTCCAGGCCCAGAGGGTGGGTGTGACCTGGCACCCACGCCACAGTGGGCTTAGACGGAAGACAAGCTTCTCAAAGCTCAAGATGTTTCCTACTCAGTGGAATCTGCCAGGGCCTGGCACGGAGAAAGTACTCGGCCCTTTAAGAACAAAGGAAAAGTGTTGGGAACAAGGTGAGCAACTCCTTGACGGAACTGAAAGAACCAATCACTTCCCCCTCACTCTGGGGAGAGCCACCCAGGCCTCAGGCGTTCACAGGAGCAAGGCCGCACCCGTATTGGGTGCCAAGCCAGGACTGTGGAACATGCCGTCTCCAAGGGTGCATGCTCGCCTCCTCGCTCCCTCCTGTCTTGCCTCTCCCTGCCTGCCTGGTGCCCGTACACAGAACTTCCAGTTCTCTAAGAGGCCGGTACCTGCTGCCACCTGGCACTTTTGTGTCCTCTCCTCTTCCAAGCACTGTCACAGCAGGTGTTCTGGGGCCCCTGGTGTATGAACCCCCTCCCCCGTCCCCCCAGAGTCTCCACCTTTCGAGTTAAATCCCTGAGAAGGCTCAGGGCCATGAGTCTAACCCAGCCCCAGCGTCTAGCAGAGATTCCGGAACCGACCATCTCTCCCAGGAACCCGGTCAGAGGCCAGACAGGAAACTGAACCTGGAGAAGTCCATCATACAGGACTTCGTGCATACTGCCTCTTCCTTCAAAGACTGCACTCCTTGGCCTGTTTTTCTAGGAGAGAGGCAAGGATGGTGGACTGGTGCTTACGGGAGAAAGCTTCCATTCTGCAAGGAGAATGAGTTGTGGAAATGGGGGGCAGAGGGGCGGGTGTGGCCTGATATCTATGTCTTTATAGCCTAATTCTCCCCTTTGGAGAACCTGGCAAACTACCGAGAGTTTCCTGCCCGCATGGGAGAGCCTGGCAAGCTCCCTGTGGCATATTCATATGCCAAAATCAGTAACAATTGATGGGTCTCATTCCCCTGACCCTGAAAGAGCCTCCAATACAGCACTGTTGCGAAGGACGAGTAAAGAGAGACTTCTAAAATCTCAGGGCTAGGACGAGTGGATACGGTACTGAGACCACTTGAGAAAATCGACGATCAACAGGATGATGATGATGATGATGATGGTGGTGGTGGTGATGATGATGAATAATCCATAAGCTTCTACATTATCAGGACTATTTATGCTATACATATTCACCATAGTACCTATAAAAACTCATGGGGCTAGAGAGAAAGTGCGGACAAAGTGAGTCCATCAGAGTGAACCTTAAGTGTACATGTTTGCTTTCTGATAGGAGTACTTGTCCAAAAGTTGCTATAATAAATTTAGGAAATGGTGGTGGTTATTTATTTCCCTATTTCCAGATCTCTTTGCAATTTGACTTTGAAGTTCATCCCAGATGGGGATAATTTCCCCACCACCTGAGCCTGGGCTAGTCTGATGATTTGCCTGGAGCAGTGAGATTCAGAAGTTATGTTCTGCCACATCTAAGCCTAGGCCCCCAAAGACATTGCAAATATTGGTGACAATGTAGAAAAATCTGAACCTTCCGAACTGTTGGTAAGAAAGCAAAATGGCACAGACACTGTGGAAAAGACAGTGGCTGTTTCTCAAAAAATTAAAATAAGAGACCAAAGAGATAGTACAGCAGGTACTTGCCTTGCATGCAGCTGATCCAGCTTCTGTCCCTGGCACCACATATAATCCCGCATGCTCCTCCAGGAGTGATCCCTGAGCTCAGAGCCGGAAGTAAGCCCTGAGCACTGTCAGGTGTGACCCATAAACAATAAATAAATAAATAAAACCAAATATTTCATTTGACATATGATTACTATGTGATCTGGCAGTTTCACTTCTGGATATTTCAACAGAGTTGAAATCAGGATCTCGTAGAGATGTCTCTACAATTATGTTCACAGCAGCTTTATCCGTGGTCTCCAAACACTGTGGGTACCCTAAGTGTCCATCAGTGGAGAGCGAAACACACAGAAGAGAGCATTACTCCACCTTAGAAAGGAAAGGAAATTCCGCATACGTGCCACACGGATGAACCTTGATGGTATTAGGCGAAGGAGAGGCAAACAAATACTGTATAGTTCCATTTACATGAGCTTCCTAGCAGCCAGATTGGTAGCACTAGAAAGTAGAATACTGTTTCCAGAGGCCAGGGTGTAATGACAATGGGGACTTGGTGTCCATTGGGAACAAAATCTTCCATCCTACAAGGTGTACAAGTCCTGGAAATAGTGACAGAAATAGTGACATTGGGTAGATGCCCAACATCAACGTCCTTAACACATGCTCTCCACAGTTTTAGGATAGTACATTTTAGGTGGTGCCAGTCTGCCATGTTGGAAATTTTAAATCAAGGGTCCAGAGAGAGAGCATATGAGTTAAGGCACTTGCATTTCACCTGGCCCACCCCCAATTAAATCCCCAGCACCATATATGGTTCCCTAGGCCCCACCAGGAATGATCTCTGAGCACAGAGCCAGGAGGAGCCTCTGAGCACTGCCTAGTGTGGCTCAAAAACCAAACATTCCAAATCAATGAAATAGCAATGCCCCCAATGGTGTGGGGGGTTCCTGGGAGAGGTTCTGAGGACACTGAGATGTTCTGTGAACATCTGAACAGTGGAGAGGGGAGGCAGGGCCACGAGTGCCCCAGAAGTTCCTGGGGGCTCCGAAGGGGGCCCAGAATGGAAGATCATGAAGCTGCCATTCGGTGTTAGCTGAGGTACTTGGGATTCTTTGGGTTGCCAGCAACAGAAAACAGACTCACTTTGGGCTAAATAAAGCAAAACCTGCAATGCTCCAGCAGGGCATGACACGCACTGGGGCAGCTCACGGATGGGGCCGATGACGTTGCGTGAGACTCAGCCATGGGGTCATCTCTGTCTCGGCTTCACTCTCTCTGCCCACACCTCCCTCCAGCACAGAGACCCTGGCCGGAGCCTCCCCTCCCCCTCCAGCTCCAAATGGCAGGATCCTGGGGCGGGAGTGGGGGTGGGTCCCAGGTCCATTCTGGACACGCTCAGGGTCTAGGGATGAGGGGTCTGACCCACCTCATCTGGGTCCTGAAGTCGCCAAGGCAGGCAGGGGTGAAGTATGAACTCATGAAAAGCTGGAGGTCAAGGCGGGGCCCGCTGAGCCTAAATGCTGTCCCAGCTCCCCGAGCTAAGCCCCCACAATCACACTCAGCACTTCTCACACCAAGAGCCCAAGGTCTGGCGGTCACAAGATGGGCCTGTGGTCACCAACCAGCAGTGTGAACTGGCCAAGACCGAAACTTGCTTTTAAGCATTTTCAGTCTTCTAATGGATGCGATCAACTGCCCATATTTAGAGTGTCCCATTTGACAAGCACATTCACCTGTAAAACATCCTCATGGTCAAGGTCGTGAACACGCATGTAGACCCCCAACATGTCCTCAGCCCCTGGGTATCCCCACCCCTGCCTCCTCCCAACCCCCCTCCCAGCCCTAAGAATGATGTCATCCACCTAAGTTCACACTTTCTAGCATTTCAGATGAAGGGAACCATGCCGGGTACCTTCTTGGTGGGGCTTCTTTCGTGTGTGGTCATTACTTTGTGGTTCTTCCCTGGGGTGATGGCTATCGTGGCTTGTAGGGCTTCTCATAGGAGGCGGGATTTGTTGGGGCGGTCTGGGGAGCAGGGGCTCTGCTCCTGGGCTTCTCAGGAGGACAGAGGTCCGTGACTGGGGACAGAGGGATCCCTCTGATCCATCACCTTCTGGGAAAAGCTGCTTTTCTACCTCTGTGTCTTCAAGCTCATCTGTAGTAAATCTAATAAAGTCCTACTTTTTGGAGATGAACTTGACCCAGCACAGAGCCTCAAGCCCAGGGTCTTGGTTTAGCAGCTCGATGGCCAAGTCAGGACAACTTGGCCCATGTGGACGCTGGCCACCAGGCCCTGGGACTTGCTTTTTATTCGAATGTATGTATTTATTTAGTTTGGGGACCACAGGTGGCAGTGCCCAAGGGTTTACTCCTGGCTCTGCACTCAGGGATCACTCCTGGCGAGATACAGGGAGCCATATGGGGTGCCAGAAGTCAGACCCTGACTTACAACACTGTGTGCTGAGGAGCACAGGCCACACCCCTTCATGCACCCACCACCAAGTACCAAGATCCCCAGTCCACTTGCTGGGCACATCTTCCCCTGGGCCCCTTCCCCGCGGGTCCAAGGGATTGTTCGTGTCACCACTACAGGACTGGGGTGAGGGGGACATCTGGGGAGCTTATAGATGATTTCTCACTGTCTTATTCCTTATAAGCAACAAGGGGGCTCCACAGTGTCACTGCCAGGGCCAGGATGCGAGAAGGCCTGACACAGAGATCTGGGCAGCCCACTGGGCCTGACTCATAGAGTCAAAGGGGTTTGTGATTGTGATGAGTTTGGGCTGTGGCTCCCAAGATGACAACCCAGGCTGCCGCTCTCCCTGCCCCCAGGGCTATGGGCGTCATCAAAGGCCATTGGGAGTGACCTCAGCAGTATCTCCTTAGGCCTATCCACACCTCCAGAGTCATAAGTCCTTGGCAGGAGGACTGGGGGGAGAAGAGGTGGGTGGGACTGTGAAACATCCTGCTGGTGACTTGCACGGGACTTGGAGGGACAAAGGCCCCCTCAAGGATCCAGAGTGTGCCGCAGAACACACTCTCCTCATTCGGAGCACTCTCCTTTACTTGGAGCACTCTCTCCTTCATCCAGAATACACTCTCTCCTCCTTCTTGAAGCTTCAGGGATTCCCACCCCTGACTGTCCCCTCGTCCCTCCCTACTGCATTTCACAGGCTCATTTCACTCCTCAAGGCTGATGTCTCGCAGGAGCCACTCTGGGGTGATGTGGAGATCAGGACAGGTGGAAATCACAGCCCCTCTGCCCTCCCTCCCCAGATCTGAGTTCCCAGGTTCCCAGGAGGGGAGGGGTCCTAATCCTGCCAACCCAGGTGGTTGACTGTTGCAGAGGACCATATTGTGGGTAGCAGCAGGGCTCCATTCTGAGCTGGGTCAGGCAGGAGCATCCCCGTTAGCTCTCTCCTCACCACGGTGCCTCTGTGATCTCACCTGTGAAGTACTTTTCTCATAAGTTAGAAATGTCTCCCCACTTCCCTCCAAATCATTCGGAAGAAGCTGTTCACACGTGTCATTCCAATGCTCTGGACTCGGTGACAAGGAAAACAACGTGTTTTTCTGCAGAGCGTCGCGTCTGATTTCAAAGCAGCCCGTTCCTGCGTTCCTGCATTGGCAACTAGAGAGAGCCAGCTCCACGTCTGCAACTGCATCATTCAACCCTGAAATAAATAGCCGAGGGTCTGTTGTTCAAAGGATGCTTGTTTTGGTTTGGTTCAGTTTTTGTGTGTTAAACAACTAGCTCCTCCCTCCAAAAAAAAATTAAAAATAAAGATAAGATTCCCAGTGCAGAGGCTGCACCATCACAAAAAATTTATGCAAGTTGGGCGTCACGGGCCCAGGGCTCCCATATGCAGACCCCGCTAAAGGGACGCGTTCTAGAAGTGCGTCCCAACTAGTCACAGCCTCTAACACTCAGATTGAACCGGCTTTTAATATCAGAACAGAAATGGATTAGGTCTCCAAAAGATGCAGGAAAATGATTTGACACTATGTATATAATCTAATTCAAATCCTGGGCCCCTAATCGACATTTAATTGACGCAATAATGTTTGTTCATGATGGTAAATAAACAAAATATATAAACAGAAACATCTCCTTGGATGTTTAATGACTGCTTAGCAGCTATTTGGGTCAGAGCTACTGAGCCCTAATAAACAAATGCTTAATAATCAATTGGAATGCATTTCTCTGGTTATTGCCTTATTAAATCAGGCTCCAACTCCAGCTGCGAAATGTTCCACCAGGAAGGAAGTGGTTGGAAATGGAAGCCCAAGCAATGACAGGTCCCGGAGTGTACGGAGAGTTCAAAGGGGGCTTTATCACCCCACCCCTACGATCAGGGGGCACCCAGCAGGAGAGACCCCTCCCACCCACACACAGCTCCAACTTCGTTGCTCCAAAACACGTCCGTCTCCCTTCCTAGCTCAACTTTCCTCAGAAATCCTCTCCTACTTCTCACTTAACAGAGGATTCACAGATCTAAAACAGTCCATGAATGGGCTAAGTGCCAAGCCTGGCATGAAAGGAGTACAGACAATACTTTGCACTGTTACCGGGTCTATTGTTACAGTTCCTTGCAACCGCCCTGCTAAGGTGTGACACTCACTCTTGGCAATCTCAAGAAGACTCTCCTATTTCCCATTAAAGTGAGCCCAGAATTTTGGATGCCCAGGCAGGGTCCCACCTGCTATGCCAGTCAGCAGCTCCAAGTAGACGGAAGGGACCCGCAGGCTGGCACAGAGGGTCTGGGTCAGCAGACCCTGGAGGCCAAGGGACTCTATCTGTGTCACTTTTGTCCCTCACACTGGTAGGAGGTAAAAGCTGGGCTTGGGGCTCCGGATGTCTCTGCACTGAGCATGCAGGTTCTAGTTCTTCTTGCGCAGGTTTCCCTGAGCTCTGTGTGCCCCGAACAAGTCTCTAGGCAAGCCAAGTCTCTCCTTCTTGGACAGCCTCTAACTCTTTCCCTTTCTATCTTCACTTGCAACCCCTCTAGCAAAGCAGTGTTGGAGAGAGATCCACCAGGAAAAGCAGAAGACCCACAAGCCACCTTCCCAGAAGACCCACAAGCCACCTTCCCAGGTACAGAGATGATGATGAGGATGAGGATGAGGAAGAGGAGGAGGAGGAGAGGGAGGAGGAGGAGGAGGAGGAGAAGATAAAGAAATAAAGAAATAAAGAAAGAAAGAAAGAAAGAAAGAAAGAAAGAAAGAAAGAAAGAAAGAAAGAAAGAAAGAAAGAAAGAAAGAAAGAAAGAAAGAAAGAAAGAAAGAAAGAAAGAGAGAAAGAAAAGAAAGAAAGAAAGAAAGAAAGAAAGAAAGAAAGAAAGAAAGAAAGAAAGAAAGAAAGAAAGAAAGAAAGAAAGAAAGAAAGAAAGAAAAGAAAGAAAGAAAGAAAGAGAGAAAAGAAAGAAAGAGAGAGAGAGAGGAAAGAAAGAAAGAAAGAAAGAAAGAAAGAAAGAAAGAAAGAAAGAAAGAAAGAAAGAAAGAAAGAAAGAAAGAAAGAAAGAAAGAAAGAAAGAAAGAAAGAAAGAAAGAAAGAAAGAAAGAAAGAAAGAAAGAAAGAAAGAAAGAAAGAAAGGAGACAGAGGAGGGTGACAATGACGAGTTAAGCAGAGACAGCTGCTGTTCGTGAAACAGTTCAGGAATAGTCCCAGAACCAGGCACCCAGTGATAAATAGAGCATGTGCTTGATGGTCCCAGTGCGCCATCGTGTGACCAGTCTGTGTAATGACCCAGAGTCCCCGGAGCCTGAAGTTTGAGCTCCTTAGCCAGGGAATCAAGTTGTGCCCCAGTTCTTCCTGGGACTGCAGAAATCCTGCTCTTTCTCCCCCGGGATGGGGAGTAGGGGGTGGGAGGACGAGAGGGTCGGCAGGGTGGAGAAAAAGGAGTAGGAGCCAGAGCAAAGAGACAGAAAGGGGGCCGCGGGCAAGGCTGCAGACAAACTGATCTGAGAAAACCAACGGTTCCTGGAAGAAAGAACATCAAGAGAAAGACCAGGGGAACCGAGAAACAAGGATGACAGTCCAGGTGACCCCTGCTGGCGCCCTCCCACCTCAGCCTCCTCTCCTCTGCCCCGCCTCCCAGCTCTCCCCTCTCCTTCCCTCTCCATCCCTCTCCCCCTCTCCTGCATCCTAGACCTCTGCCTTTACAGTCCTGGTGAGAAGCTGCGGAGAAAGAGAAACGTCTGCACAGTCCTGCCCTCTCACCGCCCCCCCAAGGGCCGCCACCCCGACATCCCTCCACCTGCCTCGCCCTGCCAGGTGTGCGCGTTTTTGCTGATGCCTTTGTCTGGCTCCAAGTCCAGACCCTGATTGGGGGGAGGTGGTTATTAAGTTCCCAAACTACTGGCCTGGCTCTGGGTGCTCCCTCGCCCTGGCTGGCTGGCGGGGCCTCTCTGTGCCTTCACTCCCAGACCTGCACCGTGCAGAGCCCAGCACCCAACCGCCCAGGGTTGTGGCGAGATGACGCTGATGCCATTCCCCAAGCCTCCCCCTACTCAACAGCACCCACCCCCATTCAAAGTGAGGGATCTGGACACTTTGTAGGACACACCCTACCCATATTCTAAGAGTACCGCGCCACATTTGATGGGGTTCAATGTAGGAGGCAACCAATCTTAGGGGGAAATTGTTTTTACACACACACACACACACACACACACACACACACACACACACATATATATATATATCACTGTCACTGTCATCCCGTTGCTCATCAATTTGTTCGAGCGGGCACCAGTAACGTCTCTCATTGTGAGACTTACTGCTTATTGTTACTGTTTTTGGCATATCCAATACGCCACAGGTAGCTTGCCAGGCTCTGCTGTGCGGGCGCAATACTCTCGGTAGCTTGTCGGGCTCTCTAAGAGGGGGCAGAGGAATTGAACACAGGTCAGCCTCATGAAAGGCGAATGCCCAACCGCTATGCTATCACACCATACATATATATATATATATATATATACATACATACATATATATAAAGCACACAAGCCTCAACCTTTAACAACATGTTAGTGATCTCTTATAGAAGGGCTTAATGGCCCCTGGGTGAAATACAACAATCTTCACACTCTTTCCTCTAAGGAAGCTTTTTTGCTTTTTTGTAGCCTTTTCAGCGGTTTTTCATAACAGACAATACAAAATATATTATTTCAATTCTGCTTTGTGGCCTGAGATTGGGGTTCCAGGTGGAAACATCTGAAATACAGTGGTGGGGAGATGTCATGTTGGTGGGGTTGGTGTTTGAATATTAAATGTAATCAAATATTGCGAACTACTTTATAAAATAAAATTGAAAAGTTAAGAAGAAAAAAGCCCTCTTCCTTTTGGGCAAGGAACCCAAAAAAAAGAAAAAAAGGAGGGGTCCTAGTCTGCAGGGGCTGGCTGGGCTGGCCAGGGCCAGTGTCAGGGTTTGAGCAGCCGGAGGGGGCGCAGGGGAGCATGAGGCTCTGGGTTCCATCCCTGGCACTGCACAAAAGAAGAAAAGCGATGCAGAGAGAGCGCCCCCTGCCTGCCTGCCTCCACACTGAGCCAGCTGGGGCAGGCGGGTCCCCCCACAGCCCAGCTCGGGGACAGGCAGGGACAGGGACGCCCAAGTCCTTCACTGGGTCCCCATCGCCAGCCTTCTCTCACCTTTGCAGCCTCCTTGGACCCCCCCCCCAGACCCCAGGTCCCTGCAGGGCTTCCAAATGAAAGAGGCTTTGCTGCCCCCGGCCCCAGGCACAGCCCCCCAGGGAACTGGCCCAGGCTTCATCATGGGGGGGGGGGACCATAGCTCTGGTGTCACCTGTTCCCCTCAAGGATACAGCAACCCCTAGGCACCAGCTCGAGATGGACTGTCCACACTCGCAGCTCTGTGCATCCATCTGCAGCTCCTGAAATTAGGGGGGCGGGGGGTCTCAGAGAATGAGGGAGGGGGCTCCAGGGAAGGAAGGGGGAGAGAGGAAAGGAGAGAAGAGAGAAGAGGAGAGAGGGAAAGAGGAGGAGGGTGGGGAGGGAGGCAACTGCCCTACTTCCCGAAGCCACCTCCTGGGGGTCCTCTCCTGGCAGAAGAGGAACATTCCAGAAAGAGGCCTGTGGGGGGTGGGGGGGCGCCAGCCACCTGGCCTCGGTGCCTCCTTCCCAGCCTGGGCCCCAGCGCCTGACTCACCGCGTCTGCACTTTCTGGGAGCTGGGCAGAGCGGTCTCCCGTCTCTCGGCGGCGAGCACACCTGCCCGCCAGTGCTGACGCACGCCTTTTCCCAGCCCAGCCTGGATGGGGCCTGCCGACTCCCCCAGGCTGAGAAAGGGCACGCGGGGCTACTGGGGGGGTCCTCTGCCCCCTCCCCTGAGCCCCTCCTGCAGGGCACAGGAGACAGAGGTGTGGGGCACCCCCAGAGCAGGGCAGGCAGAGTCAGGGGTGCCCCAGGCAAAATGCCAGGACCACCCTTTCCCCTAACCCGCGCACACATCCCCCAGATGGACCACAAGGAAGTGGGCAGCAAAGTGCAGCACGGAGTGATTCACAAATAAAACGTCCTTTTGAGAGCAACCGACCCTCTGCGGGGTACGTACCGGGGGATGGTTTCTGCAAAAACGAAGTTGGTGTCACATCTTCCTTGAAGGGATGAGGGGAGCACTTAGGCCCAGCAGCTCTGAGGGAGGAAAGATGATGTCTGCGACCCCAAACAGCTCCTGGAAGCCAGACGCCCCCCCACCACCCCGTCCCCATCAATTCAACAAGGAGTACGAGGAAGTCTTACTCCCTTCTCTGTGGAGCCCCTAATAATGCTGCCCATGCCTGTCAGCCGAGCCTTCCATCATTTACTCCCCCATCCAGGTCTCCCAGGTCCAGCCTGTTTCTGTTCCCCAGGAGTGCTCAGAGGAGGAAAGACACTCACCCGAGGTCACACAGCCAGAAGAGCTGGCTTAGGACCAACACTCAGACCGTGCCTGGAGATCGGGGGCTTTTCCTGACTCTCTTTTCCTCTGCAGAATCTATGGGTGGGGATCACCAAAGAGTAATCTGAGGACGGAGCTTCAGGGGTCTTGCAGAAGGCTGAGAGGACAGGGGGCAGAGCCAGTCAGCACCCCCAGGCCACTCCAGGCTGGTCCAGGGCATGGCTCACTCGCTGGGCACTGAAGCCCTCCCTGTGAGTGACCATGGCTGCTTCCCTCCCCTCCCCCCAGGCCACATGCAGCCTTGGGGGTCTCTGCAGTCCTGGGTTCTCCACGTGCCCCCTCACATACATAGATGTATTGACAGGTTAGCCGACAGGTTATCTACATCCACATCCAAGCAGATTTGGTTCTATTTTCCTATAAAAGGGGGAGAAGGGGTCCTATCAACCCTGGAGTAAAGGTGATGCTTCATTTAAGCGTCCTCTCTGATCTCAGCAGTTACTTCCTGGAGTTGGGAACTAAGAGCCAAGGGCCCATAAGAAAGTGCTCGGTGATCAACTCATCATGTCTGAAGGGCTACATAAGTGGGAGCTGGGATCAGCTAGTGATGCCTGCCAAGTATAGTGGTCCCAGGACTCCAGGGAAGGGTCAAGGGCGATGCATGAGGCAGAAAACCCAAGGCCACCCCGTCCACCCCAGGGTTCCTATGTCATAGGGCCACAGCCTTCACATCTGCTATGTAAATTAGCCAGAAACCACTTGAAACTGCAACTCGGGTGTGATGGTTCCTAAATCCTGACATTTGTTAGAGTCTCTCTCTCCCCATCCCATCCCTACTCACCTCTGCCTTCTGTCTGTGGCATGGAGCCCTGCCTTTTCTTCCTCCTGCTGTTTCCTGAGAATCTCCTAGTTCTCCCTTGACCCATCACCCAGCTGTACCCAGGTGGGGGTCATCACATGTCTCCAACCCCAAGGAGCCATGAACCTTGCCTATAACCAGGGGACCTCCCAGCATGAGGAGAAACAGTCTTACTTAAACATCAAAGTGTATCTTATACAATGTTGAGAAATCCCTTTCCTTTCCCTGCGTGCCACACCAGCCTGTCACTCGGCGTGAACACAGCCTCCTCAAGCTTGAGAAGTGTCACCCTGGAAGGCCTTCACCCCCAACTGGTCCTGTGAACCCTTAGCTTAAGGTACTCATCTTTTTTTTTGCTTTTTGGGTCACACCCGACAATGCTCAGGGGTTACTCCTGACTTTGCACTCAGGAATTATTCCTGGCGGTGCCCGGGGGACCATATGGGATGCTGGGAATCGAACCCAGGTCAGCCACGTGCAAGGCAAATGCCCTCCCCACTGTGCTATTGCTCCAGCCCCAGCAAGTGATGCAGATCCCAGGACCCTCACTAGACATGTTGGGAGACCCCTGGCGGTTGCCCCACCCCTGCTAATAACACTCTCCTCTCGTGGCTCAGAGAGGCCCGTGGGAGAGGACAGTGCTCCACAGGCCCCACATTCTTTCTCTGGGGGTCCCCCACCTCCATTATCTTTCCTAGCTTCCCTTACCACTAGCCAATGTCAAAGTCTTTCTTGTCATTGGCCAATGATAATCTCTGGTCCCTGGATTCTGGTCAGTGGGGCAAGAGTTGGATTGATCAGAGTCACAAGGCCTGATCCTGATCCTGAAGCCATTCTGGTCAAGCCCCTGTGCCCCCATGCCCTGTTCGCCAGCCCCGAGGAGATGGCAGAGCTTCTGATAAGAAGGCACCAAGCGTTGGAATCACTCTGTGAAAGCCACATTCCAAACACGGCCCTGGGCTGGGCTGGGGAGGAGAGCTGCCACGTCGGTGGTTGGCGGTCTATTAGAACTGGAGATATAGGACTCAGCTGGGGATCCAGCCCTGTCTCGGGGACACCTCAGGAAATGGACCTGGGTTCTTCTGCCAACCAGGGACATATTTAGAAGTCCTTTGGACAAGCGAGTTAAGCTTACCTCTGAGCTTCCCACCAGAACCCTTGACTCCAGGGCACTGAAGCCACAGCACAGCAAACAGGGCGTTTGCCTTGCACGCGGCCAACCAGGGTTGAATCTCCAGCATCCCATCTGGTCCCCAAGCACCGCCGGGAGTGAATCCTGAGTGCAGAGCCAGGAGTAACCCCTGAGCATCGCTGGGTGTGGCCCAAGAAGCCAAAAGAAGAAAAGAACTCTTGACTCCAGAGGACTCCAGGCATGCAGCCTCTGCTGTCCAGACATGCGCACTGGCCTGACTTGGCCCTCTCGGGGCAGTTTTGTGAAGCTTGCAGGTGCCTGCCTAGAAGCCGCCCACCCCTGGCTTCGTGGCCACATGCGGCCCCTTGCTGCCCTCTTGCTGTTTCCTCTGCTGGGGCCACTTATTCCCATTTGTTCCCAGGACCGCTGCCTCTTCCCACCTGTCTCAGCCCAGGTGTCACCTGCTCGAGAGCTCGCCCTTCTTCAGCTCCGTGGACGCTGCTCTGATCTCTCTTTCAGCAGCCCATTTATTTCCTTCGCGGCCCTGGTCTCGATTCCAAATGACACCATTTGTTACTCTCCTCCCAGACTGTCTTTCTCAGAGTAAATGGTCCTCTGGAAGGATAAGAATTTTCCTACTTGTGCCAAGCACAGTATCCAGCAGAGATGTTGGCTGGATGGCTTGGTGGATGGACACATTGATGAGGGTGGGTGGATGGGTGGATGGATGGATGGATGGATGGATGGATAGATGGATGGATGGGTGGATAGATAATGGTGCATGGATGGATGGATGGATGATGGATGAATATATAGATAAACGAAGGGACAGATGAGTGGGTGAGTAAAATGTCTGTCTTAAATCACCCAGTTTGTAAGATTTGCTGCTACCACATCTGAAAACCAATATGTGGGCTAATACTGTGTCTCCCCAATGAGAAAGCTCGTGTAAAGCACTAAGTATAGCACCTCTTACCCACAAAACAATAAGGACCGATGCCACCCTCATCACCATCTTCATCATCCCCCCCATCAGTACCATTCTCCTCCCAAAATCGTCACCATCATCATTAGCATCGTCACAAATATCACCACTTTCTCTGTCATGGCTGTTCCTGTCCCCACTCAAAGTTTGTCTCCAGAAATTCTGTTTGGGGACACCTAGTCTGAGAATCAGGAGAATCCCCCCGCCGCCCGGTTCCAATTCTTCCCCCTAGCATCCCCTTCCTTCAACCCCAGCTCTGCCTGCAGCTTGGCATCTCCAGGTTCCTCACTAAGCTAGCTCCCTCTTCCCAGAATTCCCTTTACTGGGAATTTTCTGAGACTCCCAGAAACCCCTAGCAAAGGATGGAGGAAAGAGAAATGCACCCCAAGAAGTGGACACCTGAGTCAAGAAATCGAACGTCCTCCCTCTCTAAGACTTCGGGGTTCACGAACGGAAGTCAGACTTTGGTGGTCAGACTTTGGTGGGGCTGGACCAATAATACAGGGGTGGCACTTCCCCTGCACACAGTCAGCCAGGATTCAATCCCCAACACCACATAGGACCCCCCTGAGCCCTGCCAGGAGTGACTCAGCACAGAGTCAGGAATAAGCCCTGAACACTACAGGGTATGACCCAAAAAATGAAAGGAGGGGAAAAAAAAAAACAGAGGCAGACTGACCCCTTCACCCTAGCCTGTGACGGGGTTGACCCAGACCCTGACCCTCGATTAGAGCGACCCTGGGCTGAGTCCAGGGGGTCCTGGAGTCCCAGGGAGAAGCCCCTGCCTGACAGGTGGCAGCTGTCTGAGTGTGGGTGGTCTCGGCCAGACTCAGGGGTCTGCCAGTACCCAGCCACCTGGCTAAGGTCCTGCCCACAGCCCAGAGCTGGGTCAGCGCCTCGTACTCACCTTCCCACGCCAAGGCCTGATAGTTTCTTTTGGCAAATGGAAGATGCTGGAAGGGGTCGAGCAGAATAATATCTACTCCTGCAGCCTTGTCCACCACGGAGTCCAGACTCCATTTCTGACTCCCCCACTCCTTTCTCTTGCCCCCGCCCCACCCCCGTTCCTGGTCACGCCGCCGGCCCAAGCCCCTGCCAGGCCTCAAAGCAGGCAGCTCTGCGGAGTGAAGACTGTGGGTTGGGCCTAGAAAGGAGAAAGCGGGGTGCTACTCAAGCACACCAAAACTCCAGAGCCAAGCCCCCCCCACACACACACCTCCCCTGACTCTGGCTCCCGGGAGCCGGCCTGGTCCCACGGTTAGGGCTCTGGGGCAGGGTGGGGTGGCAGAGCCAGCCTGGGGAAAACATCAAGGCAGAAAAGTTCTCCTTGATTTGGGTACGCCTGGGGAGGGCGGGGGGTGGCACTGGCTCCCCAGGTTCTTAATTTGAGGCTCCGAAAGGAAGAAATAATAACAACAATAAGCATCCCGCTGAAGCCGCAGCATTTCCCGCCTGGGAAGGCGGCCGAGAAAGTGCTGACGGGGACGGCTGACAAGCCGTGTGCATTGTAATTCACACCCTAACAGCATCTCCGGGCTCATGGATTTCTCATTGAAAAATTATGTGATGTCTTTTTGGAAACCCAATACTGAGTTATTGATATCGCCAAGGCGGCGGGCCTGCCTCTCGCAGCTTATTAGCTTTCTACTTTCTGAAAGACTTTTTCCCCTCTAATTTTCAACTGGGTTTTCCCTTTTCGGTTTAAATTGGATCATCATGCTTCGGGGGAGGGTCTCCTGTTGACCTCCGGGGAGAAGGGGGTGCGGTGGGCTGCGGGAGGGCGAGGGGGGAGGCCTTCAAAGTGTGTGCAGATGAGAGTTTGTGGATTAGCATGTGTGACTGATTGTGTGTGTAGGTATATGTGTATGTGTGTATGTGCGAGTATATGAATGTGTGTTGAGTGTGTGTGCTTGCGTGCTGTGTGAGTATATGTGTTTGAGTGTGTGTTGAGTATTTGAGTGCCCATGAGTGTATTGTGTGAGAGTGTGTGCCTTGAGTGTGAAAGTGTATGTGTGTGAATATGTATGTATGTGTGTGAGTGTGTTTGAGTGTGTGAGAGAGTATGTATGAGTGTGCATGAATGAATGGGTGTGTGTGCCTTAATTGTCTAAGAGTGAGTTTGTGTGTGAATATATGAGTGTGTGTATGTGTGTTGAGTGTGTGGGTGTGAGAGTACATGCATGCTGTGTGTGTATGTGTGTGTGAGTGTATTGAGTGTGTCAGTGTGAGTGTCGATGTGTGTATGAATGAATACGAGTGTATGAGTGTGAGTGTATGTGTATGAGTGTGTTTGAGTATATGAGTGTGAGTGTGGATGTGTGTATGAGTGTGTATGTGTGAGAGTATGTGTGATTATGTGTGTGAGTGTGTGATAATATTGTATGTGAGTGTGAGTGCATGTGTTTGAGTGTGTGTATGTGAGAGTGTGAGCATGTGTGAGTTTGTGTGAGTGTGTATGTGAGTATGTGTGTGTATGAGTGTGAGTGTGTGTAAGAGTATGTGTGTGAGTGCGTGTGTATGAGTGTGTGTTAGCATGTGAGAGTATGTGTGTGTGAGTGTGTGAATGTGAGTGCGTGTGAGTGTGCCAGTGCTTGTCCTGGCCCCGCAGGCTCTTGGTGGCTCATCTCAGTCCTATCAAGGGTGTCGCTCGAGCCTGCAGCAGAGAACCCTGCGGTACCCCTGGCCCTGGATCCAGGACTAGGGGGCAGTGTGTGAGGGACAGCCTGCCATCCACTCCCTGCGTGCTTTGCCCGTTTCCTGGCCGGCGTCTCCCGGAGGGCCCGTTGCAGCCGCCTGTGTCAAAGGCGCCACGGCAGTACACGGGCGCCTCACAGCAAGATGGGCCTGGGAGCAACAGGGATGGAACCATCACTGGGGGGCATGCGGGGGGTAGGAGGCCCCTGGCGCCTATGCCCAGGACCACGCAGGAGGGAAGACCCCCAGGCTGGCTTCAGGGCGTCAAAGGATCCCTGCAGGGAGCCTGGGGGATAAGGGGCCTGGCGTGCTCCCCCCAAAGCCTTCCGGCTGCCCCAAGACAGGCAGGCTCCGAGTCTCCAGGGAACGGGTCTGAACCCAGCTCCGGGGCACTGATGAGGAGGGCAGAGGAAAGGCCCATTCCGCGTGATGGACACTGGGCCCCCGCTGTCTTACGGGGAGCCCCTTCGGTCCCGAGCAGGACAATCAAGGGCTGAAACACCCAGCTGCCTTCCTGCCGCAGCCCCTGTCTTCAGGTGCCTGTTTCATGCTGACCACGCCCTCGTTGCCAACCCTGTCCAGGGGCCCGCCCCCCCTCACAGCCACCCTCGACACCCAAACACACGGGCCTGCTTTGCTCCCCAGCCCCAACCAGCAGCTTCTCTAGCTGCCCCCCCGCAGCCAGTCCACCTCAGGAGCTGGCCAGACCCCTGGGGCAGGCAGAGAGCCAGCCACCTCCTGGGAGCAAGGACACCAGCAGCCCAGGTTTGGGGCCTGTGGGGACAGGGGTGCTGGCACGGGCTTGGTGGAAGCAGGTATGGGTGCAGGGGAGGGAGGCGGAGAGAGGCAGCAGCTTAGACAACACCAGAGTCAAGAGCCTGAGAGGAGATAAGGGGCTGGGGGGATGCGGGCCCCCTGTCTTCAGGGTTCTTCTCCCTCTGTCCTCTGCACTGTCCTAGGCTGCCAGCCCGGGCGAGGGAGGGCACTGATGGGGTGGGTGGCTGGAGACGAGCGAAGGAAGGGGTGCCAGGCTGTCCTGCTCGGAGCCAACAGCACATGCCAGAAGAAGAGAGGAGAGGGCGCTCGCCTGGCATGTGGCTTACCCGGGTTCAATCCCTGGTACCCCACATGGTCCCCGGAGCCCCTCCAGAAGTGATCCCTGAGTGCAGCCAGGAATAAGTCATGAGCACAGTGGATATGGTACAAATAATAATAATAACTAAAAAGCCATTGGAGGTACAGGGAGCCAAGGCTGGTGAGCCTCCCTCTGCCCGGCCAGGGGTTCAAGCAATATGAAACGAGCAGGTCCAAATGGCTCTGAGTCCAAGCTGGTCGCTTCCCCTAGGGACCCCAGAGCTCACCGCTTCAGGCAGGCCTTGGCCTCCTCTAGCCTTTATGGCCGCCCCGTCTGTCCCCCAACCACCCTGGGCCCTGCAGAGGGGAGGCCAGCCCCAGGCAGCCTTCCTTCCCCGCCTCTGCTCCTCACTCATGCCATGGGACCACGGCCGAGGGCCCCGCTCAGCTGCCTCCTGGGTGAAGCCACTGTCACGACGAGCCTGCGCGTCTCCCTGAGAGGGCAGCACCTCCTCCGCTCACTGGAGCGAGGGGCCACGGGTCAGCCAGGAGTGTCCACAGCATCCCAGGGCAAGGGACAAGGCGGAAACAAGAGAGGAAATGACCCCGCTCTCCAGGAGCTGCCACACCAGCAGGTGACGGGGCCCACCATGATGTCCAGCTGGCAACAAGCTGTCTGCCCGACTCCCCTCTTCCTTTCTACACACACATACACACACACACACACAACACAGATAACATATACACGGCACACATGCAGCACACACAACACACATATACCACACTCACAACACACATATAACACACGCAACATACAACACACATATAAAACACACAACACATATATAACACACACCATACACACATTCACACATACATACAACACACACAACACACACATATAACACACAACACACATATAACATACACCACACATACATACATACATACAACACACATATAACACACAACACACTCACATACATACAACACACACAACACACATATAATACACACCACACACACTCACATACATACAACACACACAACACACACACACACACACACATACATCCTTTCTGTGTGCTGGAGGAGAGTTCAGCCTTTAGCTGAACTCACTGGGAGCCCCAGAGTCCAGCTCCTCCTGCACCTGCTGGTTAGAGGCGGGTTGGAGGCCCAGCAACTACGGGCAACTCTTTGGGGCAGCTCTTGGATGGATGCCCAGGTGCCCCCTGCCCCTCTACACTCGGACCCTGGCCCAGCCCTCAGCCATTTTACCACTCCCCAGAGTCTGCATCAGCTGGGTCTGCCAACACCTTCAGACATTCCGGAATCAACAGCTGCCCTAGGACTGACGACACAGCGGGTACCAATACGGGCAGAGAAAAATGTTCTTCTTACTGGATTCCTGCTGATTCCCCAGATGGGAATGTGCGCGCAAGCGCGCGCGCGCACACACACACACACACACACACACATACACACACACACACACACACACACACACACACACACCATTTTTCTCTCGCAGTGAGAGAGAACGGCCCCGAGCATTCTGTTCCAATCCTTTCCATGGAAAAGGTGTTCCGTGCTGTGCCCCAGTAGGTCTGTGTGACTGAGTTAAAATGTGTTCTTTTTTTTTTATTATTAGATGAATTGCATCATTAAATTACATTATAAAAGCTAAAAATGCACCATTAATTTTCAAAAACAATAGTAAATACATCTCATTTCTAAGACATGATTCTGCATTTAATTTTTGCCCGGGGCTTTGCCTTTTTTTTCTCCCTGGCCTCACTGTCTCCCTGTATGCAGACTATATAAATGGAGCTAAATTGCCAAAGAAATTTTTGCCAAATGTCCGTAATGTGAAAATAAATGAATTTCTAATTGGCTGTTGCAAAAAGAAAAATTACTTTTTGATCTCAGCTCAGCCAAGCAAAAATCTACCTAGCTGGAGTAATAAGACGCGGGCATGTCGCAGGCAATGAGCGAGAGAAACAAAAGGCCCGTGCAAATGAAAGCTCTCTCCTCTCTAGCTCCTTCCAGGCCAGCCCAAGGGGTGGGACGCAGCTCAAGGAGGGGCCGGCGGGGACCCAGCCACGGACAGGCCGCTTCCCTGACCCTGCCAGTGTGAGCCACAGCTGGGCTTGTCCCACGGGTCAGCATCCGCTCTGCAGCCTTTTGCAAGTGGCTGAGCAAAAGCCACCCTGAGCTCCTTCCACCCAGGATCCCTCCAGGGCTTGTCAGGAGTTGTGGGTGGAACTGGGAACCCCCCAAGATCCACGCCTTCAAAGCCTGACCCCCAGGAGGGCAGAAGGTCAGCTTCTTTGGGGAGAGGGTCTGCACCAGAAATTCCCGACTGGTTTTAGCCTGCTGCCCCCTTTCAGAAAAGAGATTACACAGCGCATACACACACACACACACACACACACACACACACACACACACACACACACACACACACACACTCTTCCTTTAGAGAGCACACAGAGGTGCCCTTCCTGGGTCACACACAAGGCTTCTACCAACTCCTGGGTCACTACGGCCAGTGCCCCCCAGAGGTGGGAGGGTGGGGGTTGGGGTATCACCCACTGTGGGAAAAGTTGGCCCCTGCAGAGGTGACCCAGGTGGAAAGAGATGGGGACCACAAGCGCAGCCTTTGCAATTGGGAGATTGCAATCTGCTTCACCCAACACCTGCCCCCCACACACACCCAAGTGCTCCCCAGGTCTCAGAAAGAGCCGTCCCACCCAAAAGAAAACCCCAGGGTCTTGACCTTTGACCTTTGACCCCACCCCGGGATCAAAAGTGACTGGCCACTTCAAACAACCAGCGTGCTCCCCTCCAGTGGCAAATCCTCACAGGCCAGGCTCAGGGTCTTTATGTTTGGCGGCGGGGGGGGTTTGTTTGTTTGGGTTTGGGGGCAGTGCTCAGAGCTTCCTCCTGGCTCTGCACTCAGGGTCTCTGATCAATCCCACGCGGGCCACAGGCAAGGCAGATGCCCTAGCCGCTGCACCTGCAAACTCCGGGTCTTCACACTCCAAAAGATGCGGGCTTCAGCTACCGGCCCCACACACGCACCCCGGGTCTCTTACAGATGCCCTGGGGAAGAGCCCCCTTTTCTCTCTTCCTTGCTCCCCATCCCTTCTTCTTTCTCCCTCCCGCCCTCACTTCTTCTCTTCCTCTTGACTCCTTCCTGAATGTGAGTCCTTGTGCAGAGGCTTTTGGATCTCCTTGCTCCCAGCGGCAAGGAAATATACGGAGCCCATGAACCCTCCTGGCCTGCACTGCCCACCCAGCACAGCGGAAGGAAAGGTGGCCGGGAAGCAGGGAGCACTCCCGGAGAGACAGCGGCGGGGGGGGGGGGGCATCACAGCCCACAACCCTCCCCACTGGCCACTCAGGGGCCAGCTGCCACAGCGCTGAATGAGAGCCTGGCCCCTGACACCCAATGTGGGGCACTAGCAGGGGCCCCGAGGGGGGAGAAAGTTGTCGTGGAGGATTGCTGCGAGCTCAGACAAGGAGGAACTCTGGGCGGGCACCATGCCAGAGCAGTTCTGAGGTTTTCACAGTCTCCAGCTGCCACCTGAGGTCCCGGGACGCTGGTGCGGAGGCTCGGGCTGAGCCGTCTGCTATCCAGGGAGGCGGAAGCAGGGGTTAGAGTGAGATGCAGCTGACTCCAAGGAAAGCTCTAACTGGATATTTCCACTGCACCTGAGCTTCTGCTGGGAACTGCAAGCAAAGCAGCTCTCCACACCCCACCCTGAACCTTAACTCTCCCTTGCTCCCCGAGACACCAGCCCTTCCCTCCTGCTCTGCACAGAGTAACACCCTTTCTCCATGCGCCACTGAAAGGACTCCTATCCGCCCAAGAGGCCCCATCTCCAATGCCCTTTCCTCTCCGTAGGCTGCGCTCACTGCCTCAGGTGAGGTCAGCTACACACCCCAAACATGCGAAGAAGCTTCTAGAGGGAAGGGTAAGTTCAGGGCGCGCAGTGAGTCTGCCTTTCTGATGAGGTTTGGGGATCACCAACGCTTCCCACTGCCGCCTGCTAGTCTTGTCCGTCCCATCTTCCTCTGGGGAACCACAAAAGCCCACCCATTTACCCCAGGGGTGTGGGGTGGGAAAGAGGGAAAGGCAGTGAGCTGGGTGCTGTGTCAGCCTCCGTCCCAGGGAGGAAATGGGGTTCCAGGGTGGGCTGGGCCCGAGGCACAGCTAGGGAAAGCAGGACTCATAGCCTGCCCAAGCTCATAACTGCTGCCTGACCAGGAACCATCACTTCAAAGTCGTTCTGATCAGCATTTCCATGGGGGTCAGTGAGGCGCCCCCGGAGACCCCAACTCCCCAAGCCCGGAGGAGAAGGGGGTGTGGGCAGAAACACCTGCCCCACCAGGGGGAGCAGAACAGATCCTAGCGGGAGACCCAGGGGCCAAGGCCCTTCCCCGGAGGCTCAGGCTGGGGACCGCACACTTGCCCCGGGACATGCCCATCGGGGGTAGGTGTGCAGTGCGGGTGTTGTGGGCTCAGAACGGCCAGAGCCATCTGACCAGGAGCCAGCAGGGTCCCCAGGGGCAGCGCTGGGCCAAGGAGCCGGCAGGGCCGGATGGCACAAGCACCCGGCCAATCAGCAGAGGGGCCTGTGCGGGTAGCACACAGAGGGGGCTGGGGAGACGGCTCAGGGGCCGGAGTGCAGGAACCTGCATGTGGGGGGCTCCGGCTCCAAGCTGGGGACTTCATGGTTCCCTGGGCCCTGCCAGAGCAACCCACCACCCAAAAAATTGACAAAGATCCCTGAATGCCTAGACCCCTCTGTGCACAGGTGGGCTCGCAGTGGGGCCGCAGAGGCCAAGTGCTCCGAGAGGTCTCAGGGTTAGCCCAGCTCTGCTCTGGAGGAATCTGGGGGAGAGCCAGGGGGCTACAGCTGAGACCCCGACGCTAACTGCATGGCCTCCAGAGCAGCCTCTTAGCATGGTGCCAAGAGGACAAAGGTGAGAGGGGAACAGAGAGGGCCAGACTCCATCCGGTCCTGATGCCAGCACTTCTGTCCCGGGCTCCAAGTTCCGTCCCCTTCAGCCCCTAGAGTCCCACAGTCGCCCGATTTCCCCTGGGCCCTGGAGCCCCAAGCACTAGTGTCCCTTGGGAGATGTTCTGGGACCCGCAACGCAAGAGGTTTAGCTCAGACTCCGACCCCCAGCCTCAAACCCCCATCCTACAGGTGCCAGCCCATGGCCCCAATCCCAGCAGGCTGGCTGCCAGCAGAGGACCAGAGACGCTGCAAAATTCTCTGCCACCAGGACAAGCCAGGCAGCTGGTGACGCCCCTCTGTCCCCTGGAGCGTGCATATTAATTACCCCGAACCAGGTGCAAAAATCAACCTCGTTTATTATTATATCTCGGAGCCCGGAATGGCAGTTGCTGCGAATAAATCCCCTTAACCCGGGGAAAGGATTTATGGGCCCAAATTTACACCGGCCGTTTAATCATAGCACCTTTGCCGCAGACAGACTTTCTCGTGAACAATTTGCCCCACGATTTGTCAGTGGGAAAATGGCCTCATATAAACGTTTGGAGGAAATAAATGTTAATCCAAACCTCAGTCTTTCATTCTCCTAATTGCCCAGGGAATGTAAAGGAGACAAACTTATTTACACACAGCAGGAAGCGAGCCGTAATAAACCATCGCCATCGTGGGCTGAAATTGGCCCCTGATGGCATGGGGGAGGGGTCCGGGGATTTACACGTGGGGGAGCCGGTGGGTGAGGGCAGTGGCCGGCGAGACAGTGTCCATGGGGTGAGGGCAGTGGGCAGGGAGAGAGCATCTGTCCGGGGGTCAGAGACTCTGGAACGCTTTTAAAGAGGCACATTCGGGGCTGGAGAGATAGCACAGCGGGGAGGGCGTTTGCCTTGCACGCGGCCCACCCAGGTTCGATTCCCAGCATCCCATAGGGTCCCCCGAGCACCGCAAGGAGTCATTCCTGAGTGCATGAGCAGGAGTGACCCCTGAGCATCACTGGGTGTGACCCAAAAAGAAAAATAAAAAAGTAGAGGCACATTCTCAGGGCCGACTGCCTGGCGAGGAGGGAGACAGCTGGGCACAGACGTCACGTGCTCCCTCCAGCACCCTTCTCCGCAGGTGGGCGGCAGGAGGGGGCTCAGAGGAGGGGGGAGCACCCTGAGCCCGCCAGCGTCCCTGTGCCAGGGACTGGGGCCCGGCTCCCCTGTGCCTCCGCTGGCAGCAGAAGTGAAGCGAGGTGGGGAGGAGCTGCCGACGGGCTCTGGGCGAAAGGCAAGGCCCGAGTCGCTGCAGGAGACGGACTGGACTCACAAACCCAACGGGGCTCAGTGCCCTGCTCTGGTCTCTTCCCTGCAGGGGCCCTGTCCTGAGGGGGAAGTGACTCTCCCCCACCCACACCCCGTGGATGTGAGGCACATATCCCACCAGAGACGGCGGACCCCAGGCCTCCGCGTGCACGAGACCCATGCAGCTTGTGCAGTGCTCAGCCTGTGCATCCGTCCACTGCTTATCAGACACCATCTCAGGACGAAACACTCCGAGATATTTCCCCTCAGTTCTTCTGACCTCTTCTGCCTCCCCTCCGGGCACTCAGTTACCTTCCAGCCTTCCCAGAGACTGAGCACAGGGATGCCATCCACTCTGCCGCACCCAACCCTGGAACTTCCCTGCCCTGTCCCCGCCCCATCCTCCACCTTCCCAACCTCAGCTCAGTCCTCAGGAGGGCGGGGAGCACCCGGGTTTGAATTTAGAAGCAGGCACTTAGCGGCCCTGGGCCCTTGGAGCCACCTTTCATCTCCTCCATCCCCTCCTCTCCGACAGGGCACGCCCTCGGCACCCAGGACCACGGCAAGTGACACTTCCTGCTCTGTCCGAGAGGACAAGGGGGTCATCCAGGGAGATGAGAGGCTCCTAGGGCACGTCTCCCCCAGAAACCGACCTTGGCCGACCATGCCAAGGACCCCGAGGACGGGGGTGGAGGAGGGGGAGCACGGCTGGCCCGAGCAGCAGCTGACAGACGCCGGAACGGCACCGGAGAAGCAGGATGTCCCTGTCCGTCCAGGTGGCAGGGAGAGGCGCTGACTCAGGTTCCAGAAACCAGAAGCAGCTTCTGACAGCTCAGAGAGGTGGTGGGTTGCCCCCCTTAAAGCGCCCTCCAGGTGCCAGGAGCCACGCGGCTTCGTGCTCACGACACTCGTCCAACAGCCCCTCTGTTCTGCTGCTGTCGTCGTTGTCTGCGGTTAACTGAAAATATCCCAGCAAGGGAGAGTCACATGGCTCCATGCAGTGTTTTAAAATTCATTCCAACTGTAGGCTGGGTGAGCTGCAGGGTGGACAGGCCGCCGAAATCCAAGGGCTCCGGCATCTCCTGAGCGTCCGGGTCCACTTCCAGGCTCTCCTGGTCCGGGGCTGAGACCTCGAACACATATCTGACCCTCCGCTCCCACTCCTCCTCCTCCTCCTCCTCCTCCTCCTCCTCCTCCTCCTCCTCCCCCCTCCTCTTCCTCCTTCTCCTCTTCCTCCACTAGTAGCTAACTGTCAGAGGTCTCATGATTCTCTCCCTCTGTATTGTTTTTTCTGCAAGAAATAAATATTTGAGGAGGCTGGAGCAATAGCACAGCCGGTAGGGCGTTTGCCTTGCTATTCCCAGCATCCCATAATGGTCCCCTGAGCACCACCAGGGGTAATTCCTGAGTGCAGAGCCAGGAGTAACCCCTGTGCATCGCCAAGTGTGACCCAAAAAGAAATAATAATAATAATAATAATAATAAAGTAGAAAAATAAAGAAATAAATATTTGAGACTGGATTTTTTAATATTTGAAACTGAATAGTTGAGACTGAATCATCTTCTCAGATGATTCCAGCTCATGGAACATTTGGGACTCATCGACCCGTTGGGGAAGCAGAGAGATCGCGCAGGGGTTAAAATACCTGCCTCTTTCATGGCTGAACCCTATTCAATCTCCCACACCCCATAGGGCCCCCCAAGCAGGTCCAGGAGTGACCCCTGAGCACAGAGCCAGGAGTCAGCACTGAGCATAGCCAGGTGGGGCCCAACACCCCCCTGCAAAATAAAAGACTTATTCTGAGCAATTTCAGTCACTTTTAGCCCAAGCTTCTTGCAGTGTTTGCTTTGATACAACTTTCTTGAAAATGTCATGAACGTCCTTTAAGGTTCTCTCCAATTCATTTCTTCTCTCATTCTCTCTCTCTCTCTCTCTCTCTCTCTCTCTCTCTCTCTGTATCTGTCTCTCTGTGTGAGTGTGTGTGTTTGTGTGTGTGTGTGTGTGTGTGTGAGAGAGAGAGAGAGAGAGAGAGAGAGAGAGAGAGAGAAGTGTCTGCCATAGAGACAGGCGGGGGAGGGGGGAGTGGCAGGAGAGAAACTGGGGGGACATTGGTGGTCAGAACTGTGAAGGGATGGTGAGTTATCAGTGGGTATATGAGTGAGACTTGACATGAGCAACTTTGTGACTGTATATCTCACAGTGATTCAGGGACAGAGAAAAGGGAGAGAGAGAGAGAGAGAGAGAGAGAGAGAGAGAGAGAGAGAGAGAGAGAGAGAGCAGGAAGGAATGGGTGAATGGCTTCGGGGCTTCCGTTTTACGTTTTACTGGCCACATGGGAGAGTGGATCTAGAGCCATAGATCCAAAAACACAGACTCAACAACACTGAAAACATGAGCTAAGCTGCCACCACGGACACTCTAACTGTGCTGGTTGACAGGTGGGGAGGGACGCTGGGTGGGGGGAGTAGGAGAGCACTGGTGGGGGGAAGCGGACTCCTGTGGTGGGATTGGTGTTGAAATATATTATAAGCCTAAAGCACAACTATCCATAACTTTGTAAATCACAGTTCTGTAAATTTTTTAAATTTTTTTTAAAAAGAAGAAGAATTGCTTCCTGGATGCAGATACTGAGAATAAGAGTTTTGTTTCCACCCCAGCACATTTCAGATCTTCTCTGTCTCTCTAAAATCCGCTTCCAAACCAAATCACTCCTTATAGTTCAGTGCTCTCTCGCCACTTGTCATCACCTGCAGCCAGGAGAAGGCAGTCAGCGGTTTGCTAATCATCTTTTTTTTTGAGGGGTCACACCGAGTGATGCACAGGGGTCACTCCTGGCTCTGCACTCAGGAATTACCCCTGGCAGTGCTCAGAGGACCATTTGGGATGCTGGGAATCGAACCCGAGTCGGCCACGTACAAGGCAAACGCCCTCCCCGCTGTGCTATCGCTCCAGCCCCAGTCAGCGGTTTGAACATTGGGAGCTCTTCACAGAGAGCACCAGGTAACTCCCATCTGCCTTCCAAGCCACCACCACATCAAGGCACTGATATGGTCTGCATCAGAGTCCTTCTGGTAGATCTAGCTGTCGCCTTGCCCTTCTGCCTCCCCCTGCCCCAACCCTATGCCACTGCCAAGTGTCTCGGGGTTTGCTTCAACAGCTGCTGATTCCCTGTACCCACTTCTTATCCATCACCCAGAGGTGCGGAAGAAATCATCTCAACATCCAATGGTGTGAAATATGAAAAATGCTGCTTCCTGCGATCGCCAGGGGTGGGCTGGGTTTGCTTGCTTGCTTTGCCCGGCGGGTGGGCTTCTCTACAGAGGCAGACTCTGATTTTAACAACCCTCACCGGCCAGAGTTCTAGGTCCCCTTGCCCGAGTCCCAGCGTGGCGGGGAGGTGAGAGAAGCTCTGTCCGAGCAAGGAGGAGGGTATCAGAGCTGTCTCCTCTCCAGAGCTGTAAGGATCAAGGCGCTACAAGTGTTATTAATGACAGCTGAGACACGACTATGGCCATAACGAGATCCAAGCAGAAAATCAAATTTAATGTAATATACTTTAGGTTCCAGAGTTGAAAATGTCTATGTGTGAAAATAGGCGTCTTTCATATTGTATTAAATGGGGTTTTTTTGGGTTTGGGGGTTTTTTTTTTGTTTGTTTGCTTTTTGGATCACACCCGGCAATGCACAGGGGTTACTCCTGGCTTTGCACTCAGAAATTACTCCTGGCGGTGCTCAGGAGAGCATATGGGATGCTGGGAATCAAACCCAAGTCGGCCGTGTGCAAGGCAAATGCCCTATCCGCTGTGCTCCAGCCCCTGTATTAAATGGTTTTACTTTTCTTATTCACATTGGTCAATGTCATAGTGTAATCACTAATTGGCCCTTACTGATTTATTTTCTGATCATTCTATTTGCCAAGTTCTTAAAAGTTTAGTTGAAATCAGCAGTGGAAAGTAAATTTGTGACGTGCCAAGTGGGGGGCAGGTTGGGATTGGGAGGGAAACGGGATATCGGTGGAGGGAAGTTCCCACGGGTGGTCCTGGAACACTCAATGCTTGAAACAGCTGTATCGTGAACAACTTTGTGAATTATGGTGTTTTTAATAAAAATCAATTTTTTTTAATTTAACCCGAAAAAGAGCCTCAAGGCGCTAAGGAATCTGACATTGGCAGAAACACTCAGAGGGCGTCGACCACAGAGGCGTAAGCAAGGAGGTGACCGGATTCCCACTTCAGGAGGACCCGCTGACAAGGGCTCCGACACCTGATGAGAGGAGAGGAAAGGCCCAGCCAGGGAGGAGCGAGGAAGTGGCAGAGATGCTCTAAGAGGGGGTCACGGGGGAGAGGAAGAGCCTGAGGGTCAAGACCCCCGTGCTCAGGGCTGGAGAGACGGTGAACACAGATGGGGGCTCTGGTGGATGGAGCCGGCCCGGAGCAAGGATGGTGGACTTGCCAGGGAGTCAAGATCAGGGCTGGGGAGGAAGCGGGACACCTTGGCATGTGCAGAGGGTTTTAAGGAACAGAGGGGCAGGGCTGCAGGCTGAGGGGTGAGAGCCCAGGGCTGAGTGCAAAGGTGCTCACTTGCCTGCACGTGACCTGGGTTCAATCCCCTGCACTCCATGTGATCCCCTGAGCCCCACAAGGAGGGAGCCCTGAGCTCAGAGCCAGGAGGAGGCCTAGTAGGCCGAGCATCACTGGGTGTGTCCCATCCCCCACCCACCCACCCACCCACCTACTCCCCCAAAACAGTCCCGTTTCTCAGGCTTTCCTTAATTCGTAGTGATAAAATCCTAACTGGGGTCCAAGGTCCTCTTGATTTGAGGTTCCCCTGGAGACCCTGTAAGAAGGTTTATGTGGATCTGTGGACAGATCCCTGGAGCTTGGTGTGTGCGTGGGTCTCTGTCCGTAAAGACAGGCACACAGGAGGGGGCGGGAGTGGGGATGTTGTATGCCAGCCCCGGGGGACAGCTGCCCTGGAATGTTAAGTCTGTGGTTCTTCCTGCTCCCCTAGGGATCTGCAGGTGTCCCCGAGGCCAGAGAAATGTCTCAGGCAGAGTCTGATGTGCAGAGAGCAGCCTTTGTCCTGTAAGAGGGGCTATGGCAGAGTGGGATACGGCAGCAATCCAGCCTCCTGGCGCATCTCATACACAAAAATGCAACTAGGAGGAGTGCCCCAGAGCAACCGCACGGACTCCATCATCCTCCGGTTTGGCTCGGCGTGGGTCTGGAGGATTCCAGATGGATCAAGAGAAAATAGGGGGTGGGATCTGAGACTGTGGGAGGCGTCAGAACATCTCCTTGGTGGTGACATGGTGGGCACGGGGGTCAGGGCACGACCTATCCTGGGCGTCCAGGGGTAGAGGAAGGGTGGATGTAGGGGATACAACCAAACAGCTCAGAGGCCTTGGAAGACGCTGGTCATGAGAGCAGGTTAGGGGCGCTGACCCTGGTCAGCCCCTACAGGACAGCAAGCTCTCTACATTCCCCATATGCTTGGCACAGGAAATGGGCTCAGGAAATGGGTCCAGGAAGTAGATTCAGGAAACAGACCCAGAAAATGGGGTTCAGACACAGCTCGAGAAGTAGGTTCAGGAAACCGCACATGAAGTGAGCTCAGGAAATGGTGCAGGAAATGGGCTCAGGAAGCGGGCACAGGGAAGGGCGTAGGAAGTGGGCACAGGAAGTGGTGCAGGAAGTAGGTGCAGGAACAGAAGAAACAGACTCTGGTTCTCCCCTCCCTGCCACCAGGACTTGGGATTAGGAGTCAAAGGTGGGAGCACTTGCCCCGTCTCAGCATCCAAATGAGCTCAGGAAATGGCGCAGGAAATGGGCACGGGAAGTGAGCACTGGAAGTAGGCACAGGAAGTGGTGCAGGAAATGGACACCGGAAGTGGGCACAGAAAAACCACACAGGACGTGAGCTCAGGAAATGGCACCGGAAGTGGGTGCAGGAAGTGGGCACAGGAAATGGGCACCGGAAGTGAGTACGGGAAATGGGCACCAGAAGTGGGCACAGGAAGTGAGTGCGGAAATGGACACCGGAAGTGGGCACGGGAAATGGTGCAGGAAGTGGGTGCAGGAACAGAAGAGATGGACTCAAGCTCTCCCCTCCCTGCCACCAGGATTTGGGATCAAAGATGGGCACACTCACCCTGTCTCAGCATCCCACACACACCCCGGAAGTGTCAGGCCGGGGTGGGACCTTTCGTTCCCTCTGGCCAAGCCCTCCTGAGCATCGCCTCCCAGGAGCCCTCAGTCCCGATGGACCAGACCCGTGGGAGCGGACAGCCCTCTCCCCTCTCCACACGGGGCAGGTCTCGGTCCTCCCAGCTCTGTCCCCTCCGGACACCCCAGCCCAGCCCACCTGCCCACCCCGCCGGGCTCCCCCTGCCCTGCTCTCTCCACCCTCCCTCTCCTCCTCCCTGGAGCATCTCTCCTGCCGAGACAAATGGCAGCTTCTTCCTGCCCATCCATCACTGCTCACGGGCCCATCCATTAGCCGCCGCTCCCGGCCTGGCCGGCCCCACCGTCCTTGCTCCGGGCCAGCTCCATTGATCAGAGGCCCATCTGCCGCTTGTCACAGGCTGGCAGCCGTGACAGCAGGAGACAGAGCTGTTGCCGGCCAGGCCAGCCTGAGGCCAAGGGAGAGAAGGAGCAAGCCCTCCCCGGGGGGGCTGGGGCGAAGGCCAGGGTCCCCCGCTGGGAGCCAGCAGCCAAGGGCCTAATTCCCCCTTCCCCCAGAGGCACCGTCGGGGTCCTCCAGGGAACTCGAGTCCCCAGGACAGGCCCTTTCGTCCCATCCTTGGCTGCTCCAGCCCAGGCGAGAGAGGCTAAGGGACCACCCAAAGGCTAACACCCCTCTACCCCCCAGGGTTCCCCACATTCTCCCTCCAACTTCCGGCCAGCCCTGACCTGGGCACTGACCCCCAGTGGCCCTCTCTGGCTCTCCCCCTAGCAGGTGTCCTGGAGGCCCAGCCCGGGGGTCCCCTTGCCTCTGGCTGCGGCTGGCAGCAGGATCACGTGAGGCTCCAGCTGCAACTCCAGTGGAGGGGAGGGTCCAAGTGGAGGTGCCCAGCCCTGACCCAAGACCCCAGCCCCCCAGGGTCCCCCTCCAGAGCACCTCCTGGGCTTCCACCCCTCAGCCTGGCCTGCAACTACACCACCTCCAGGGCTGTTCCCTGAGACCCCCTCCACCTGCAAGGGGGTCTCGTTTCCTGCTCAGCCCCTGACTGCGACTGACACCTCCCACCCTCCAACTGCAAGTCTTGAGCCCCCAGGCTCAGCTTCCTTTCTCCTGACTCCCTCCCCCACCCTCCACCACACTCCACTCTGCATCTCCCTGGACAAACCCCCAGCCAACATCATTGACACCCTCCCACCACCAGGGTCCAGAGCAAAGGGAAATGCGGATCCTGGTCCTCATCCAGAAGGATCCATCCCCTTTCTCCCCCGTTGACTCCATCATGGCAATATTTTTTTTTTTTGCTTTTATTTTGGGTCACACCCAGCAAGCTCAGGAGTTACTCCTGACTCTGCATTCAGGAATTACTCCTGGCGGCCCTTGGGGGACCATATGGGATGCCAGGGATTGAACTGGGGTCAGTCGAGTGCAAGGCAAACACCCCACCTGCTGTACTATTGCTCCGGCCCATCATGGCATTTTTATTGGCCCATGAATGTTGCACAAGGATGCTCCCAGGCAGCAGGCCTGGCCCCCGCTGGCTCCCAGGGCGTCTGAACTGGGGAAAGGGGGAGGGGAGGGAGGCAGCTCATCCACTCTGCTGCCTCTACTGCGGGTGCTGCCTTAACCCAAGGTGAGGGAGCCCCCCACCCCCAGAGGAACAGCCTCTGCTCTAGCACATGGCCCACCCTGGAAGGTGGGGCTGGTGAAGAGGTTTGCCCCCAGGTCACCGCCATGGTTCCCCTGGAATGGGCACAGTGGCCACCAGGGCCAGATGCGCAGGACCAGGCTCGGGGACCCCTAGGAGGCAAGTCCCAAGTCCCTACCCCACTGACCCCACACACTTGGCCTAGAAAACACAAACTCAGAAAAAAAGGACCAAAGATTTCAAGACCTCTGGGCTGGAGCGATGGTTCAACGGACCAGAACACAGTTCTGCATGCTGGAGACCCGGGCTTGATCCCCAGCTCCTCATAGGGTTCCCCACGCACCACTGGGAGCAATCCCTGAGCACTGAGCCTGGAGTAACTCTGATCACCTCCAGGCGTAGCCTTTTTTTTTTTTTAATTGTTTGCAAGAGTCAAAGAAATAGTACAGTGGATAGGGCACTTGCCTTGCCCGTAGCCAACCTGGATTCAATCCCCAAAACCCCATCTGTGTTGCCCCGAGCCCCACCAGAAGGCAGCCCTGAGCGCGGAGCTAGAAGCAACCTCTGAGCACAGCTGAGTGTGGCCCAAACATTTTAAAGATTTTTTTCAAGACCACAACCTGAAAGATGGGGGGGTCACGCCATGGGGTTCACCCAGGGGGCCACCACTTCCTCCCTTTTCTCTCCTGTCGCCTACTCTCTGGCCCTGCACCCTGTTACCTCTAACCCCCACACCCCCGAGAGCGGTCCCCTCCACCTGACAACCACACACACACACACACACACACGCACACACCTTATTCCCAGGCCCACCCCCATACGCAGCTCAGCTCTGCAGGACACAGGTGCTTTTTGGGGATGTGCAAGGCGCTGGCTAACAGCAGCTGTGCTGGAGCTGCCGGAACCATCTCAGCAAAGCTGTGCAGGACCCAGTGGAGTGGCCCAGGCAAGTCTCCCATCCTTCTGGAGCTTGGCTCCTAGCCCTGCAGTTTATATTTACACCACAAGGTGGCGCGCGCCCCGGAAATTCTCTTCCCTCCACAGGTGGATAACTCAGAGCCTAGATAACAAATCTTGTCTCCTCCAATATGCTTTTCTTTAGGAAGGCAGGCCCCGTAAAAAAGCAAACTATGTTCTGGACCTGGAGATAGTACAGGGGTTAAGGCACTTTCCTTGCATGTGACTGGCCCTGGTTTGATCCTCCAAGCGCGGCAGGAGTGAGCCCCGAGTGCAGAGCCAGGAGTGAGCCCTGAACACAGCCCTGCACGGCCCCCAAATAAACAAAGCAACAGGAGCAATTCAAAAGAGCAGAGAGATAGTACAGCTGGTTGGGAACCTGCCTCACACGTGACCAATTTGGATTCGATTCTTGGCACCCTGAGACTACCACCAGTGATTCCTGAGCACGCACAGAGCCAGGAGTAAGCCTTTTTCACAGCCGGGGTATGTTGGGTGCACCCTTCACCCACCAAAATAATTAAAAAAATAGAAGCAAGCCATATTCAAAGAGCTACACAAACTTCCTTTTATATAGCATATTATAGACACGTTTCTAAATAGTGAATATGATCCCCCCACCCCCAATGACTGAAGGAGAAACTGAGGCTCTCAGAAGCAGCTCTGTTCCCAACCAAGTTCTCCCAATGGGTGACCCCCACCTGCTCTGTGGCCAGCTTTCCCTGGCCATGCTTCCACGCGATTTTTTTTTCCTTTTTGGGTCACACCCAGTGATGCACAGGGGTTACTCCTGGCTTATGCACTCAGGAATTACTCCTGGCGGTGCTCAGGGGACCATATGGGATGCGGGAATCAAACCCGCTCAGCCGCGTGCAAGGCAAACGCCCTACCCACTGTGCTATTGCTCCAGCCCCATCCACGTGATTTAAAGCTCTGAGAACTCTCCCTGCCCGGGACCAGGGGGAGCCCAGGGCCTCTCTGCCCTATATCTTTCCACCTGCTGCCCGGGGTTGGCAGTCCCCTACCTTCAGAATGTTCTGCGCCCAGATCTCACACTCCGAGACTGTGAGTTAGTCTGGAACCATGTGAAGACACACTCGCGGCTCCGTGACCCCACCACACAGGCACAAGAGTTTTTCGCACCGTGTGTTCCTAAAGCGCCCTCTAGTGTCAGAACGAGGTCCAAGCACACGTCCTCTGCAAGGCCCCCTGTCACTGCTTTCTGGCCAGCTCCCGTTCTCCTCCTCCTCCTCCTCCTCCTTCTCCTCCTCCTCCTCCTCCTCCTCCCCCCGCCCCTGGCCTCAGGTGGGGTACTGTGCGGTGTGAGGATTAGGATTCAAGGGCACCGAGGGGGCGGGAGGGAGGCTTCCCTAAGCCCCAGCGTTTCCAGCCAGTGTTTAACTGTATTCTTGAATCTGCAAATTCGTCTCGAGGTTCTGTGTGGGTGCCCCGCGCCTGGCCGTGGCCGGCTGTCCACCCATCCTCGTGCCATTTTCTTTCTAATGATGAGTCACAGAAAGTGAGTGACCGGGTCACACGAGCCCCAGGGAGTTCACCAGCACACGGCACCCTTCGACATGCTTTTCTGCGCCTGGGAGAGATTTATATTCATTCTTCGATGATTTATAGGGTTTTGTCCTTTGCTCCTTTAATTTATTGCCAGGGGGTTTCTGTATGAATTTACGGACATTAACCTTTTGCTGTTAGCGATGTTCAAAAGGCTTTGTCAGTTTGACTTTTGGCCTTTCCCTGGCGGTTATGTCTTGACATCCAGGCAGGCAAACAGTCTTTTTCACTGAGGTTCTACCCCAGGATATGGATAAAACTAACTTCCTCGGGAGATTCAATCATTCTCTTTGTAGATGTCCTGTAAACTGGAATTCTTTTTTTTTTTTAAGACTTTCAACTCTTCCACCCATCTGGTTTTCCACTCTTGGACCAAGAATGAGATGTAACTCTACACGAAGTGATTTCCAAATAACCCCATTTACCAGCAACATTTGCTGAATAAACGTCCTGTTGAGGCACAATCCTCCCCTTTTCTCAGACCCAGCTCAAGAATTTAATTTATCCCATTGATTTGTCTGCCTCACCCTCCGGTCACACACTGGTTTTATTATTGTAGCTCTAGAATGCCTTTTAATACCTGCCTAGGCAAGCACACCTTTTACCACATCGATTCAGCTATTCTCATCTTGTTTAGGTCTGTCTCCTATGTGTAGTTTAGAATCTGTTTTTAATCCCTTTTTTTCCCCACTTGTCTTGACGGGACTGTGATCTGGTGAATTTTAGGGCAGCCCCAGGGGTCTTGACCAGAGTTTCTCCCTAGCCATGAGCAGTGGACACTGGGTGACGGAAGGGCCTCTGGGCACAGAGAGCAGGGACAGAAACGTGTGTTCCTTCCGTCCGACCATTTTAGTGTTTCTGCTAAATAAAAGTCCATTTTTATTCTTACAGGAGCTGAGCAGGGAGATGTTTTACACCCTGGTTTTCACCCGCCGTGATCTATGTCCCTTTTACAAACTTATCTCTGGGTTTTTGCTCAGTTTATAAGCGAGGGGCCATCTTTCTTCCCTAAAGCCTCCTTCCACCGGAGGCCGCAGGAACCTTGAGACTTCCTGCCGATGATTTAAAGGGCTATAACACTCGCAGGCTAGATTTGTTTTAGTGTCCATAAAACTCAAAAATTTCATAAAACAATTGGTGAAAATAAAATTACCCAAAAATGATATAGTGCCAGCAGACTGTATAATAGTTACGGGAGAAATGGAGACCATGATTCACTGGGGAATAAAAATGACAATGTATTTATTGCAGTGCACTGACAAGAAACTAATTTGTCCCTTTTACTTTTGAGACAGGGCAAGAATCCCGATTTTTCTCCTGTGGCTCTAACTCTGACAGGGGAGCAGAAGGTGGCAGCAAATAGTTCTCTGCGCGTGTGTGCACACGCACACACGTACTAACATGAGGAAAGGTTTCAATACAAACTATTTTTGCTTTACCTTGGTCTATATCTTTTGGAGCCTCAAAAAAAAAAAAAAGGTTCCAGGGCCAGACAGATAGTACATGGGTAGGGTATTTGCCTTGCATAAGCCAAGTCTGGCTTAATCCCTGGCACTGAGCACCACCAGGAGTGATCCCTGAGCACAGCCAGGTGTGGTTCAAACATCCCCAAAAAATCCCAAAAAAAAATCTCCTTGACCTAAAATATGTAGGTCTGTTCATGGTACATATGTGTGTGAATACATGAGTGTTTCTCATGACCATCATAACGCAGGTGTGTGTGTGTGTGTGTGTGTGTGTGTGTGTGTGTGTGTGTGTGTGTTGTATCTGGCATTCATTCTAGCTATGGTGGAGGCAGGGCGGTGGGAGAAATGGAAGACCCGTTTGCCCAGGACATGAGGGCTCTAGATCAGATTCCCAGTCAAGCACCATATGCCCCCCCCCCCGCCTCTAGGACACTCCAAGGGGGTCTCAGGTGAAAATCTCATCAGTGGGAGCCATGCATGAGACTAGGGGGTCAGGTGTAGCAGGGGGAGGAAGGCAGAGGAAGGAAACAAGATAGAAAGAAGGCCTTGGGGGGTACAGGGGTGAGAAGTACTAGTCTAAGAGGGGAACAAACTGCCATCCAAAGGGGCTGACACCCAAGGACAGTAGATACAAGGGCCGGGAGGATTGCCCCATAGCTGGAAGACTGCACCATGAGCGGAGGGGAGAAGGCAGATGGAACAGAGAAGGGATCACTAAGAAAATGATGGCTGGAGGAATCAGTCGGGATGGGAGATATGTGCCGAAATAATGGACCAAACATGATGACCTCTCAGTGTCGGTGTTGCAAGCCATAATGCCCAAAAGTAGAGAGAGAATATGGGGAATATTGTCTGCCATGGAGGCAGGGGGAGGGTGGGAAAGGGGGTGTATACCGGGGATGGTGGTGGTGGGGAATGTGCATGGTGGAAGGATGGGTGTTTGATCATTGTTTGAGTGTAACACAAACATGAAAGCTTGTAACTATCTCACAGTGATTCAATAAAATTTGAAAAAAAAAAAAGAGGGGGGAGGGGGCAGATAGTGGAAATCAGACCAGCGCCACCTGGTGGTAGGGGGTGGGAGAGTGACCTCTGCAGGGGCTGGAAGTCAGGGAAATACTCCAGATCGGGAGGTGGGTTACTCACGGTAGCCACGTGTCAAAAAGCACAGACCCAATCACCTGAACGGTCTGGGTTTTATCTTCTGCAAATTTAATTTCAAGGGAGTTTATTTTCTTTCTTAATTCCTAGACTGGAAGGAGGGAGCAAAGGGAAGGGAGCTAGCTGCCTCTAGCGTGATGGAGAAGGGGCTCAGTGGGAGTGGCTCTGTGGGGAGGGGGGCAGAAGGCATCCCCTGCAGATGCAAATCCAGACAACAATGAGGTGTCATCTCACACCACAGAGACTGGCACACATCAAAAAGAACAAGAACAACCAGTGCTGGTTCGGATGTGGGGAGAAAGGGACTCTCTTTCACTGTTGGTGGGAATGCCGACTGGTCCAGCCTTTTTGGAAAACAATATGGGCATTTCTTAAAAAACTAGAAATTGAGTTTCCATATGACCCAGCAATACCACTTCTGGGAATATGTCCTGAGGGTGCAAAAAAGCACAGTAGAAATGACATCTGTACCTGTATGTTCATTGCAGCACTGTTCGCAGTAGCCAGAATCTGGAAAAAAAAACCTGAGTGCCCAAGAACAGATGACTGGCTAAAGAAACTTTATTACATCTATACAATGGAATATTATGCAGCTGTTAGGAAAGATGAAGTTATGAAATTTGCTTATAAGTGAATGGACATGGGGAGTATTATGCTAAGTGAAATGAGTCAGAAAGAGAGGGACAGACATAGAATGACTGCACTCATTTGTGAAATTTAAAATAACAGAATATGAAACTGACACCCAAGGACAGTAGACACAAGAGCCAGGAACATTGCTCTGTGGTTGGAAGTCTGTCTCATGAGCTGGGAGAGAAGGCAGCTGGAATAGAGAGGGGATCACCAAGTCAATGATGGTTAGAGGGATCGTTCAGGATGGAAGATGTGTGCTGAAAGAAGATAAAGGATCAAACATGATAGTTTCTCACTACCTGTATTGCAAACCATAATGCCCAAAAGTAGAGAGAGAGTAGGGGGGAAATTTCCATGCCATAGAGGTAGGGGGAGGGTTGGGGTGGGGTGAGTGATACTGGGGACATTAGTGATGGGAAATGTGCACTGGTGGAGGGATGGGTGTGCAATCATTGTGTGACTGAAACTCAAACATGAAAGCTTTGTAACTGTATCTCACAGTGAGGAGGAGGAGGAGAGGAGGAGGAGGAGGAGGAGGAGAAGGAGAAGGAGAAGGAGAAGAAGAAGAAGAAGAAGAAGAAGAAGAAGAAGAAGAAGAAGAAGAAGAAGAAGAAGAAGAAGAAGAAGAAGAAGAAGAAGAGGAGGAGGAGGAGGAGGAGGAGGAGGAAGAAGAAGAAGAAGAGGAGAAGGAATAAGAGGAAGAGGAAGAAGAAGAGGAGGAAAAGGAAGAAGAAGAAGAGGAAGAAGAGGTGGAGGAAGAAGAGGAAGAGGAGGAGGAAGAAGAAGAAGAAGAGGAGGAGGAGGAGGAGGAGAAGGAAGAAGAGGAAGAAGAAGAAGAAGAGGCAGAGGAGAAGGAAGAAGAGGAAGAAGAAGAAGAAGAGGAGGAGGAAGAAGAGGAAGAAGAGGAAGAGGAGGAAGAAGAAGAGGAGGAGGAGGAGAAATAAGAGGAAGAGGAAGAAGAAGAAGAGGAAGAGGAGGAGGAGAAGGAAGAAGAAGAAGAAGAAGAAGAAGAAGAAGGAGGAGGAGGAGGAGGAGGAGGAGGAGGAGGAGGAGGAGGAGGAGGAGGTAGTCCCTGCATGAGAATGAGCGAGTGCAGGGGTGAGTGAAAGCATGAATGAGTGGATGAGTGGATGCAGGGGTGGCTGAGTGCAGGGGTGGGTGAATGCAGGAGTGAGTGGATGTGGGAGTGAGCGAATGCAACTGGCAGCTGCTGGGCTCCTGGGAAGTCAGAGCAAGCAGAAGAGGTTCAGGCAAAGTTTTCTGCACCAAAGGAGAATGAGAGGGAGGGTGAGGCCACCCCAGGGAGCCTGGGAGTCACAGCCAATCTTGCTGCCCACTGCCATCCCTCTGTCCAGCCTGCAGTGCTGGGCCTTGGCTCTGTGCACCATCCCACCCCCTTCCTCTCAGGCCCTGGGGCTCAAGCTAGGCTGACCAACCCTCAGGGCCAGCCTGGTCAGGTCAAATGCCACATCCAGCGAGACCCAGGGCGGTTTGCCGAGAGAGTCAGTCCTGGGTGAGTCTAGAGCCGTGGTAAGCAGGAAACGCCTCCTCAGCTCCGGGGCTAAGCCGGGAAGGGCAAGCCCAGGGGTGCAGCTGACACTTTGAAAAATCAGGAAGCCAGAAAGGAAAGGAAACGAAAGATGAAGCAGAGCCGGCTCCTGATGCCACGGGCCAGTCCCCTGGATCCAGCCCTTCCTGAAGGCAGACGGGGCTTAAGATGTCTTCATTCCATAAATCAATAAAATCCTGACAAACGCGGGACTCAGAAGGTAAAGCAGGAACAAAGGGGAAAGGTGGAGGGGAGGGAGAGCGGGAAGGGGGCAGGCAGTCCTGAAATGAGCAGGGGCTTGAGGGAGTAGGGACCAGGAGGGAGAGGGGCGCCCTGGAGTTTCAGGATGCCCGACACCCATCATTCTAGAGAGAGCGCGGGAGGCCCCCTCCGGTAGCCAAGGTCAGTGTGTGCTGGTCTCATCAGAGCTGGGCGGGGCGACAGCGCGCATGTGCCTTAGACAGTACCTGGCAAGCGCTCAGTACTCCCGCGACCTTTGCGAGGATGCAAGGCTCACCAACTTCCTGCGCCCCTCCCCCACCTGATCCCTCCGAGTCCCCCCAGCTCACCCACGGCGCCCTGCAGCCTCTGCCACTCCCCTGCGCCCTCCTCCATACTCTGCCCAACCGAGTCCAAACCCTCCCAGGTCACGCTGACCCCAAGGTGTCCTCTCTCCTCCCTGGGGGAGGGGTCGCTGAGGCCACCGTCCACATGTGGGCCCCTATGCGCAGCGCCTCGTTCCCCACCTCCCCGCCGGCAGCAGGAAGCCAGCACCCCAAGACCATCCTGCTCCATCACCCACCCTCTCCTCCCCGGCCCCCGCAGACTGCCTTTACTACAGAGGAAAGGGCAAAGGCCAGGAGGCTTAAAAGAGAAAGCCTCAGTTTCCCCTTGCCAGTGAGACAGAAAGCCAGACTCCCAGTTTGTGCCGCGGGGTCATGAGTTTGCCACCTAATAAATTAAAATATTCCAGACCCCCCCCCCAAGGGCACAGACCTGAACACCCAGACATTAGACCACAGACAAGGGATGATTCAAGTAAATGTAACCAGACGTGTTACATTTACTTGTTTCGCTTCTGGACCTCCCTCGCTTGCTCAAGGCTATGAGAATGCACCAGCAGGGGGCACCCAAACCCGAAGCAAGCACCCAGGACCCACAGCAAGCACCAGAAACGCAGCCAGGAGGGCATAGGGCTCAAAAACCTCTCCCGTCTGCCTTCAGGAAGGGCTGGATCCAGGGGACCAGCCCGTGGCATCAGATGCTCTGCTTCATCCTTCCCTTCCCTTCCCTTCCCTTCCCTTCCCTTCCCTTCCCTTCCCTTCCCTTCCCTTCCCTTCCCTTCCCTTCCCTTCCCTTCCCTTCCCTTCCCTTCCCTTCCCTTCCCTTCCCTTCCCTTCCCTTCCCTTCCCTTCCCTTCCCTTCCCTTCCCTTCCCTTCCCTTCCCTTCCCTTCCCTTCCCTTCCCTTCCCTTCCCTTCCCTTCCCTTCCCTTCCCTTCCCTTCCCTTCCCTTCCCTTCCCTTCCCTTCCCTTCCCTTCCCTTCCCTTCCCTTCCTTTCCTTTCCTTTCTTGGTTCCTGATTTTTCAAAGCGTCGACTGCACCCCTGGATTTACCCTTCCCGGCTTAGGCCTGGAGCTGAGGAGGCGTTTCCTGCTTATCATGGTTCTAGGCACCACCCAGGACTGACTCCCGTGGCAAACAGCCCTGGGTCTTACTGGATGTGGCATTTGCCCTGACCAGGCTGGCTCCGAGGGTTGGTCACTGTCAGGGTCCCCAGCCCAGGGAGCCATCCCAGCTTGTGAACCCTCAGCGCTGAGTCCTTGTATGGTGTGTGAACAAAACTTTGAGATCTCTGTCCTGTCTCTGTGCATTTCAGTCGGCGGCTGAGCTCCAACCTGTGGCCCCTTAACACCCACCTGAGGAGCTATTATTCTTTTCTCTTCTACTTCCCAACTCTGAGTCTGAGCATCTTCATTACTCAATATTCTTATTCTTGAAAATATGGACGAACCTGGGGATCGCGCAGCAACAGAGCCTGCCCCTCCCCCTCCCGCCTGACCTGCGTTTGGTTCCAGATCCCCAACACATCAGTGCATGCAGCCCCCAGACTTTTCAAAAGAGACCCAAAGGGGGCTGGAGCAGTAGCACAGCGGGGAGGGCGTTTGCTTTGCACGTGGCTGACCGGGGTTCGATTTCCAGCATCCCATATAGTCTCCTGAGCACCGCCAGGAGTAATTCCTGAGTGCAGAGCCAGGAGTAACCCCTGTGCATCGCCGGATGTGACCCCCCCCCGCCAAAAAAAAAAAGAGGCACAGAAGTGGCCCCTCAAGCCCACTACCGGTCACCGCCCCACAAGGTCAGAGGGGCTCGGTGGCGCCCCCAGTGGCACTGGCGCTTGCTGCACTCTCACTTCCTGAGAGGGTCCCCTGGCAGGGCCCCAGCTGGGGAACTTGGGCACCACAGTCCGCCCGCTGGCCCTGTCCACTGCACGTGCTGACTCTGAGTCCCCGGGAGCGGCTGAGAAGTGTGTCAGCCACCCACGGACACAGGATGCCCTATTCAGGAGCAGGGGGGCGCCTGTGGCTCTGTGCTCAGGGATCACTTCTGGCAGGGCACCTGGGACCACCATATGCCGCATCATATGGAACCAGGGTCAGCAGCAGGCAAGGCAAAAGCCTCCGCGCCCGTCCTGGCCCCAGCCCGTAAAATGCTTTTTCATAGACAGAAAACAGTTGCTTCTCCTGAGTCTGGTCGTGGCGAGGCGCCAGGGGAAGGTTTCAGGCCTGCTGCTTGAGCAGGAAGGACATTCTCAGAGGGATAGGGGGATGTCCAGGGGGAGGCTGGACTTAAGAGAGGCCAGAGGCACCCAGTGAAGCCAGACGCTAACTTAGGCCCAGAATCAAGCATTTATTTTTTTAATTTATTTATTTTTAATTAGAGAATCACCGTGAGGGTACAGTTACAGATTTATACACTTTTGTGCTTATGCTTCCCTCATACAAAGTTCGGGAACCCATCCCTTCACCAGTGCCCATTCTCCACCACCAGTAAACCCAGCGTCCCTCCCACCCTCCCCAATCCCATCTCCCCCCCACCCCACCCTGCCACTGTGGCAGGGCATTCCCTTCTGTTCTCTCTCTCTCTATTTAGCTTCTACGGCCCGCAATAAAGGTGTTGAGTGGCCACTGTGCTCAGTCTCTAGCCCTCATTCAGCCCGCAACTCCCTTCCCCCGCATGGCCTTCGACTACATTATAGTTGGTGATCGCTTCTCTGAGTTGCCCTTTCCCCAGAACGTGAGGCCAGCCTCAAAGCCATGGAGTCAACCTCCTGGTACTTATTTCTACAGTTCTTGGGTGTTAGTCTCCCACTCTGTTATTCTATATACCATAGATGAGTGCAATCTTTCTATATCTGTCTCTCTCTTTCTGACTCATTTCACTCAGCATGAAACTTTTCATGCCCATCCACTTAACTACAAAATTCTTGACCTCCTTTTTTCTAAAAGCTGCATAGTATTCCATTGTATAGATGTACCAAAGTTTCCTCAACCAGTCATCCCATTCTGGGGCATTCGGGTTTTTTCCAGATTCTGGCTATTGTAAACAGTGCTGCGATGAACATACATGTGCAGATGTCGTTTCGATTATACTTTTTTGCCTCTCTGGGATATATTCCCAGCAGTGGTATTGCTGGGTCAAATGGGAGTTCAATATCTAATTTTTTGAGAATCGTCCAAATTGTTTTCCAGAAGGGCTGAACCAGTCGGCATTCCCACCAGCAGTGAAGAAGGGTCCCTTTCTCCCCACATCCTCTCCAACAGTGGTTGCTTTTGTTCTTTGAATCAAGCATTTCTTATAGAAGATTCCAAATCTGGGGCGGGGAGGGGTGTTGGAGGGGGGGGTCAGGAAAATTTCATGGAGCAGAAGAAAGGTCACGACCCCGGCCCCCAGAGCCAGCTAGGCTGTAGCCTGCCTGCAACACAGGCCCGCCCCATGTCCACCCACAGCGTCCCCAGTGGCCGTCCCTAAGTGACGGCCACTGCACAGCTGCACCCAGTGCACAGACATCAAGCAACTCTGACTGCTCCCCAGGGAGGTCAGAGACGGCCAGTCCCCCGGAAGGTGAGTCAGCGCAGTTGACCTTGGCTGGACTCGAGCATCCCCAGACCCCGGGAAGCCTCAGCCGGAACAACTGGTCCCAAGTGACCGTCATCCTCTAGCAGGCTGGCACACACGGGCCGCGGGGCAGCTGGTGAGGCCGCCACGTCCTCAGCCAGCCCTCGGGAGCTTCGGGCCACTTTGAGGCGGTAGTGCAGTGTCCCTCCCACTCGCCCCACTGTCCAAAGCGAGTCTCCAGTTCAGGCCCGTTCGGGGGAAGTAGCAAAGTCAGATGTGGGGGGCCTGGGTCCAGCCAGCGGCAAAGCAGACTTTTGTCATCCACTCGAGCTCCCCGGATGTGTGGCGTGCAGCCCAACGAAGAGCCTCTTAGCTTCAGCCCTGGGGTCTCGGTCTGTGGGAAGCACCCTGGGGGGAGGGATTGGGGGTCTGTGGGTGCACAGCCTGAACTCATGAGAAGTTTCTGTTTGGAAACAGCGTGGGCTGTGTGCTGGCACCGGACAAGACGGACACGCAGGCAGCTGTGTTCAGTGAGTGCAGAGCGATGGGTGTGCACGCGCACACATGTGCACACACGTGTACACATGCACACACGCACACACACACCAGCAGGGCTCCCTGGTTTTCTACCGAATGTACGGCTCAGCCCCCCAGTACCTACCTTCGGGCACACCCAGTTTGGAAAGCCTGGAGCCAGACATGCACACATGCAAGGTCATACGTGCTATGAAGCACGTATGCACACATGTTCACAAGTGTGTGCACAGATGGTTGAAGCTGCCCACGACGTACACACAGTCATCATTGGCCATGTGCTGGGCACTGGCTCCCACCCCCTGGGCACCGTCCAGACCCACACGGGACTGTTGAATGCCTCTCCTCACGCTGCCTTCTGCTTCCAGAAAACACATGTTCTCCTCTCAGAGATGAGGGGCGACCCCTCCCAGCACTGCCCCTTGGCTCCTGTGCCTCCTGGCCCCCAACGCTCCCCCATTACTCGTCCGAAGGAAAGACGCAGAGAGTGATAATTGGACAAGGACAGATCACCTGGGGTTGGGGGTGGCTCCTCTGGGCAAAGGGCGAAGGGCATTTCCCCAGCAAACAGGGCAGGGGACCGAGAAGACCCTCAGTGTGTGGGAATATGGGGAGCTGCAGGCCAGTGCTCAGCCGAGGACTCTGTCCAGCAGACACTTAGGGGTGCTCAGGCCGAGGAAACCTGGAGAATCCAGCACCAACCCCCGGCACCCTCATAAATTTTGCTTTGGAGTCACACACGCGGTGAAGGGAGATGGATGGCTCCCTGTCAGGGCTTCTATTCCACATTAAATGGTGCAAATCTTGCTGGGTTTTTTTTTCCCCCTCAAAAGCCTCTCTTCTGGGGGCTGGAGCAATAGTACAGAGGGTAGGGCATTTGCCTTGTCTGCAGCCAGCCCAGGTTCAATCCCCGGCATCCCATAGGGACCCCTGAGCACCACCAGGAACAATTCCCAACACAGAGCCAGGAGTTACCCAGAGCACCGCTGAATGTGGCCCCCCAAAAAACAAATAAACAAAAGCATCTCTTTTGCTTCTAAAGAGTTAAAATTCTAAGGAAAATGTTTTCTTTCAAAAATATTACATGTGTTAGATGCTTGCTTAAAATTCTTTAAGTAATTTCCTTAAATCAAACCCATTAAACTGAAATATTTTGAATCATCAGTGAGAACACTTGTTAAATTTTATGATAATAGTGCAAGTGACAATTGATGGTAAAATTACTAACTAAATTAATGAATCAATGTAATATTGTAAAAATGAATAGTCATTTTGTTACATTTTGTAAATGATAATATTGTAAAGAATTGAGTAAGTTAAGATGACTGCCTAATGATAGAATTAGATGATGTGAAAACTTTATCCCCTTCACTGTTTCCCCTGAAGTCTACTTCAGGGGAAAGTCTTTACTTTAAAAGGCTGTTGCACAGAATAGAAAGTTTCCAATCTAGACCAAGCGAACACTGTAGCTCTAAAAAACAACATGCTACATAGGTTTGTTTCTTCTTGCTCTTGAAAATGTTCTAAGTCATGTTCTCAGAAAAAAAAATTCTTTAATACGAAATTCATATACAATAAAGAGTAAAGATCCTCTCCTGTAAGCCCCGGGCCGGCTCCCCTAAAACAGCATCATTATCTATTTCTAAACCTTTCTACAGACACTGTTACTCTATACCCAAAACCAGATACACCTGCAGGACAATAGCAGGCGGATCTTTGGGAGTCACTCCCAGACTGCTCTTGGCACTTTTTTTTTTTTTTTTTGCTTTTTGGGTCACACCTGGCAATGCACAGGGGTGACTCCTGGCTCTGCACTCAGAAACCCTGGCGGGGCTCAGGGGACCATATGGGATGCTGGGATTCGAACCCGGGTTGGCCGTGTGCAAGGCAAACGCCCTACCCGCTGTGCTATCACTCCAGCCCCGCTCTTGGCACTTTGTGCAGAGATCATACCTGGCGGGGCCCAAGGGACCAGATGGCTGCCAGGGACTGGTACGTGCAAGAACACCCTACCCACTCGACTCTCTTCACGGCCCTAATATAACCTGAGCATTTGGGACCTGGGGTCGGGCCATTCTTGTGTCTCTCTAGCCCTAGCCCAGACCTTGTAGGGGACTGGACGTTTTCACAACGCGCCCCCTCCACACACACACACACACACACCAATTCCTATGTTGGCGCCCTGAGGCTATACCAATGGGTGGGTTCAGGGGTGGTGCCTTTGCCATCCTGCTGATGGGAGGTGACCAGCTGCAGAAGAGGCTATAAGGATGGGGTCCCCACACGGGAGGTGGGCTCTGACAAGGAGAGGAAGACCACAGATCTCTCTCCATGAGGAAGGGCCTGTAGTCCCCCGTCCCCCGCCCCGCTGCTGTATCTGGTCCAGGAGGCAAGTTCTCGGCTGACCCCAGCCCTGCCGGGCCCCTGACGCTCTGCTCACAGCCTCCAGAACTCTGTGAAAGCACTGTGGCCCCAGGTCACCTGCTGGCAGAGTTTCTTTCTCTCAGCCTCAGTTACCTCTGCAAAGACCCTGGTTCCAAACAGAGGCACATCCATAGGCGTCGAGGGGTCAGAACTCACACTTAAGTCAGGGGGCACACAGTTCCACCTGCAACAGAGCAGTAGCAAAACGGGCTTGAGACGCCCAGCTCCGGGGACCCCCACTCCCTCTCCTGTCTCTTGTGGGGGCTGCTGGAAGCCTGCCCACCCCCATCTCCAGTGCAGGGGGGGTGGCGGGGGAGGTATTGGTCCACCAACCTCTCTCCTAACAATGGTCTGAGCCGATTCAGAAAAAGTTGTGGAGGGGTGCCTGGGGGCTCCCACCTCAAGAGGGTGCCGCATGTTGATGCGACCACATCAGAAACGTCCACTCAGAGACACAGACACACACTGAGCCCCAGACTCTCTCTTCTGGGACCCAGAGAAATGCACCCCGGGTACTTGCGGTCACCTGCTGTAAGTTCATGGCTCCTGGCAGCACTGTTAGCAATCGTTCAAAGTAGGACATCGGCCCTAGACGCAGGGAGCAAGGGGAGCCAGTGAGCAGCTTTCCTCTGTGTCACAGCCGGCGACTGCCTTAGAGTCCCAGGCAAACTCGCACCAGGGAGACAACGTCCACACCCCAAGCGTGATGAGCCTCCACACCGGGATGCTAGTAAATGAGGCGAGACAGAAGGCTAGACGTGACACCATTCCTCTCCCGTCACAAGCCAACAGCCAGCACACAACCCTGGGGCCCGGACAGGCAGGCGAGGACGGGAAGGGCGACAGGGAGGCCCTGGCCAGGGAGCCGTCTGCAGTGTCCGGCCGTGAAATCGAGACTGAGAGGCCACTGTGTGCCGAGGTGGCCTGAAGGGGCCAGGGCTGGCTCCTGAGATGGAAAAACAGAACCCTGGAGGGAGACCGGGCAAGGGGCCTCCTGTCTGCAGCTGTGTACCATCAGGAGGTCCTTCGGCGCCTACATGCCTCCCCCCCACCCCCAACAAGAGCACAAGCTCCCAAGGAAAGGATGGGAATTCTGGAGTCTGAGAGGGCTCAGAGGGCAGGAGCACAGGCTTGGCCTGAGGGAGGTTCAGTCTGCAGGACAGCTCCCCGACCCCTGCCCGCCTCGGTTCGGGGCTCGGGGCTTCTCCTGAAGCCCGCGCCTGGCACCTTTCCGCCCGCCGCCGTCGGATCCTGACCAATCCCCACTCCGCTGCTTAGGGGCGTGTCCTCATCTTAGGGGCGTGGCCTAAAAGTGGGCGTGGCCTCTTTCCAGAGCGGCCGCAGTTAATTTTTTTTTACCATTCCATGCATTGTCCTTTGGCCACAATTGATAGAATTCATTCCTCCTAAGAACTCCCTGATCATCTTAGTTACTATATGTTAATGCTCAACTAACCCACCCTATCGTAACTTCACGAAAACTGTCAATGAACACATCAACTTGCACACAAAAGTCCTTTGGCAAAGGAGCATAGCCCAAAATCTTCAGTTGAGGTTCCTCCCGAGCTAACGAGAGCTCCAGACAGTAAAGCCCATAACAACATGAAGAAACAGAGAAAATTCCCACCACCAGGAGAGAAACAAGAAAACATTAACCTCAGCAGCGACCTCCCAGAAATACATCCTCCTATCAGATAAAGAATTCAGAGAGGAAATTGTGAGGATGGTTCACGAACTCAACACAACTATGGAACGAACATCCAATAAATTAAGGGAGGATATGGATGCAGCATTGGAACGCTCCACCAAGATAATCCAGGAAGAAATGAGAGCAGAAATTTCAAAGCTACGAACAGAAGTCACACCACACACACACGAGCACACTCAGCTTGTGATGAGGGGCTCGTGCCTGACACCAAGTAGGCTCACTCACCGGACACGATTCAGAGACTCAGACAGAAATTTTGAAAGAGACCAACAAGTTGCAGAGATTCTTCCAGCCTCCCATAAGGCTGAGTTGTCCATGGCACCCCAGATCTGGGGCAGAGGGGTTGTGTGAGCCCAGTGCCCTCCCCCCACAAACAGAGCCCGGGCAACCAAAACCCTCCACACTCCACAACTGCCGCCAGGCTCCAAGCTGGACCCCACTGTTAGGTTGAGCCTCATCCAGAAATCAATCTGTTGAAAAATTCAAGTAGGTAGGTTTGGTGATTGAAACCTCCAGGCTCTCACAGAGTCAGTGATGAGCTACCTCCCCCATCTCCCTGTACTTCTAGAAGCCCTGGCAGTCACACACACACCCCAAAGCTGCCACTTGGTTAATATTTTAACTCCATCTGATCACCCCATCAAAAATTTTGGATTTCTTAGAGCACACAGATGCACCCGCAGCCACACAACGTCTCAAACTCTGCACACTGATGAACGAGGAGTAGCACACCAGATTGGATGGGATGTAATGTAGAAGGCCACCAATCTCAATTAACAAAATATAAACAAGGAAGGCTTAACCTGTAACAACATCTTAGTAATCTCTTTTACAAAGGCTTAATGGCTTCATGGTGAGATATAACAACCTTCACTAAATTTCTTCTAAGGAAATATTTTTTGATCATTCTTGGTTTGTTTTGTTGTTGTTGTTGTTGTTGTTGTTTTTGCTTTTTGGGTCACACTCGGCGATGCACAGGGGTTACTCCTGGCTATGCACTCAGTAATTACTCCTGGAGGTGCTCAGGGGACCATATGGGATGCTGGTATTCGAACCCGGGTTGGCCGCGAGCAAGGCAAACACCCTCACCACTGTGCTATCACTCCAGCCCCATTTTTCAATCATTCTTTTAGCAAAATCTTTATCACAAGCAATATAAAATAAATTATTGAGAGCCTGCTAAGGGGGCCGGTAGGCGTAAGGGGTGGTTGAAAACATCAGGACTAAGGTGGCGGAAAGGTGCGACAGTGGTGGGATTGGTGCTGGGATACTGAATGTCTGTAGCAAATCGTCATGAACAGCTCTGTAAACCGGTGTCCATATAAAGCATAAGGGGGAAATAAAATTTAAAAAGTAAGAAGAAAATAAATAAATTAGAATGTGCCGAGGGAGGACCTGAGGCATTTTTCAATGTCAATCCCTTCTTCTTAGGCCCAGGATCCTGTTTATAAAACCCCAAAGGCTTGAGAGCTTAAGGCCAACACCTCCTAGGTCAGCTGCAGGGCCTAGAGGCATAGCACAGCGGGGAGGGTGCTTGCCTTGCACACGGCCGGCCCAGGTTCAATCCCCGGCATCCCATATGGTCCCCCAAGCACCGCCAGGAGTCATTCCTGAGTGCAGAGCCAGGAGTAACCCCTGAGCATCGCTGGGTGTGACACAAAAAGCAAAAAAATCAAATCAAATCAAAAATCAAAAAATAAAGTCAGCTGCCAGGGTAATGGGTCACCGCAGCCCCTCCCATGCACCGAGGTGACCCAGCAGCTAGAGAGAGACGTGGGTACCCACCCGGGAGCTCTTGGAGAGGGGGTGCCCTCCCTGCTGGTGGACGTTGGCTCCAGACAGTTCCTGAGCCCCAGTGCTCAGCCCTTCCCCACCTTTCTCTCTCAGGGACCAAGTGCGATGCTGGGGAACATCCCTACCTCCAGGCCCAGGCTCAGTCTATCTCCCTGGTCCCCGGCACCTGTACTGCACCCGTCAAGGTCTCAGAAATAAAGATGGAGGTAGCCGTGGGCTCTGAGCGAGCCCAGCCCCCGCCTCTGTACTGCCGCATGATTCACACGGTGAAACCACCACAGTCCCAGGAAGCCACCGAGGCCGGGGGAGGAAGCAGTGCCCGAGGACTGGGAAGAGCGGAGGCCGCGTAAGAAAGCAACTTACCAGCGCCCGGAAGCTTCCCCTGCTGGGCTGTCCCTAAGCCACATAAACGCAGCAGGCGCACAGGCCAGTGGCCCCGGGTTGAAGCAGTCTCTCCTTGCTCCACGCAGCCCCCTCTGGCAGTGTCCCTCCCCGCCCCCACCCCCGAACAACCCTCTGTGCTTGCCTGCCCCCCAGGTGCCCCCCAGCACAGCTCACCACCCCGACTTCCCGGCTCCGTGGGCCCCGCGTGCACAGCCTGCACGCCTCCTTCCCGGGCCCACACCTGCTCCCTGCTGCCAGCGAGCCCCAGCCCTCACTCCTCTGTCCCACCCTCCACCCCGTCCCAGCCTGACCCCCAGCACAGATGTCTGCTTCCCGGGGCCACAAGCAGAAGGGGTGCCCTTAGTGGCCAAGTGAAGACAAGAGTCCGTCCTGGGCAGAGGTGCCTGCCCCACAGACACACCTGCACCCACAGACACAGCCTGCACCCACAGACACACCTGCACCCACAGACACAGCCTGTACCCACAGACACAGCCTGCACCCACAGACACAGCCTGCACCCACAGACACACCTGCACCCACAGACACAGCCTGCACCCACAGACACACCTGCACCCACAGACACAGCCTGCACCCACAGATACACCTGCACCCACAGACACAACCTGTACCCACAGACACAGCCTGCACCCACAGACACAGCCTGCACCCACAGACACACCTGCACCCACAGACACAGCCTGCACCCACAGACACACCTGCACCCACAGACACAGCCTGCACCCACAGACACACCTGCACCCACAGACACACCTGCACCCACAGACACAGCCTGCACCCACAGACACAGCCGGCACCCACAGACACAGCCGGCACCCACAGACACAGCCTGCACCCACAGACACACCTGCACCCACAGACACAGCCTGCACGCGCCTGCTCAGATGTGTATGTGGACCCTCCCATGCACACGGGCGTGCCCAGTCACGCGTGCACACGCTCCACACATGGCTCACGCATGACCAGGCAAGTGTCACACGCTGTGCACACAGGGGCTGCGTGTGCAAGGATGTGCACCCACACGCCAGTGCTGTCGATGGGTGCCCTGTGGGCGCCACAACTCGGGCCGTGTCAGACCTGGACGCAGGCCACGCTCCCACCGCTGTCACACAGCGCCCGGCCCGTCCTCAGCCTCCTGAGCCCCCAGAAACAAAGACGGTTCAGCAAGAACTCCCCAGCTAAGCGGTTTTTTTAAGACCTTCAGCAGCAGCCGCTGGGCTGAGCTAAACGTCTCACTTTATTAGTGAGTTTGGCCTTGGGCGTCTGGCTGTTTGATCAATCCTGCCGGGGGTCAGTGATATTTCCTCTGGCCCCCCGGCCCCCCTCCCCCCCGCGAGCACCTGATGAACAGCGGTGCCCCTGGACGCTGATCACCTATTGATTTTCCAGCCCCAGCCTGCGTCTGCCGCCAGCTGCCATCTCCAGCCCTGTCACCAGCCCCTCCTGGTGACTAACTGGTCCCCTGGGACTCTCTCTCTCTCTCTCTCTCTCTCTCTCTCTGCACATCAGACTCAGCACCTACACACACACACACACACACTCTGACCGGCCCTGCCTGGCCAGCTTTGTCCCCTCCCCGCTCTGCTTCCCAGGGCTGAGTGTGGGGACACAGGCACTGACCCCCGGCAAGGAAGCAGGCCCAGGCGGCTGGGCTGGGCTTTGCTTCCCAGCTGCATGAGTCACCACACCTCATGCCCTGCAGGCCTCAGTTTCTTCATTTGTAAGACTGGGACATCTTCAAACCTGCCCAGAGTGGACAGAAGAGAGCCGTGTCCAGAGCAGGGAGACAGCGGGTAGGACACTCTCCTTGCACACAGCCAGACCCAGTTCAATCCCTTGTGGTTTCCCCAGGTCTCACGGGGAGTGATCCCTGAGCACAGAGCCAGGAGTGAAATCTGAGTAGGACAAGGAAGGAGGAAGAGGAGGAAGAGGAGGAGGGGGGGGAGGAGGAGGAGGAAGAGAGGGGGAGGAGGAGGAGGAGGAAGAGAGGGGGAGGAGGAGGAGGAGGAGGAAGAGGAGGAGGAGGGGGGAGGAGGAGGAGGAGGAGGAGGGAGAAGAAGAAGAGTGTCTGGAGACAGAGCACAGCGGGAAGCAAATCCGAGTTCAATCCCTGGTTCCCCATATGGTCCCCAAGCCCCACCAGGAGTGACCCCTGAGTGCAGAGCCAGGAGTAAGCCTTGAGCACCACTAGGAATGCTCCTCCCACCTCCAAAAAGGAAAGAAACTGCAGGGGGGTTGGGGGCTAGGAGTCTTGCCCACCATCTGCTGTCCAGGGAAGGCAGCAGAGTGAGACCAGAGGGCACGCCCCTAACCAGCAGGCCACACTGCCTCTGCAGAGCTCTTCCTGGCCTGTACCCGCTCCTGGACCTGGTGGGCAGGTCCTGCAGGCTCAGGGCTGCACAGAAGGGCGTGGCTGGCCCTGAGCACCAGCCCTGGGCTTGTACCCGCTCCTGGGTCCTCCTGCCCAGGCACTCTGGCCTCTCCGGGCTGCGCAGGGGAGAGCGGGTGTGGGGTGGCCAGGGCTGGCCCCCGCTGCGGGGTTTACTGTGGCCCCGCAGCTCCAGGGCCTTGACCGTGGTGCAGAGGGGATGGGTGTCCACTCGCCGGGCGGAGGTCACTTTCTGGCGCTGGTTGCCCTGGGCTGGGTCTCCCCGCTGGAGCTGGCCGGACCTGAAGGGTCGGACCCATCTCTGCGCAGAGGGGCTCGGTCCTGGGCGGTGCGGGACTGACCGTTCCCTTTGCGGGGGCCCAGGCAGCTGCAGGCGTCCCCCGCGCCGCCGGACTTACTGGGACGAAGCGGTCCCCGGGGTGCAAACGCGGGTCACCAGCGCCCCCTGCCGGCCGCCGTGCGCGGCACCGGCCCGCGGCGTCCGGCCACTCCTGCCGGTACCCGCCGGAAGCCCCAGCCGGCAGCGCGCGGTCCCAGGCTGTGAGTCCCGCGGGACACAAGCACGGGCCGCATCATCCTCGGAGGGGGTTCCCGACCCTGCAGGGCAGGTGGTACTACAGGGAGCTCAGGGCTAGGGAGAGAGGACAGGAGTTAGGGTGCAGCCTTGTGTGGACCCAACCTGGGCTCCATCCCGAGCACCACAGGATCTTCTGAACATCGCTGGGTGCAGCCCTGAAGACCAACCCGCACCCACCAGCACCGCTGGAGTGGCCCAGACGGTCCCTAGAACCCCAGGACCCAAGGACTGCACCGCAGGCCCAATTGCCAGGAGAGGCCCCCAGGCCCCTGAACATCGCTTGGGAACGCTCCCCCACCCCCTCAAAAATCACAAGGGGGTCAGAGCACAGGGATACAGTCTTGGCACTGTCCCTGCCCCTACAGGTTGGCGAGAAACACGGGCCCAAACCAGCGCCACCTGCATCCTCTCAGCCGCGATGGCCCGTTTGGGAGTCGCTGTCTCACGGTGGCCAGCAGAGGGCAGCACAGCCCCATTGCCTCGCAGCCTGAGGCTGCAGACGGGCAGGACTTCAGGGGCTCAAACTCCCCATCAGGGGTCATGATCCGGATTCTCTACACTCCAGGAAAGAAGGGGTGCAAAGCTCGAACACAGGGTGAGGGGTTTCACTGTCTTCCTGCCACGGCTCCCCCAGTGCCTGGTACACAGGAGACGGCCACTGGGCACTGGCTGTTGGCTGTCCCCTGACCTGAGCCCGCTTGCACAGCACCTGATGCCTGCGGGTCTGCATCTAAGCATGGAGACTCTGGAGCTGTCCTGTTCCCCCCGGGTGGCTGGCCCACAGCCTCACACACTTGTCCCCAGATGTCCAGGCCCAAGATGGCCCCTCTCGGCCTGGGTGACCGCCTCTTCTCAGGGGCTGGCTGCTCGGTCCGGCTGGGGGTCCACGCGGCTGTATCAAGACCCTTTCCTGCCGTGCTTCTGTGTCTCACTTAAGCAAAAGGGGGTGTGGGGAGCTGCAGGAGGCACGATGAGCTGTGAGCGGCCTGGCCAGCACCTTCCGGAGCCCCCCGCCCGTACCCCCCCCCTCCAAGAGCAAGCCCAGCTCCCACACTGGTATCTGGGCACAAGCTCTTACCCTCAGTTTACAGACAAGGCAGCGGAGGGGAAGCCGGAAGCTGCATCTCACCCGGCTGCCAGACATCCTGAAACCCAGGTCTTACCTGGACGGGGACGACTGCATTCATTTTCTATAAATAATCCATTTATAAAAAATTCTAGAAAAGACAAAGTTCATCCACAGTAACAGTCGTGTTCTAACTCCTGAGGCTGGGGGAGGTGGGGGCCTGGGGGGCAACTATGGAGACGGGAGGCGGGGGAAGCTGGGCCTAGAGATGTCTGAGACTTTGTTGGGGCAGCCATGGGGGGAAGAGAGAGAGAGAGAGAGAGGGGGGGGGGGGGGAGGGAGAGGGAGAGGGAGAGGGAGAGAGAGAGAGAGAGATCAAACCATCTTTAGAAATGAGTGCATGGGGTTGGAGCGATAATACAGCAGGTAGGGCATTTGTCTTGCACACGGCCGACCTGGGTTCCATACCCAGCATCCCATATGGTCCCCCAAGCACCACCAGGAGTCATTCCTGAGTGCAAAGCCAGGAGTATAGCCGGGTGTGACCCCCCCAAAAAAAAGAGTTCTTTTGGGTCACACTTGGCAATGCTCAGGGGTTACTCCTGGCTCTGCACTCAGAAATTACTCCTGGCGGTTACTGGAGGACTATATGGGGTGTCAGGGATCGAACCCAGGTCGGTTGCATGCAAGGCAAATGCCCAACCCGCCATACTATCACTCCAGCCCACCCAAGTGCATGCCATTTATTAAAAGGTTTTGTTGGCATAAGCAATATTAAGTAAATTCGTTATACACCTAAGGGGGCAAGTTGGAGACAGGAGGGAAATGGGATACTGGTGGAGGGAAGGTCGCAGTTGTGGTGTTGGAACACTCAATGCTTGAAACAACTGTACAATGAATGACTTTGTAAATCATCACCATCCCGTTGATCGTCGATTTTCTCAAGCGGTCTCAGTAATGTCTCCATTCGTCCTAGCCCTGAGGTTTTAGAAGCCTCTCTTTACTCGTCCTTTCCAATGGTGCCGCATTGGAGGCTCTTTCAGGGTCAGGGGAATGAGACCCATCATTGTTACTGGTTTTGGCACATGAATACGCCACAGGGAGCTTGCCAGGCTCTCCCATGTGGGCAGGAAACTCTCAGTAGCTTGCCAGGTTCTCCCAGAGGGAGAACTAGGCTATAAGATATCTACTTCTGGGAGCTTGCCTTTTTAAGTCTCTGGATGTTGGCAGTTAGTGGGATTACACGGCGCCAGGGGCAGTCCCTGTGTGTGACTGCCTAACTACTGGAAAATGGGGAATCTGGGTGGAAGAGGTCCAGTCTCAATCCGAGCAGTCTTGAAGATCTCAGCCCCGGGTCCCACACACCTGGGTTCCTCTGCCGGTTCCTCCATACATGAGGCTCATCTGAACATGTGGAGAGGGGCCCTGAGCATGGCTGTGGCTAGGCGGGGAAGGTCTTTGGACACGGGAGCTCTGCTCGGGGCGGGGAGGGAAGCTGGAGCCCACCCCTTCCAAGGGACCCCAGGGAAAGACAGCCAGGGCAGCCAAGAGACTCTGCGTCGCTCTCTTCCGGGAGCTTGGTGTTATAGTATACATAGTTTTTATTGTTTGTAAATCCATGTTTTTTAATGAGCACATGAGCTGGGGATGGGACGGCATTTGGGCCACACTCCTGAGCCCTGGTGCTCGGTGGCTCTCCCTACTCTGTGCTTGGGAGTGGTTCCCGGCAGTGTTCGGGGACCGTATTTGTCTAGGGATGCAAACTGGTCGACACAAGGCAAGTACCTGACGCCCTTTACCCTCTCGGGCCCGAAATGAGCTCATTTATAGCCAAGATTCCCAGAGAAAGGTTTCCTCACCTCTGAGGACAGGGCTGATGCCCCAGGTCCTCCCGCAAGTGACAGCCAGTCACGGGGTCACTGACACGACCCCGGGTCCTGCGAGCGTTACTCCCGCCCTTCCGGGGCGTGAGAAACTCCTCTGCCCCACCCCCAGGAGTGGCGGGGCCCCGGAACCAGGTCGGCCATGACAGAGGCCCCATCCGTGGGCAGAACTCAAACATAGCTTTGCCTCCACCTGGGCTCCCTCCGGGCCTGGCACAGTCCGGAGAGCTGAGCTGGCCCAACCCCTGAGCCGCTGGGCTCCCGGGACCCCATTCGCTCTGTCCCCGAGCGGCAGAGCCCGGTCCCCGGGGAGCCCCTCTCCAGTGGCAGCACGCAGAGACGAAAAGCGTCCTGGAGGCCCCTCCCCAAGTGAGCGTTGTCTCGCAGACCGAGCCCCGGCCTCCTGGGGAGACCAGACGCCAGCTGACCACGCAGGCTAAGGGCGGCCTGCCCTCCTTGAGCCGCAGACATGTGTCCCCCAAGTGCAAAGGTCACGGAGGCACCCGAGGGTCACCCCTGTCCTGTGCTCTTTACCCTTGGTGAAAGTTCCAGAAGCCGCATGCCCGCAGCTGAAAGGGGACGGTGGTCCCTGTGGGCGGTGGACATAAGCCCCGGGTGCTGCCTGGCATGGACTCGTGGGGGCCACAGCCAATCTGGGAATCTGGATGACCGTGACCCAGCCGACCCCGGGGAGCAGCCGGCCCCGCGGCCTCCACAGGGCCACCCTCCCATCCGCTGGCTCGGTTTCCCTGGAGGCGGGTGAGGCGCTTGGTCTTCTCCCGTCACACGGGCTGACGCTCGAGCTCGCGCTGTAGCCCACGCTCCTCCTTCACTGAGGGAAGCGGGAAAGGCGACTGGGGGCCGGGGGCACGGCCTGCCCGAGCTGAATGCAAAGCCTGCTGAGCACGGTGTGGGGGTGGGTGGTGCGGCCCGTGGCAGGGCACACGCCGTGCAGAAACCAGCTCAGCACTGCCCCTCGCGCCCAGGTGCCGGCTCACCTCCCTCCCTCCCGGCTCCCGGTCCTGGCCTCGGACCTTCACTCCCATCCCCTTAACCGCCGGCGCCCAGGACACCAGGCTGGGGCCAGCACAGTGGGGATGGAGCCCAGCGGGGAGCAGCTGCCTTGCGCATACACACAAGGCCCTGGCTCAATCAGCATCCCCCAACACACACACACACACACACACACACACTCACACACACACACATATACATACACACACACTCACACACACATACACACACACACACTCACACACACATACACACACACATACACACACGGCTGGGGAGCAGCTGCCTTGCACCTACACACAAGGCCTTCGGCTCAATCCCAGCATCCCCCAACACACACATACACACACACACACACACACACACACACACACACACACACACACAGAGCAAAGGGCAAAAACCAAAAACGCAACGACCCCTGGGCTCAGGGGTGGCTCAGGGGTGGCTCTACCGGATATGAGGCCTGGCCACTCCTGCACGGGGTCCCAGGCAGAACCCGTGTCCCGGCTGCAGGCCCAGGAGATGGCTCACCAGAAGCTGAGCACCGGACCCTGCCAAGGGCAGCCGAGCAAAGCCAGAGCTGACGTGCTGGGGACAGGACGGCCCCCAGGCCCCCAGGGGGTGCAGGCCACAGCAATGCTGGCAAGTCTCACAGCCCGCGGGGAGAGGCCCCCGGGGAGCCTAGGAGTCTCTCCGCAAGAGTCTTGGGGACATAGGCATCGGTGTGTGGCCGAGCACTGGGCCCTGCCGCCTGCCCCAGCCGGGCCAGGTCACCCCTTGGCCACAAGCCTGCTCCCAGCCCCGTCAGGACCCACAGCTGTAGCTCGGGCCAGAAAGACCCTCTCCCACCCTGGGCCACAGCGTGCCTGGGGCAGAGCTCAGGGGCCGGGGGCTGGCTTTCCCAGGCACCCTCGCATGTCCCCACCCATGGGTTGGAGCCCCCTGTAGGAACTGCCCCTTCAGTCCACACAGCAGATTCCACTCCCTTTTCCTCCCTCCACCCCCAACACAAGCTTAGTAGGAGCAGTTCTGGTCCCAACCATAGTTTTTAAATAGTTGTGGCCCCAGTCATAGACCTTAAATAGTTCTGGGTTGGGACTATGGCTCAGTGGTAGAGCACTTGGCCCGTGTGTGTGCAGTCTAGGTCCCATTCCTGGGATAAGCAAAAAGAAAAGAAAAAGAAAAAGAAAGAAAAGAAAAGAAGAAAGAAAGAAAGAAAGAAAGGAAGGAAGAAAGGAAGGAAGGAGAGGGGGGAGGGAGGGAGGGAGGAAGGAAGGAAGGAAGGAAGGAAGGAAGGAAGGAAGGAAGGAAGGAAGGAAGGAAGGAAGGAAGGAAGGAAGGAAGGAAGGAAGGGAGGGAAAGGAAGGAAGGAAGGGAAAGGAACGAAGGAAAGAAGGAAGGAAGGAAGGAAGGAAGGAAGGAAGGAAGGAAGGAAGGAAGGAAGGAAGGAAGGAAGGAAGGAAGGAAGGGAGGGAGGGAGGGAGGGAGGGAGGGAGGGAGGGAGGGAGGGAGGGAGGGAGGGAAAGGAAGGAAGGAAAGAAAGCAAAAAGAGAGAGAGAGAGACTACTTGAAGAAATAAGCATGTCTGCCCTCTGCAGAAAGACCCAGTGAGGGCAGGCGCCACCCTTGGGTCTGCGTTTGGTGCTGATAAGGTCCTGCTGCCATCCGGACCCCTGGGCTTGCTGTGCGGGGCTTCCCGGGTCCATGCAGGCGGCCCTGAAAGCTGCCCCGGCCGGTCAGGCCCTCCCCAGGCCCCCTGCAAACACGAAGGCGAGACCGAGTGTGGGAGGGAACGTGTTTACTTCCGGTACAAAGGCTTCCTGTTATCGACAAGTTGCCGCTATTATTTACAAGTTTTATAAAACGGAAATTAAAAATGATGGGCCCGTTTGGCGCCAAAAGTGGCGTGTCCAAACAAATCAGTAGAAAAATAAATGTTCAAGCTATGTGGGTTCAAAATAAACATCACTGGGACGGAGGGGGGGCCCGCACCGGTCAGGGCTGGGACTTGAACATCACCTCAGCAAAGATGCAGCGGGTGCGGGTGGCCGGGGGCAGCCCTGGGCCCAGAGCCTGCTGGAAGAGGCGCCCCGGGGGCCACAGGCACCCGAGCAGACACACAGAAGAGGGGTCATGAGCCGTGTTCCCAGGCTGCACTGCGGCGGGCCCCGCCTGGGGGCTGTGCTAAGAGCTGGGGGCCGCCCCGGTGCTCGGCTGGTGGCATCGGGACTGGGTCCCGCCGTGGAGAAAGCTAAGCCACTTGGGGATAGAAAACTCCTTATTGCTAACGAGGAACAGGACCCTGGCGGGGGTCACCAACGCCCGCCAGAGAAACAGTGACACGGACAGCAGGGAGAAGGCTGGGGGGCGCCGGGGTCTGGGCCGCGGTGGGCACATGCGTGCTCCCACCCGCCATCGAGCCTCGGGTCACCCGGCCAGCCCTGCCCCAGCCCGGCAGGTGCCCGCGGTGGCTCTCTCGTCGCTGCCCGCAGCGCAGGGTCAGGGAGAGGCGCGTGGGACGGACGAGCAGCTGAGCAGCAGGCGGCACAGCCCCGCCAGGCCCCACCCGGACAGGCGCGCACCCTCCGGGACCCCGGGCGGGAAGGAGCCCTTGAAGGGGCCGGGTGGGCGGGCGGCTCCAGCAGCTGAGGTCAGGGTCTCTCACTGTCCTGCAGTTTGGCCCTTTTCGCCTTCAGGGACAGGTGCTGGAAGAGAAGAGAGAACGTGTGACTGGGGTGAGCAGCCGGGCCGGTCTCGGCATCGACCCTCCGCAAACAGCACCGGCGCCCACCCCAAACCCTTCCGCAGCGAACCACACGCCTAGGGGAGGGGTCTGGGGGGAAAGGCCAAGGTGACCCGACTGACACCTGGTACTGGCCCCTAGGGACTCAGCTCACAGGACAGCACCAAGGCCAGACGGGCTCAGGGGACGGGCTCGGGGAGCTTCCACGGGCAACAAGTCCCTGTCCGTCCCCTCGAGTGACCTGGGCTCCTTGGGGTCAGGCCTACACCTCCCTGCCCATCCCCTCTCGTGACCTGGGCTCCTTGGGGTCAGGCCTACACCTCCCTGCCCGTCCCCTCGAGTGACCTGGGCTCCTCGGGGTCAGGCCTGCACCTCCCTGCCCGTCCCCTCGTGTGACCCCGGGGAGGTCAGGCCTGCACCGTCCCTGCCCGTCCCCTCGTGTGACCCCGGGGAGGTCAGGCCTGCACCGTCCCTGCCTGTCCCCTCGTGTGACCCCGGGGAGGTCAGGCCTGCACCGTCCCTGCCCGTCCCCTCGTGTGACCCTGGGGAGGTCAGGCCTGCACCATCCCTGCCCGTCCCCTCGCGTGACCCTGGCAGCTGAGGCCCGCCACCCCCAGTCCTGGCTGGGAAGAGGGAGGTGATGTCACGGGGCCAGAGGGACCATTTTTGGCGTCCTCTCAGGGAAGAATGCTGAGTGTAAACACAGCTGAGCCTCCTCTGGCCCGAGAGGGCGCACGGCCATGGAAAGTTCCGCAGGGGCCGGAGGGACGCGAGGCCCCAGATCGACCCGCTCTCCGCCTGCAAGCTGACGGCAGCCCTGGGGCGGGGCGTGGGGGGGGGCAAACACGGGCGGTTTCTACCCCCTGGGCCAGAGTGAAGCTGGGCGCCCCAGCCCGGCCCTCGGAGGGAAGCAGCCAGCGGGGCTGCAGCCGTCCCTGACCCTGGGGGCTGCCTGTTCTCTGCTCTCGCACCCGGGGCTTGGCCTGAGTGTCTGTCGTCTGGGGCTGAGTATCTGACAGTTTCGGCTCTGTTCTGAGTCCAAAGCGTCCAGGACCCCTGCAGGGGGACTTCCCCGTGTCCGTCCTGTCCTCAACGGCGCCCGGCGACCATGCCAACCTCTCCCCTTCTCGAGTGTCTCTTCCAGAAGGTTCTCGTGGTCTCTGAGTGTGGCCGCACGGCACTCAGTTCACCCTGGCTGGGCTGAGTGAGGAGGGGGAGAAGGCGCTTCCCGGATGCTGCCAGCGGGACACAGACGCCCACGGCCCCAGGTGGGCGGTGGCGGGCACAGCGGGCGACAGGGGGAACCTGGCATCCAGGAGAACGAGGAACCCCAAGTCCAGGGTCACTGCGAACCATGGTTTCAACACAGCCAGCACAGCCCGGGCCTGGGCTTCCCTCCGGGGCAAACCCCTCAAGCAACTGAGTCCAAGCCCAGGACCAGGGGGAGAGAAACAGCCCAGGCCAGCTGGACACCAGGACTCAGGCTTGGGCGTGGACAGGAGCTGAACAGACCACGGCCGCGGCTGGGCAGGAGAGGGAAAGAGGGAGAGGGAGAGGGAGGGAGAGGGAGAGGAGCGGGGTGGGTAAGAGAGAAAGAGAGGAGAGAGAGAGAGAGAGAAAGGGAGGAGAGAGGGAGAGAGAAGAAGAGGAGAGAGGGAGAGGGGAGAGGAGAGAGGGGGAAGAGAGAGAGGTAGAGAGGGAGGAAGGGAGGAAGGGAGGGAGGAAGGGTGAGAGGGAGGGAGAGAGGGGAGAAAGGGAAGAAGGGAGAGGGGAACGGAGAGAGGGACAGAGAGAGAACAGGAGGGAGGAAGGTGCGTGCAGCCTCCAGGGCTGAGAGCCGGCCGGGATGTCAGGGCAGAGTTTGGGTTCCCGTGAATGTTTCTGTGCGTTTCGCAGCACGGGGGCCAGTTCTCACGAACACGAACAGGAGGAAACTGCCCCGGGCCCTCCCGCAGGAAAGCGGGTGCCCTGGGCCACGTGCGGGGAGCATAGGCGCCTTCCTCCTGCGCCGGTGACAGGGCGGAGGTGCTGGGGACGTCCGGTCTGCAAGAGCAGGGGGGCCGGAGGGCCAACCACACGCTGTGTTGGCTCTGCGTCAGGGGGGCTCAGTCCCCAGTGCTCTGTGTTCACCAGGAACGCGTGCTGCTGGCGGAGCACCACGGGTGGCACGCGGTGCAAATGCCGGCTACCCACGGACAACCCGGCGCGCTCACACCGACCAGGGGGTGCGCGATGGTCTGACCCCCCTCCCCCGCACAGTGGAGGGGGCCTAACTCAGGGTCTGCACTGAGGAGACACGGGAGCTCCGGGAACACGGAGGCGCAGGAAGCCGGCGGCCCGGGGCAGACGGCGCTCGCTCCTACCGTGCCCTGCTGGTAGAAGTGCGGCGCCAGCTCCAGCAGCCACGCGGACTCGACGGCGGTCACGTCCCGCATGTAATACTTGGAGGTCTGGATGACCTCGTTGTAGATGACCCTGCAGGGAGAGAAGCGCGCGCTACGCTCCTGCGTGGGTGCAGGGCGGACAGCCGCCGCTGAGCACCCAGAGTCTCTCCCTGGGGGCCCGCCGAGGAAGACCAGCAGAGGGCTAACGGGCTCATGAAAAAGTGCTCACCATCACTGATGAGCAGGGAGAGGGGGACTTTTTTGAAAGACAAAAATACAAGCCCTATCTTTTAAGTAATCAAAGCGAAGAGACATGAATGTAGTCTACCAAAATGCCTCGCTGGGGGCTGGAGAGAAAGCTCACCGGGCAGCAGCCAGCACACTGCGTGGAGGAGAACCAGTCGGACCCTGGCACTTCCCGGTGGCCAACCCCGCCCCGCGCCCGGCACTGCCAGGAGAAACCCCCAGCCCCACCCTGCAAGCACCAAGCTAAGAGGAGGCCCTAGTTACTGCCTGGAACAGAACAAAAAAAAAGAAACAAAACCCAAAAGGGGTCTGTGTGGACCCTCGACTCAGCCCCACCCAGTCTCGCCAGGGTCCTCCCGCCCTGAGACCCTGGGCCCCTCCCCTCACGGCAGCTCCCGGCCCGCTCCCCACCTGGACCCGTCCTCCCGCACTCGGGGGTCCCAGTCTGGAGCAAGGCCGCGCCCCCGCCCAAGGCCAGCTCTGATTCTCCGGGGGACACAAGCCTCCCAAGGTGGACACGCGCTCCGCATGTCTGTCAGCCAGGCGGCAGCCTGGGTAAGCTGGGTGTTTGCCGCTTGTGGCTGGGGTGAGAGTGAGCAGAGAAGAGAGGGTTAGAGGGATGCTGGGTGACTCGGCCTCACACAGGCGGGAACGGGGGCGAGGGGGCTTACCAGCGAGGGGGCTTCTCGGCGTAGAGGACGGAGGCCGGGTGGATGTGCAGCTCGTGGTCGTCACGGATGGTCCTTGGGGAACAGAGGGACAGCGTCACTGACCCCCACAGGGGACCACACGCTCCCTCCCTCGGAAACCAAGACCGAACCTGGCGGCCACACAACATGGCTCTCCTGCGGGCACGGTCCCCGGAAACGTTTCCCGAGTACAGAAACGACGCGAGTCACTGCCACAGACCGAGGGGAACAGGAGAGAGAGAGGCTCTCGGGGCGGGAACGGTCCCAACTGGGCTCCATCACCTGCCCCGAGGGCCTGCAGCCCCCGGGCTCTCCGTCCACACAGCCACGGGGAGGCGCCATCCAGACCGCGACCAGGGCATGCCTGGTGGGCGCCCGGGCCCTCCTAACACGCGTGTGGGCAGATGGGCACCGTCTGCAATGGTGAGGGCACTGACAGACGATGTCTGAGGGCCGAGACTCCGCTCAGGAAGGCCCTCGAGGAGAATGGGGGTCACCGCACAGAAACACCACGGGGGCGCTGATGGGGGGGGGGAGACCACAGGCCTCCAGGGCCGCCTCAGGTGCGGGCGGCTCTCTGCGGGAGCACCACCGGTGAGCCGCAGAATCATGCTGCAGGTTACAGAGCCCTGCGGCACGAGGGCACACTAAGGGAGACTGTAGACACTTCTCAGGGCCAGTCAGCCGCAGGGGTACTGCACAGGAGACCCCAGGGCCGGAAAGTTTAAAAAGCTCCACACTGGGGCTGGAGCGATAGCATAGCAGGTAGGACATTTGTCTTGCACACGGCCAACCTGGGTTTGATTCCCAGCGTCCCGTATGGTTTCCTGAGCACCACCAGGGGTGATTCCTGAGTGCAGAGCCAGGACTAACCATCGCCGGGTGTGACCCTAAAAAAAAAGCTCCACACAATTCTGGACTTGTTAACGAGGCCGTGCCCAGTCCAGGACCATCAGGCGGGCCTCGGGGACAGGCCAGGAGTGTGTCTGAGCGGAGGAGAATGAAAGGCAAGATCGCAGATGCGGAAACCCAAAGAGCTGGGAAGAAAGTCTTCTTTCTTCCCAGAAGAAAGGCTGCTCCCTCGCCACGGGCAGACACGCACGACCCCTGTACTTCAAATACCCCAGGGAAGCCGCAAGGCCAGAGTGAGTCGAGACAAAGAAGACTCAAGGAGCCGGGCTAAGACCTGGAAGGCTCCCATGTGGAGAGAAGAAGGGTGGGCCGTGGCTGGCTTTACTTTCTTTTCCTACGTGGAAGGCATCGCTGGGCTGGCCGTGTCTCCAGCCTAGAAAACCATCCGAGGAAACCAGCGGACATCGTGGGCAAGAGGCGGCTCAGAACCTGAGGGACAGGCATGAGGCCCCCAGGTGTCCATGAACGCTGTGGCTCTGGTCCTGCAGATCGGGGGGCTCAAAGACTCACCCAGGGCGCGAGCCACTCCCCTCGCACCATCACCTCCTAATTCTGTCCTCAGGGAGCTGGAATGACCTCGCTCTCCTGGCCTGCCACTGTCACCCCAGACTTTTTTTGGGTCACCCCCGGCAATGCACAGGGGTTACTCCTGGCTCTGCACTCCGGAATCACTCCTGGTGGTGCTCAGGGGACCACATGGGATGCTGGGAATTGAACCCGGTTGGGCCGTGTGCAAGGCAAATGTTCTACCGACTGTGCTATCACTCCAGCCCGTCACCCCATTCTGTAGCATGTGGATGTGCTAAATAATTGAGGCGCGTGTCCAGGAAAGTATGTTGCTTACATCCATAGACTAACCACCCCAACCAACTTTCAGAAGAAAGCCTGGTATACGTGAAGAGTAACAGTTTCTTTTCATTTCTTGGCAATCCTTGCACATCAACTTTCTCTAGAGTTCGGGCCCATTTCTTAGGATTTCCGACAGCATCAAGTTACCTGTAAGCTCCTGTAGAATGAAACCTCGCCGCGTTGGCAAAGAATCCTGCCACGATGCACCTCAGGACAGGATCCGGGTCACCTGCACGGGGGCCGTAAGCAGAAAGAGGACACGTCTCCTCCTGCCCTGGACCAGGCCAGCACACACGGGACCCAGCCCTGCCTCACTGCACGTGGCTGCGAGCCCTCACGCCCTGGCCCCTGCTCACTGGGGCTGGAGGCCTGCCTGGCACCGTCCATGGTGGTCACCCCTCACCCCCGGGCCCAGCAGCTCGTCCTCTGCCTCCGATGGAAACACTCTGGGCTATTCCACTACTGCCTTGGGACTCCTTTGCCCCCGTAATACCCAGATGACCAGACAGATGCTGGGTCCTACCTGGACCCTATGGCCTGTGTCACAGTCTGGGCAGGGATGCAGGAGGGCATCCTGTGGGAATGCCGGTGCTTCTGGAAGACATTAAGTGGGGATGCAGCACCCCAAAAATGATTTCTGTGGTCAGAAGCTGCAGCATGAGGCTTTGACATTCCATTCCAATTCGTGCTTCTAAACATTTTCCAGAATCAACAGCCTCCCAGATACAGATTTCTACCAGATAATGTCCAAATTAATGTACTACAGGATAATGTCATTTGGACCCTATTTTGTTAATTCAAGACTCACTTTTTAAAAATACTGAAAACTCACTGAAGGGGTCAGAGCAGTAGTATAGTGGGTCAGGGACTTGCCTTGCAGGCATCTGACCCGGGTCCAATTCGTAGCTTCCCTCTGGTCCCCTGAGGCCCACCAGGAGTGATCCCTGAGTACAGAGCCAGGAGTAAGCCCTGAGCATTGCCAGGTGAGGCCCCAAAACCAAAATTAAATAAAATAAAGAGACTTTACCATTACAATTGGCAATCTTTTCTCTTTGTTGGTGGTGCATAAAGTAATGGTGTCTTTCAAATGACCACATATGAAGACCCAAAGATATAGAATATGTGGGTAAGTTCCAAAAAAGTATGAAATTTAAGGCCACCAACTATATATGTGAGAATACCAGTTATGCTGCATTCTTGGTTTTTGGTTGTTGTTGTTTTCGGGGGCGGGGGGAGGAGGGGTGATCTGTGTCCAGGATCACTCCTAGTGGTGTCTGGGGGACCACATGTGGAACCAAGGCTGGTCAGGCACAAACAGGACAGCACTTCAATCCCTGCACGCTCTCTCCAGCCCCCACACTGCTTTCTCACCAGCAATGCGTTGGCAAAATGGAACCTCATCTTTTATTGCATGTTTGTTTGATTACTACCCAATTTCCTTTTGGGTGAATTTTCTAGCCTATTCTTTTGCCCATGTATGTATTTGGAAACTAGTGCATTTTCTTAAAGCGTTACTTAAACTCATTCTGTAGTGCAGCTCTTAGGTTGTTCTCTCGTGCTGCTAAAAATATTTTCACTATTTGCTATGTTTTTAATCACCTAGCTTTAAAATCTGTCTGTATTCTATTGCACCTCCATATTTCTCCCTCCTGTCCCCGGGCACGAACAGATGAATCACAAACCTGCGCTTCTAGCCATAATCTGACGCCAGGCCCAGTCCCTTCTCTCTAGGTGCCCACCGGGAATCTCCATGCGGAACAGAAAGTGCCTCTGATGGAGACACTTTCACTTCCACTGGGTGAAAACTGGTGTTTGGGGCAGAGGGGCGCAGCTACTGCAACACCTGCGATGCTCCAAAACCCAGCCCTGCCTGGCAGAGCCTTATTTCTTAGTTCTGCACTTCCCTCATCGGGACGATCCAAACTTTTCCTCTGCGCGAGGGGATGTGAAAACCGGGGGAGGCAGCACAGACGCAGAAGGAAGAGGATTAGGGCAACAGGTCACCGGTGCCCCGTCAGCGTCCCTGGGAAGTGTCCTGTTTCCATCAGTGACAGCGTCGGGTTTGAGCTGTCATGAACCTACACAGCCATGAAGATGCCCTGAGCTCTCACAGGAGCTCTGCTCCAAGCACTTGTCTCCAGCCCTCCCTCTCTGCCTCCCGCCTTCCCTCCCTCCACATCGGCACCGCGCTCGGGCCCCACGGCTAAGCAGTGCACTCCTTCCACCTCCAAGAAAACATCACCCTCTGGTTAGTCTAAAACTACCGCACCCCTCCCGTCAGCCGCGCACCAGGAGTGAGACTCCGCCTTCACCTGCCTCTGACTGCTTGTCGTGCGTGTGAAGGTAAACTAAGGCGCTGGCATCAAGTCGCCCACGTCCCAGCTCTGACCCCACCACACTGGCACTGGGTGACTTGCAGCAAGTTACCCTGCACCTCTGAGCTGTTGTCTCATCTGTGAAATAGGCAAAACGGCCACGTCAGTGTGGAGCATGAAGTGAAGCCACAAGCGGCGATACTCGGGACACGGGCTGGTCTGTCAGACACTCAGGGTCGAGCCAAGGTGCAGCGGCACCGGGCACCGGACAGGACTCAAAGGACAACAGCGGACTCAAGGACTGGTGTCACCTGCCCTGGAGGATGAGTGTCTGCAGACCCTACGGCTGCAAAGGCGGGGAGGGACAGTGGGAGATGCCCAGGCACAAGCTCCCGTGTGTTTTCAGGCCCTGGACGTCAGCGCTACCAGCAAGAGCCCAGGCTGACACGGGCTCGTCCCTTCCGCCCGCCGGGCCGGACTCGAGTGCTGACACAGTCCTGCCTCGCCAACATCTGGATTCAAAACTAGGTGTGACTCACATATAAAAGGCACGAACAGCCACCACCTGAAGCTACTGTCTCTGCCAAATCCGACATGGGCAATGCATGACACAAGGTACGAGGCAGATGTTAACCGTGTTGCCAGGGCGATCAGCTATTTCTAAGCTATTTTGATAAAGGAAGAACAGCCCTCAGAAAGAAAAGCGACGTCCGTGTTGGGGGGTGGTAACACGGCTCCTTTCCCAGGCAGCTTTCACCCGTGCAGGCGACACCGAGGGGGCAGCTGGCAGCACTGGGGTGCACCTGCATGCGTGCCCGGGGCAGAGCCGAGCGAAGACTCACCTTCGCTGGAGTTCCTGGGCACTTGGAACTTGATGAGAAGCTTCTTCAGCTGTTCTCGCACGGTCGCAGCTCTCACGAGACCCTTGTAATTCAAGAAATGCTCCTGGCACCACTGCGAGCTCTTGCTGTGCTGGGGAGACCCGGACAGGGGGAGGCTGAGGCGGCTGCTCCCCTCCGCTGCCCTCCCCCCAGGGCCCTGCACAGCCCCCAGCAGCACCCGTCACCAGCCCCCGCTGCGCCCCACTCACACCCGGCACGAACCGAGACACCCGAGACAGAGCCCTTTCTAGACCTGAGCACCCACGAGAGGCGGATGCCAGAAAGAAACACCTCCCGGGGCTTCTGCATCAGCCAACCGCCCTTCTCCCGAGAGCTCGCGTGAGCTGATCCCTGCTCTTGGTGGGGCGATGGGGGCTGATGCAGTGGCCACATTCGGTGATGCTCAGGGGTTACTCCTGGCTCTGCACTTAGGGATCACTCTCAGCAGTGCTCGGGGGACCCTATGGGATGCCTGGGGTCAAACCCGAGTCAGCCACGTGTAAGGAGAATGCCCTATATATAAGTACCCTATCATCTCTTTGGTCCCTTGATTTTTTTCTTTTTTCTTTTTTTTGTCTACCAACAAGCAATTTCATACTTAGCAATTTCAAATGATTTGCAAAATACTATTACTTATATAGTATATAAGTTATTACTTATAATAACACATGATTTGATTTCTTTTCTAGCAATAATGTTTCATTTCCCTCCCCCACCCTCACATTCCCTTCCCCGACCCCTCAACCCCCTGCGGTGTCAGGGACTAAACCCGAAGATTGAACATGGTCATTATGCCCTGGATTAAGTTATTACTGTAAGGATAACCTCTGAAATCATATTCTAGGGTAGGAAGCAAAGCATGTTAGATAAGACAATGTGAATCCCAGGGGATTCCCACGAAGAGAACAGAATAGTGTCATATAGACCCAAGGCCGCATTCTACTGGCAGGGCAAAGTCCAGATTGGGGTGCACTGTTTGTAAAATAAATTTCGTTCAGTTAACCCATAATTAGTCGTCTCAACAACAGGTCAAGAAATGCTCAAAGAAAACGTCTTTTCAAAAACATCTCCCCACGATCGCTGATCAAACAGAGTTGGATGTTTCTCTTCTTCTGAGAAAGTATTCAGGGAATGAATGCAAGAGGCTGAGACCCTCTATTGTTCCCACCGTCCCTCACTCTCTTTCAGCCATTACCAGTGACAGCTTTCTGCTGTGCTACTGCCCTCAAAAGGGAGACCTTTAAGAACCACTAAAATGGGGCTGGAGCAATAGCACAGCGGGTAGGGCATTTGCCTTGCACTCGGTTGACCCGGGTTCGATTCCCAGCATCCCATATGGTCCCCCAAGCATGGCTAGGAGTGATTCCTGAGTACAGAGCCAGGAGTAACCCCTGAGCATCACCGGGTGTGACCCAAAAAGCCAAAAAAAAAAAAGAACCACAAAAGTGACCATTTCCTAAGGCTCAGGACGAGCGGTGAGTGCAGCGGCCTGAGCAGCGTGGCCGTGGGCCCTGGGCTCTCCCAGAAGCTCCCGCCCATGGCCAGCAACAGCAGGAGGCTGAGAGAGCAGGCAGAGCGGGCTGGAAAGGGGGGGAGTCCTCCATCCAGGGAGCCCCCCAGGCCAGGAGCAGCAGGACACCATCCCAGGGGGGCGCCCGGACCCTCCCCGTGGGCCAGCAGGAAGGTCACAATCTAACAGGAGAAGGCGCAGGCCTCCCGGCTGTCCCGCCAGGAACTGAACCTTCCAGAAGCCCCGAGCCAAGACCCCCTTCACGTGGGCGGTGCGGGCAGGCTGCGCTTACTTTGATGAAGGCTTCGTACACGTTGAGCATGGTGAGGTGATCCCCCTCCTCCACCGCGAACCGTCGGTGCACGCGCATCTGGGGAGGGACAGGACGCTTAGCCGGGAAGGAAGGCGCCGGCGCGGAGGGCAGCAGCGGCCTCGGGAGTCGGGGACCGGCCAGCGCCCATGCCAGCTCCAGCTCCTGCAAGCCCGCGGGGAGTTACCTCGTCCGTCTGCTTCCTCGCCCCCTAGCCAGACTGCGGAGGGAACGGGCCATCCAGCGGCAGGAGAGAAATGCCAGATTCTGGTCTCTCTCCTCCTCTCGCCAGCCTCCTGCCCCAGTGCTCCTGTCTGCCCCCGCCCGGGAGGAAGCGCCGGGAGAGCAGGGGGCTGCCACCCTGCCCGTCCAGACTCCCCAGCTCCGTTTCTGTAAGACCCCGCGCGTGCCACCTGCTCCCGGGAGCTCAGGGAGCAGCGCACAGGGCACACAGGCAGTCTGCAAACCAACTTAGTGGCTTCGGACTTTCCTCCTTGCAGCAAATGCCGCACAACTTTCCTGCCTTCCTCCCTCCCAGGGCCCCCTCCCGTCCCTGCCTCTCCGACGCTGGCCTGGCGGGGCACCTGCAACAGGCCCGGGCCCACTCTCGAATGTGGGGTCTGACAGTGCGGGGAGAGAAGCAACAAACGCGACCGAGCAGCTGCATGCACAGGAAAGAGGGCGCCGGGTGTGCCAGGGGAACAGGACAGCGGGGCCGGCACGAGAGCGCGGACGCTAAACTGGAAATGAGCTTGGCCCGTCCGAAGGAAGACACGGCAGAAGGCAGCAGGGCAGCAGACGAGCCAGCAAACAAGGGTGCATGGACCGCCTCAGCACAGGGCACGGGGCACTGGGCAGGCCGGTGGCATTCTCCCTGCTGCACAGCCACCGTCGCTTCTGACTTGCCCCCCTGGAACGGACAGAGGCCCAGCTGCCCTGTGCCAAGCCACACACTTCCCTGTGGGGTGCTCCCCAATGCCGCGCCTTCCCGTGTCATGTTCCCCAATGTCGAGTCTTCTTGTGTCATGCTCCCCAATGCCTTGCCTTCCTGTGTGGTGCTCCCCGATGCCCCGCCTTCACTTGTGTGGTGCTCCTGGATACTGCGCCTTCCCGTGTGGTTCTCCCCAATGTGGAACCTTCCCGTGAGATGCTCCCCAATATTGTGCCTTCCCTGTGTGGTGCTCCCCAATGCCCCACTGTCCCCTGTGTGATGCTCCCCAATGTTGTGCCTTCCCGTGTGGTGCTCCCCAATGCCCCGCCTTGCCCTGTGCAGTGCTCCCCAAGGCCGCACCATCCCCTCTGTCTTCCCAGCATCTGCTCTCTCAGCTGTCCCTGATGCTGGGCCGCCTGCAGGTCTGGGCACCAACTCCACTGACTCCAGCAGGGCCCTGGGCTCCCATATGTCACCAATATTCCCAGGGCACCTGAAGGACAACCTCCCGCACTGGAGAGTGGGCCGGGTGAGGGCTGAGACGGGCGGCTCGGCACCGCCTGCCCAACTCCGGCTGTGCAACCCGGAAGGAGCGACAGAGCCCTCGGGCGCCTCCACCTCTAACAGAGAGAGCTGAGAAGCTGTACTGGGCACCTGCTCGCTCAAGCTCTGCCCAGCCAGGCCCAGGGGCTGAACGAGGAAAGCCCGAAGCCCTCTGGGACGCGGGACTCACTGCCTGAGTCTTCTGGTTGGAGGGGATCACAAAGACGTTCTGGATCTGCATCATGGCAGCGATGCTCAGGATTTCCTGCGAGCAGCCGAAAGTTCCTAGGAAACAACAAGCGCCCGTGAGCAGCCAAGACTCGGCCCGTGGGTTAGCATCTCGGTGAGGGCGATGCTCCGGATCTACGTCACCCTAACTCAAGGGGTGTCGGCTGCGTGGTCCAGACCGGGGGAAATGTGCACGGACTCAGAGCGGGGCGGCCGCTCCGTCCGACAGCTGGTCATACCATCGGCCTCACACCTGCTCCGGCTTGTGTGTGGGCGCTCACCTGGCCCACCTGGCAAAGCCGCAGCCTTGCGCCCGGAGCCACACTCTGGGCCTGGGAACCCCCCCCACCCCGGGGGCAGCAGCCAGGGAGCACCAGGGGAGGCGCTGCCCAGCAGGCTCCTGCAGCTGCCCGAGAGCCCCCACCCGGGTCCCGTTCCTCAGCGACAGGCAATGGCCTTCCAGGTGTTCCGAAATACGATGGCAGCTCATTTGCATCAGTTTCCGTAAAACATCCCTTTGTGGACTGCCAGTTCATATACAAGTAGATAAAAAGCATTTAAAAAAAAATAAATACAACACTTCCTTTACAAGGATGGGACCCACACACACCCTTCTCTAGATGATTTTACCTTCCAAGGATACTTTCCTCCTAGTCCCAGTCCTCACAAAAATCTGAAAGCGGGGGTGAGAGAGACAGTTCGGGGAGTGAGGCACTTGTCTGACATGCAGCCTGGCCCAGTCCATTCCTTGGTGCCACATACCGTCTCCTGAGCACCACCAGGGACGGCTCCAATTCCCCCCTCTCTCCTGACCAAAAAAACAAAACAAAAAACCCTCCAAGTATCAGAGAAGCTGAAACCCTTGTGTACTGGTGGTGACACTTACAGAACTGAACAGTCACTATGGAAAACTGGTCTAAGAACCCCTCCAAAAGTTCACCTTAAAATGATCCTACGGGGGGCCGGAGCGATAGCACAGCGGGTAGGGCGTTTGCCTTGCACGCGGCCGACCCGGGTTCGATCCCCGGCATCCCATGTGGTCCCCCAAGCACCGCCAGGAGTAATTCCTGGGTGCAGAGCCAGGAGTAACCCCTGAGCATCGCTGGGTGTGACCCAAAAAGCAAAAAAAAAAAAAAAAAAAATGATCCTACGGGCCAGAGTGATAGTACAGCAGACAGGACGTTTGCCTTGCACGTGGCTGACCTGGGTTTGATTCCCAGCATCCCATATGGTCTCCCACGCACCTCCAGGAGTAATTCCTGAGAGTTCCAGGAGTAGAGCCAGGAGTAACTCCTGAGCATCGCTGGGTGTGACCCAAAATACAAAATTAATAATTTTTTTTTTAAAAAAGAAAACGAACCTAAGATTCCACCCCGTGTGTATGCCCATGGAAAAGAAGAGCAAGGACTTGAGCAGACTCTTATACACTAATAGTTCTGTCCCACTGTTCACAAGAGCCAAAGGACAGGCGCCTGGAGCCCTGGGCTGCTGGGAGGAGGCTCTGACCTGGCTATGGGTGGGTGACCCACACCTGGTGGAAGTCAGGCAGTCGCAGAAGGAAATCTATTACGTGGATCTTCCTGGAGGCTCCCAAGAAGAGCCAAAGTCAGAGACAAAAAGCAGATAGGTGCCTGGAGGGACATGGGGAGAGATGAGGGAATGGGGACAGAACATCAGCTTGAAGAAAAGGCAAGGCTGTGGGGGGGGGGGGTGGCGGTGGCAGTAATGGCTGAACAGTGATGTGAATGCACACTTAGTGTCACAGAACTGTATACGTAAGGATGGTCACACTAGGAAGATATATGTAAAATCACATTCCCCACCCCAAAATAAACACGTTTCCTATGGGAAAAAATATCAATCAAAAGTCACTACTAGGTTCATAGAAAACAACCCAAAGAGCTAAGTGAGTAACTAATGATGACAAACTCTGAATCAAAGTTAGCAACACACCCTGAGCCAGTGTTTGTTTCACGGAAAGCTCCTTTGCGACTCCGTATCTATCAGACCGCCTTCCCCAGGCAGCACAGGATTTGGGGAAATAACTCCACGGAGCAAATACAATCTGTGGGAACTGAGATCCCCACCCACCTGATTCAAGCAGCATCTTCGCAAACATGGGGTTCAGAGGAAATTCTGCTATTCGCATGCCAAGAGGTTCGGTTAGGCGACAGTCTTTGTCCAAACCTGCCACGAGAATAACGAGAGTCAGAAGCATGCACCGTCGCGCTCGCACGGGTGCTGAAAGAACACTGGATGATGCATGCTTCGAAAAAGAAGACAAGGCATTCACAAATGAATCATCCCGTCCACGGTCAGCCTCACACAGGAGAGAGGCCTCGGGACACAGGCAGCAGTAACGCACTTGCCTGGCTTGTGTGAAGCTCTGGGTTCAAGCCCCAGCATAGCAGTAAATTAAAAACTTTAAAAAAAAAAACACGAATGCTGGGGCTGGAGCAATAGCACAGAGGGCAGGGCATTTGCCTTGCACGCGGCTGACCCAAGTTCGATTCCCAGCATCCCATATGGTCCCCTGAGCACCGCCAGGAGTAATTCCTGAGTGCAGAGCCAGGATTAACCCTTGTGCATGGCTGGGTGTGACCCAAAAAGAAAAAAAAAAACACGAATGTTAAGGGCTGGAGGAGAGAAAATAGTATAACAGGTAAGGCATTTGCCCGGCATGCAGCTGACCCAGGTTCAATCCCTGGCATCCCATATGGTCGCCCAACCCCACCAGGGGTGAGCCCTGAGTGCAGAGCTGGGAGTGAGTCAAGTGAGCCCACTTGCCCCCACCCCCCTGCGCCAACAAAGGGAAGAAAAATCTACTTTGGGGGTACATATGGTTGTCCTCTACCAGATTAAGAAAGGCTAAAAATGTAGCAGTTAATCATCACTGACTTTTATTAATTTATTTCCTGATAATTCTATTTGCCATTCCTTTAAGTTTTACTGGACCGAGTAATACGAAATAAATTTATTGCATGATTGCCAAGGGGACATGTTGGGGTGTAGGAGGGAACCTGGGTGTATTTGTGGAGGGAAAAGGACACTTGTGGGATCGGTGGGACTGATGTTAGAATACTACATGCCTGAAACAACTCTATTATGAACAACTTTGTAAATCACAGTGTCTCAATAAACATTCCTAAGAATAAAAAAATAAAATGAATTTTTTAAATTAAAAAAAAAATTTAATGTGGCTGACCTCAGCTCATTCCCCAACATCTTATATGGTCCCCTGAGTCCCCCAGGAAGGATTCTTGAGTACAGAGTCAGAAGTAATCCCTGAGCACTGCCAAGTGTGGCCCCCAAACAAAAAAATAATTAAAAAAATTTAAATAAAAGAAAAAGCAAAGTGAAAAGGGCCAATCATAAAATATCTCTCCAGTACAAGGAACGTCCAGAATATGCATATCTATGCAGCCTGAAGCCAGCAGGAGAACAGGAGAAAAAGGGTTGAGTTCAGTGCTCCCGTGGGCAGGATGACCGAAAAAATGTCCTGAAAGACCTAAACTTCTACAGATGATTGTGCAACCCCCTTACTATCCAGAAAAAAATAAAATAAAAAAACTGAACTGCACATTGTAAATGGTTAAATTATAGTTTGTGAATTCAATGAAGAGAGCTAAAAAAAAAAAAAGGAACAACCCCCCCCCCCGACGGTTCGCCGCCACCTCACCATGGCGAGGGGGTGGCAACGGTGCCAACCAGCAAAGAGCGAACCACCAGGTGCCGCCCAGAGATGCAGGCAGGTGCGGGCTGGACTCCCTGCATCGACTGTGTCGATCTGGCCAGGACTTTCTGTACGTGAGCAGCACGCCCATGCACAAGGTGTGTGGCGTGTTTGTCAGCGGGCAGACCGTTACAACACGCCGCCCGTGTTGTACTCGGTATGCCGAAAACAGTAACAAAAATGGGCCTTATTCCCCTGGCCCTGGAAGAGCCCCCAGTATGGCAGCGTTGAGAAGGACGAGCAAGGAGAGGCTGCTAAAATCTCAGGGCCTAACCAGGCTGCCAAAACAAAGAAGGACTAAAATGACTGTCTGCACTTTCAACTAAAAAGGAATAATATGAAAGGATAAAACCAATCCAAATCCAAATTTTAAAAAATGAAAGGACAAAATTTCCACTGAAATAATACCAAACGGATATTCTACTAACTTAGGGAACATTCAAGAGAAAGACAATCGATTTCCAGGAGGGGTGAATTCAAACTCGGTGTAGGCTCTTGTTTAACCTGGTGTTCTGCCCAGACACCACCACCACTGCAATCCAAGGGAATGCCAGGAACGAGTTAAGGGACTTAGGGAGGGGACACAGACTGGGCTGCAGGCTTCAAGGATGGGAGACGAGACCAAGCGGAAGTTTAGGAGAGGTCATGAGACCCCGAGACCGAGTGAAAGTTTGTGAGAGGTACCATCTAAGATCCCAGGGAATCTTGAACCCAGGCCCAGGGAATCTTCCGGAGATCTCTCTAATGACAGCTATTACTAGTTTTATTAGTACTGACATATTCTAGAAATTCACTGTCACAACTGGGCTTTACATGCCCTTAATCTCATTATGAGTGCTACCTTCTTTACTCTGATAAAACTACAGGATTAAGAGGATTATATATATGGGAAGAATCCATCCCTTCTTTTCTTTTTTCCTAATAGTTTAATAAATGGGACGGCTTTGTTGGCAAGTGACAGAGGCATTCTCCCCATTAAAGCTGGATCAACAAGTTGGGCACAGTATATATTTACTATTGCTACTCTGTAACTCCAAATTATTCTGACTTCAGGTGTGGCTTGCTCCAGTACTGGAAGTCATCTACACAGTGTGGAGATCTATTTCTTTACTGATCCTACTTTTACTAGTCACATATAAAGTGCTTTGACTGTAATAGCTGAAACAACTTTATATATATACACACACACATACATATATTTTTATATATGTATATATATAAAAACTTTATATATACATATATATATATATACACATACATATATTTTTTCCTTGTCTCCATGGCAGGCACCTTCCTTCTTATTCTCCCTCTACTTTGGGTCATCGTGGTTTGCAAAACAGGTAACTGAGAGGGCATCATATTTGGTTCTTAGTCTACTTTCAGCACACATGTCCTATCCCAAGCAATCCTTCCAACTATCATTGACTTAGTGGTCCCTTCTCTATTCCAACTGCCTTCACCCCCAGCACACAAGGCAGGCTTCCAAACTATAGAGCAACCTTCCTGTTTATTTATTCTTTCTCTATGTTTACTGCAGCACTGTTCACAATAGCTAGAATCTGCAAACAACCCAAGTGCCCGAGAACAGACAACTGGTTAAAGAAACTTTGGTACATCTACACAATGGAATACTATGCAGCTGTTAGAAAAGATGAAATCATGAAATTTGCTTTTAAGTGGATGGTCATGGAGAGTATCATGCTACGTGAAATGAGTCAGAAAGAGAGGGACAGACAAAGAAGGACTGCACTCATTTGTGGAGTATAAGATAACATAATATGAGATTAACATCCATCCCCTTCTTGAAGATACAAAGAATCCGGCAGTGAATACTGACTCACTAATAATCACTTATTGGGAAATTAGTAGAGATCACACAGTAAGAGAAAGGCATACCTCCCAGAGCATAGAGTAACTCCAACGCTTGCACCATCGACTGTGCTGGAGGGGGCTGTAAAAAAAAAAAAATCCTCAATTAGTTCTGGTAACAGACATAAAAATGTGAGTACTTCCTTCCCTCCGGCCTGCCCCGGACTTCCATCTCCGAGCTAGCTAACCTCCTGGAGCCCTGTCCTCTCTCTGGCAGGCGTCACAGAGGCTCTTGGACTCTCCATTCACCAAGTCTTTGAATTTTCCTCAGCATTAATCAAAATTATTTATTTTTTCTTGTACATCCCCCCCCCAAATTCTCAGTACTGTTTTTTTAAACCAAACACATATTTACTAGTGCTTCTCCTTGACCCCACCTGCCTGGGATGATACACCATCCTAAGGCCACTAGAAGGACTGTGTGTGTCTAATTTCCATTTCTTGGCTTCACTGCTTGGTTTTCTGCTTCCATTGTTTCTTGACTCACAGAAATTTTACATTTATTGCCCAGAATAGCTGTCTTATATCTAAACAGGATTATAAATAACCCACGAAGTAAGCAATTTTCTTACTATTGGGCAACTAAGCTGTGTTCAGCAGCTATTAGCTACTTTAATACTGCTAAGGGAATAAAATCATATGAACCTTATGATTTCAACTGGGCGAAAAACACAATTTTAGGGGAAAATAACCGGAAGGGAATATATGAAGATAAGTTTGTATGTAACTTTCCTCATATTTCAGGAAAGTTTATGATTTTCACTATTGGTGTTTTAAATATAAAATGATGCTACAAACATCATGCATTTAGGGTTTTTTTTTTCTCCCTTCAAATTAATTTTTCAGGAGAAACTTCCCTACGAGTTGCCAGGCATTTCTAAATGTTCTAAAGTTCCTAAAATAATGTCAGAAAGTCCTCCAAGAAGACTGAAGCAAAGTAAAAAGCCTTTTCACAAATTGTGTCAGCTTTGTCTATCAAACTTCTTTATATTTTATTATAAAAATGACATAAAATTACATTACATCTAATTTAATTTGTATTTTTCTTTCCTTTAGAAAAGCTAAACAAATTCTAATATTAGTTTACTATTGCTTTCTATCCTCTTTTCTGTAACTTTTTCTTTAGTAGCTCTTTCATTTGTTCTAAATGTTTGAATACTCTGTAGCTTTTGTGATACTGAGCTGTCACTTGTCATGTTTTCCTTTCAGACTTTTAATCTGCATATACTGGTCCTTTTTCCTAAATTTCCTAATTTCTTGTTCTACACTCCAATAATCAAAGGGTTCCTCCATATTTACTGTAAACACACAACTGTTTTCTTTGGAAAACTGATCTTCTCCTGATCATGAAACATATGGTATTAAGGACATCATTATCCCAAGAATCCAGACTTGTCACACTCTATAATGAAGACCACTGGGAGTGAAAATGCAATTGACAAATTCTACAAGTCCAGGAAGAAAATGAGTGACTATAACATGGCCCAGATATGAGGACGTGCTTGTCAATCACAGAACAAGAGAGGAACTCATAATGGCGCAGACAGAAAGGCTTTGCTGCAGAAATGCTTAGTGTGCTTTTAAAAGTAATGGGCAACTACAAATAGATACAAAATGAGACTTGAAAAAGCACTACAGGTGAAAGTTATTATCTTCAACAATTAGGGGAGGGGCTGGAGCGATAGTACAGCGGGTTGGGCGTTCGCCTTGCACACGGCCGACCTGACCTGGGTTCAATCCCCGCATCCCATATGGTTCCCCCACACACGGCCAGGAATAATTCCTGAGTGCAGAGCCAGGAAGAACCCTTGAGCATCGCTGGGTGTGACCCAAAAAGCAAAAACAAACAAACAAATAAAAAGCCAGGGTAAATAAGGGCTAGGAGGACTGGTCAATGGTTGGAATCTACCACAAGTGTTTGTGGGGTGGAGGGTAGGTAAGATAGAGAAGGGACCAGCATGACATAATAGTTGGATATAATCACGCAGGACAAGAACTGTTAAAAGCAGGTAAAGAGATATATAAGATAACCTTTCAGTATCTTCAGTATCTGTATTACAATCCACAATGCCCAAAAGTGGGAAGAGAGAGAGAGAGAGAGAGAGAGACAGAGACAGAGACAGAGACAGAGAGACAGAGACAGAGACAGTGTCTGCCATAGAGGCAGCCTAGGGCTGGGGTGAGGGGTGCTGGGAGGGAAATTGGGAAACCGTGTTAGGAAATGTACACTGGTGGCGGGATGGGTGTTGGAGCACTGTATGACTGAAACCTAACCATGAAAAGCTTTGTAAGGGTCTATCTCACAGTGATTCAACAACAACAAAATCAATGACACTAATTCTAACAAATGACTGGCTTACCAATTCAGAGTAAGGGGCCAGAGACCCAGCGCAGGGGTGAGGGAGGCTGCCAGGGGTGCTGCCAAGCCCAGTTTCTCTCCCAGCACCACATACAGTCCCTGAGCAGAGCCAAGAGTAGGTCCTGAGCACTGCCGGTGTGGCCCCAAAACAAAAAACAAACCCCCAAAATTCAAAAAAAAAAAAATCAATAATCATTTTTTAATCATAGAAATTTTTGAAAGACGCAGACAACAGCGCCCACCCCTCACTCCCCCCACCCTGCAATAAAACGAAGAGAACTCAAGGAAAAAAAAAAAAAGACAAGGTTGGGACGGAGGCACAAGAGCAAACACTCACTCCCTGCTTGTGTGCCCGGCAAGCAATCTGGACAAGTGTCCAGAACGAAGGACCAAACAGCTGTGGCCCTCGGGCCCCGTAATTCCCCTCCTGGAAACTGATCTTCAAAAATCGCCAGAAATGCCACCAGCCTCAGGGGCCTTCCCTGAAGTTCTAAACACTCCCCCACCCACCCCGTCACGAGGCTCGGGCCTGCAGCCCCCCAACAGACAGGGCTTCCGGCTGCACTATGGACACAACTCTGCCCCTCGGGGACCCGGGCACTAACTACAACCCCCGCCCCCCATCTGTAACCGCAGGAACGGGAGCTGTGGCTGCTGCATCGGCTATGCCGACCCCACACGGGGTCTGGCTCCGAGCAGGCGCTCAGCACGTGAGCTGTGCGGGGCAACCAAGGAGGTGGCAGCTCCGACACCAGGGCCTGAGCGCCCCGTGGCCCCGGAGGGCAGGCCGGACTTACTGACATGAAGTGGAACCTGAGGACATTGTCGATGCCCAGCGCCTTCAGCTGCAGGATGACGGGGGCCAGGTTGCTCCGCTGCATCTCCGGAACCGTGCACGGGGGCAGCTGCTCGAAGGCTTCCTCTGAGGGGAGGAGGTAAGAGAGGCCTGAGATCAAATGTCACCATCCACTGCAGTCCTCAGGCCAGAGGGACAGTTTTTCAGCTCTAACAAGAGGCCCGAGGAGTCTCGGATCAGACGGACATGTCATGATGCAAAGCCATCTCATATTTCGAAAATACTGTTTGGGGGCCAAAGCAATAGCGCAGTGGGTAGAACATTTCAATCCCCAGCATCCCACATGGGCTGTCAGGAGTAACCCCTGAGCATTACCAGGTGTGGGCCCAAACCACACAGCCACACTCCCCCAACCCCCAAACAGTACCGAAAAATACCATTTTATTTGGAAAAAATACTTAGGAAACTTATTCTTTCCAAGTAATATAGCTATAAAAGCGCATCCATTTACATTAGAATGCTTTCTGTGAGCAAAACAGTAAATCAAAGCAACAAATATTTGCTGACGGGTATGCTATTTCCATTTCTTCTGCTCAATAAGAAGGAAAGGAGCTATATTGATAAGCAAGGAATGTACTTCAAAGTAAATCAGCAAAATAATAACCAAAATCTAGCAAATAACCAAATCTTATGGAGAGCAGAAATTGTCAGCATTTAACTTTTTAACTTTCAAAATCAAGGAACCAGGCACACACACACACACACACACACACACACACACACACACACACACACACACACACACACTTCACACCCAGCATCCAATATTGCCCCAAGCTTCCACGCCTCACTGGAAACAAAGGTGCCCTCCAACAGGAAAAAGCGGAGAGGTGCCAAGATGGGAGAGGCCAAGGCGGGCAGGGAGGGAAAGACTTCGGGAGGCTTTTTCATAAAAGGGTGGGGGAAAAAAAGAGGGAGGAAAAGATTAAATCATTTTTGTGTCTATTCAGAGAGCTTATGGATTACAGAGAGAATGTTCCACCCTCAAAGCCCTCCCACGCCAGTCAGCGTTCGCCCGAGCACGCCCTCCCGAGCACGCCCTCCGTCGGCCGGGGTGGCCGGCCCCCAGCAGGGGCACAGCGCTGTAGTTCCCGAGGGACGAGCAAACCGCAACCCAAAGAGGTCGTGAAGAAACACCATCACTGGAAAACTTAAAAATGGTTGGCGTGGAAAGGCAGACAACTGGTGTCTGTGGACTAACGGATACCAAGTGCACGGGGCCGGTCTACAGGCTCTGACACACGTCAGTGACACGAAAGGGCCTGAGATCTGGGCTAGGACACGCGAGCCCCCAGGAGGAACAGTGCTCGGCCCCAGAGGGAAAAGAAGCCCAAGGTACAAAGGCACATTGCCGTGGCAAGAGGGCACCACGGAGGCCTGTGGGGGGAGCACCTTGCGGGAGCACTGACAGGGAGAGGAGAGAGCTGGATAATGAGGAAACAGCCAGGGAAAGACCAAAGGGGTGCGAGAACGTGTAGGAAAACAGAAGGTATGTCCGGGAGGAGCGTGACTCAGCTGACGCGGAGCGGGGTCGGCGGATGGGGAGTGGCCCGTGTGGGCAAACTGAGGAAGGCCTGTGAGATTCTGGGAGACACGGGAGCACTGTGAAAACTCATCAGAAGTGGGCTGCAGAGAAAGCCTAGAAGCCGGGAGCTGGTGCACCCCAGGACGACTCGTCGGCTCCTCGAAACTAACCCCACTGAGAGAGTGTGAGGCACCTGCTCTCCTCAGGCTGCCTCTGCTTCTGGGAAGCTCAGGGAGAGAACATGGCGCCAGTTCCCCGCTAAAAGCAGCTTATGGAGCAGGGGAGACAGCGCCAAGGGCTGGAGCAACGCTCTGCAGGCGCAAGTCCTGGGTTCAATCCCTGGGACCAGCCTGGACTCCTGAGCAATGCCAGGAGGAACCCCTGAACCCTGAGCCAGGAGTGGCACCCCACCCCAGCATCACCAGGTGTGGCCCTCAAAAGTTAACAAATGATCCCCCAGTTCCATTCCCCAACATGCACCCACAAAAAATTAAAAACAGGGTGTGAGGGCCATCTGGCTGTGACATCTGTCACCCCACTGATCACCAGAGTTGATGTGACTGGTACGGCTGTGACATGTATCCCACCGGTCACCAAACTTGATGTGGCTGATCTGGCTGTGACATCACCAGAGTTGATGCGGTTGATTTGGCTGTGACATGTCACCCCACTGATCAGCAGGGGTTGATGTGGCCTATCTGGCTGGCCAGGCAGGCGTCCCCTTCCTCCCCTCACTGCTCCGTGTACGTCCCTCCCAAGGCTGTGCTCCTGGTAGGAGATGACGGCCTGCCCCGACGAGAGATGGACCGTTCTCCCGTCGAGGGTGTACAAGCAGCTGCGTTCCCTGGCTGGCACCTCCAGAGAAGCTCTCAAGAATTACAAACAGCCACTCACACAAGTCCAGTTGCTGACAGGTTCACAGGAACACTATGCACAACAGCCAGAGGCAGAAACACCCACCCACTGCCGAGCAGAGAAACAAACAGGTCCGTCTCCACGGGGGAGTCTGAGGCGGTCATCGGGGAGAATGAAGCACTGATGTAGCAGAGGAGCAGAGAGGAGCTTCAGAACAACGAGCAAAGCCAGCCACAGACGGTCCCACGTTACAGGAGCCCATGTATAGGGAAGACCCCAAACAGAGAAAGCCACAGACAGGGAGCAGCGACTGGGGTTGCCAGGAGCCGGGAGCAGGGAAGGAGGAAAGAAGCGGCTGAGTGGGCGGGTGGTTTCTTTTGGAGTGAAGGAAAGTTTGTAAAACTAGACAGAGGTGATGGTTACACCTTGAGAACTTAATAAAAGACACAAAACTATTCATTAAAAGAGTTAATGTTGGGGCTAGAGCAATAGCACAGCGGCTAGGGTATTCACTTTGCATGAGGCCAACCCGGGTTTGATACCCGGCATCCCATATGGTCCCTCAAGCACCACCAGGAGTAATTCCTGAGTGCAGAGCCAGGAGTAACCCCTGAGCATCATCGGGTGTGACCCAAAAAGAAAAAAAATAATTTTTTAAATAAAAATAAAGAAACAAAAGGGTTAATGTTATAAAGATTTCACTTCCATGGTTTCTTTTTCTTTAAATTTTTTTTTTGGGGGGTGTCACTCCCAGAAATGCTCAGGGGTTACTCCTGGCTCTGCACTCAGGAATTACTCCTGGTGGTGCTTAGGGGACCATATGGGATGCCGGGGATCAAATCCGGGTCGGCTGCATGCAAGGCAAACACCCTACCCGATGTGCTATCACTCCGGCCCCCACACTTTCTTAAGCATAGTGAAAATTTCTCTCCATTGTATTTCAGCATCCCTTCATACAACCATTCACTGTCCATCCCATTTTATTTTTATTTGATCACACGCGTTGATACATGGCACAGAGCAATAGCTGACCGACGACCTCCTTCCTATCAGTGAGTCTTCGGACGGAACCTTCCACTTTGGCTCCTCTGAAGCTCCTGATTTCAGAGATGCTCTGAAGCAGAAGTGAGGGCCGAGTCCACAGTGAGGGCTGGCAGGTGTAAAGGGTCCCTTGGCCCTACGCTAAGAGACGGGACCTGAGATGCAGAGCCCCAGGCACAGGGGCACCAGGCTAAAGAGAGCACGAGGCCAGGCCTGAGGCTGTCAGGTGACATGTGCCCACTGGTGTGTGGACCACCTCTGAGGAACTGCAGCAAAGAGACGCAGTGTTTAGTGTGAGGAGAGCAGGAGGCGCAGGCCACAGAGGGCCCCGGAGGGGAAGCCTGTGTGTCCTCTCTGGTAAGTTCCGCTCAGGAGGACACAGCCCGGCAACGGTTTCCAATGCTCATGCTGACTGCCAGAAGTAAAGAGCACTGAAGGAGAGCCACACTGACCTGTATAAAGACGGTAACACTTTCCTGAGCGGTTGCGGCCCCCACGGCCCGCTCGCTGGTTGGCTGATGCCTGGGACACGGGCACGACCACCAGGCACTCAATAGCTGTCCGGGGATTATAGGCGCGGAGTTTCATGAAGCCACAGTCAATCACGTACACAATCCCACTGATGGTGATGGAGGTTTCTGCCACGTTGGTGGCCACGACCACCTACATTTCCCCACAGAACAGAGAGAGAAAATACAAGTCACTTGCCTTTTCACTTCTGGTAAACTATTCAAAAATCCTAAAAGCTGTAAAGGTATTTCTGACACTGACGAATCACTGGAAGGAAAACAATTCAGCCACTAAGCAGTTTGAAATAGTAGAAAGAGCCGGAGTTTTAGGATCTGGGTGTCCTGAATTTAAATTCCAACTCCCGGGCCAGAGCGATAGTACAGTAGGTAGGGCATCTGTCTTGCATGTGGCCAACCCAGGTTCGATCCCTGGCATCCCATATAGTCCCCTGAGCACCTTCAGGAGTAATTCCTGAATGCAGAGCCAGGAGCAACCCTCTGAGCACTGCCAGGTGTGACCCAAAAAGCAGAAAAAACAAACAAACAAAGGGAAAAAAGATAAGAAAAAAGAGAGAAAAGGGGAGGAGGGCAGAGTGATAGTACAGCAGGAAGATGTTTGCCTTGCATGTGGCCAACCTGGGTTCGATTCCCAGCATCCCATACGGACCCCTGAGTACGGCCAGGAAAGATTCCTGCGTATGGAGCCAGAAGTAACCCCTGTGCATCACCTGTGTGACCCAAAACACCAAAAATAAATAAATAAATAAATTCCACCTCCTTGGGAGGTGGGAGACAGAACAGCAGGCACACACCTGCACCTGACCGGGGTTCTATCCCCAGCACCCCAGATGGGGCCCTGAGCCCGCCAGGATTGCTCCCTAAGCACAGAGTTAAGAAAGGCCTGAGCACAGCCAGGAGTGGCCAAAAGACAAAACTGAAAACAAAAAAATAAAATAAATATTCAACTTGAGGTGTCACTCAGTCTCCAGAACATGTCTTCTCGTTTATGTAATAACAAGCGACCCCTTCCAGGGGTGCCATAGAGAAAACGCTCATAGGACATATAGATATTTCACTTTCTAATTTTCTAATAATTCACAGTGATGAGAGCCTAACAGATAGCCCACAATAAGAATTCAACAAATATGATTTCTGCCTTTTGGACAACTAAAAGGCATCACCAGGTCATACATATATATTCCTCTCTTCACTCACATCCTAACTAGTTTCTGATTATTTGCAGTCTCCAAGGCATGGTTCAAGGTACAATGAACCAGACAGACTCTTGCTCTCTCCAAATCCACTCCAGAGTGAATGGGTGAATAGCGAACATAAAAAAGTAGATAATTTCAGAGATTAACAAATACCAGGAAGAGAAGGCAGGAAGGCAAGAATAATACGACGTAGTGGTTAAATGTATACTATACTATAGCTGACAGTACTATAATGGGGGGTTGGGAGGGTTGCTACTTTAGGTGCCCAGGAACAGTCTCTCAATGACGATTCTGAGCCGAGCCCTAACTTCTAGCAGCAGCCAATGCTAGAGACGCATGCAGGAAAGACAAAGGAGGAGGAAGAGCCAGGGGGACAGAGACCCAGGTAGAGATGAGCTTGGGAAGGAAAAAGGTGCCAGTCTTCTAGGCCACCTTGGAATAAAAGGTGTTGGCCTTTTATTCCAAGCGCACTACCATTTCATACAATTCACCCCACCAGGGTTCTTTTTTTTTTTTTTGGTTTTGGTTTTTTTGCCTTTTAGGGTCACACCTGGCAATGCACAGGGGTTACTCCTGGCTCTCTGTACTCAGGAATTACTCCTGGTGGTGCTCAGGGGACCATATGGGATGCTGAGAATCGAACCCAGGTCGGCCGTGTGCAAGGCAAACGCCCTACCTGCTGTGCTATCGTTCCAGCCATTTTGTTCTTTTTTATAGTAAGACTTTATGCTACAAAATCACCAACTGTTAATATTATTCCTACTTCACAGTTGATCAAAGCAGGCGTCAAGGTTGATCGCATCCTTCCTGGGAACGGAGCAGCCCAGGGACAGAAGAAGGCAGCCTCCTGAGCAGCTGCCAGCTGGCAGAGGCTCTCACCTCCCTGGGCAGGCTCGATGCTGCCTCGCCCGGGCCGGAAGCTGAGCACTCTCCCCCGAGAAGCCTGAAGCCAGTCTGGTATTAGGAGCCAAAGGAAAGACACGCAATGGATAGAGGGAGGAAGGCAGCAGGCCACAGGGGCCTGGAGATGGAGGTCTGGATGTTAAGTACCACCCGGGACCCTCTGCTACCCTCTCCTCCAGAGCTGCTCCAGTCAACCCCGGCCAGTGCTGGGCACTCCCCAAGGGAAAGCAGGGAAAGCAGAGGAAGGTCCGGGGGGTGAGCCCGGAGCGGGAGCTGCCTGCTGGCTCTCTGAAACAGATGCTCCTCACCGCGCCCTTCCCCACCCCTGTGTAAGGCCGATACTTTGTTAGCCACACCTCAAATTAACTGAGTTAAACCTGGCTCTAAAGGCAAACTGACGCTTAAAACAAATGTTTAGAAACCATTTGCAGCAACTTGTTGTTCCGGGTGGATCACAACCCACCAAGACATTCTCCCGTCCAGGAGACGGGAACAGCAGAGAAGAAATAAGAGGAGGTCACCTGCTCTTCTGGCAGTGCCCAAGCAGCTGTTCTTGGGGCAGGTTTGGAAGTCTGCAAAACCCAATAGCTGTGTGCCTTTAGACCCACCGCCAAAGAAAATAGGCCAAAATCCCAGAAGATTCCACCTGGTCACCAAGTTCCACTTCAACCATTCTAGAAGGCTTCAAGCACCCAGGGCGGTGGGCCCGGCCTCACCTTTCTGACACTGCGTGACACCCTCTCGAACACTTTCATCTGCTCGAAGGAAGGCAGCCCCGCGTACATGGGGAGCACCCGGAGGTGCCTCTTCATCCCCGTCCGGCCAAGGGCGCGAGCCTGCTCGATCAGCAGAGACACGACGGTTTCCACCTCTTCCTAGAAACAGGGACCCGGGAGGGAAAAAGCAAACGAGGTCACCATGCAATATGTATTTTTATTGGACTGAAAGGAAAATAACCCAAGGAGAGGATTTTAATTTTGGGTTAGATTCATGAAATGCTGTGTGAGTGTGCTGCACGCCAGGAAGGGGTTAACCAAGTGCCTGAATAAGGATGCCAATGGGGGGTGGGGGGTGGGAATCTGTACCTGTCGTCTTCATTACTTTTTTTTTTTTTTTTTTTTGCTTTTTGGGTCACACCCAGCAATGCACAGGGGTTACTCCTGGCTCTGCACTCAGGATTCACCCCTGGCGGTGCTCAGGGGACCATATGGGATGCCGGGAATCGAACCCAGGTTGGCCGCGTGCAAGGCAAACGCTCTTCCCGCTGTGCTACCGCTCCAGCCCCTGTCGGCTTCATTGCTGAAGCCTCTGTGATCTGCAGTGAACAGCAGAGTTCCCGATAAACAAAAGCAATGACTACTGAACTCATGGGCTTGGCAGACAAAGCGTCTCACACACGACGGACAAGCCGGGGCACAGAGAGCCGCTATCAGCTCTCCCCAGGAAGATCCCCGCGCGCTGGAAAACATTCGGCGGTGGAAAAGATGACAGCTGGGGCAGAGTCCTGCTCGCTGGCGTCCGCTCAGCTCCCAGCGCCGCGCCCACTCCCACCTCCACGGTGAGCAGGAGGCATCCTCGGCAAAGGCGCTCGCTCCGAGCAGCGGCCTGCGTGCTGCAAATCGTGCCCTGGGCAGTCTCTGATTCTGCTACAAGAATACTCCCCAGCTGAAGGCAGATTGCTCGGGTATCAGCAAATACCTTTAAAACATACTTAACCCGGGGCCGGAGAGACAGAACCCCGGGGCCAAGCACTTGCCTTGCACAGAGCCAACCTGGGTTCTATCCCTGGCATTCCATCACATATGGTGCCTTGAGCACCACAAGGCGTGATTCCTGAGTGCAGAGCCAGGAGTAACCCCTGAGCACTCAAAAAAAAAAAAACCACAAACTAAGACACACACACACACACATATATATCACTGTATCACTGTCATCCTGTTGCTCATCAATTTGCTCGAGCGGGCACCAGTAACGTCTCCATTGTGAGACTTGTTGTTACTGTTTTTAGCATATCAAATGCACCAGAGGTTGCTTGCCAGGCTCTGCCATGTGGGCAAGATACTCTCGGTAGCTTGCCGGGCTCTCCAAGGGGGCGGAGGAATCAAACCCCGGTTGGCTGTGTGCAAGGCAAATGCCCTACCTGCTGTGTTATCGCCCCAACCCACATATATATATATATATATACATGTGTGTGTGTATATATATATATGTATGTATGTATATATATATGTATACATATAAATACATACATATAAAACCCTCTTGAAACAGTACAGCTGGAGTTAAAGACTCCCAGATAATCTGGTCAGTAGGGCCATGACACAAAACCAAACAACTGTTCTGTGATCAGGTAACCACAACATATAGAACAAAACAGGAAATAAGTGACCGAGTAATATAGCAGGTCTCTATATTAGTTCTGGTGCTGCCATAACATGTCTGTTCACCACAGTGGAATTACCTGGCCAGTAAGAAATGCTAATATGTCTCCATCTCCCTCTGTCTGGTGAATTTTCATCACAGTGTCTACTGTTGATTTGATGTAATCTGGAACAGGACTGAAAAGATGGGAGAGATAAGTGCATTACAAGAATACACTCATAAAAAAAAAAGAATACGCTCATTATTTACAGATCGATTACCCTAGTAGTCTGGCAGAGAGACCTCCCAAAAGTTAGAGCCTGCCCGGTAAGTTATCAGTACACGAGTAAATGAAGTAGATAATCACTTTCCTCTTTTTCAAAATGCACCTCTCAAAGACAAATCAAACCGCATTATATAATCACACAATATATCATAATAACATGTAAGCTCGAAGTTTTAGTTCATTTGCTAAACAAAAGCCATAAACCCCACAGACGGACAAGCTCTCTCGCACCTTCCCATGAAGGTAGGGCAGCAGATGCAGACTGGCACACACACACACACACACACACACACACACACACACAAAGAGGCAGCATGTGGGAGCCAGCAGAGAGCCGGTGGGTGTGTCCCCAGTTGGAACAGCTCAGAAGCACATGGCCAAACTCTGGATTTGTCCGCCATGGCTCCTGGGTTTTGTCTAGAGACAGCTGTAGAAACTCGTGATTCCTCCCTGTTCAAAAGGGTCCCTGAAAACATCAACCCGGTCTTCCTGCTAAGACCTGAGCAGAAAGCTGAGAGGCAAATGATTCTTAGGCCTCTCGTGTGGCACCTGTAAGCCGCAGGTGTGGGGAGGGGCGAGCCCTCCCCCTCCCGAGCAGCTTCCGGGCTGCCGAGTTCTGTTCGACTAAGCCAGAGCCGCAGATTCGAAGAAAGGCACATGGCAGCGCCAGGAGCTGAAGCGGATGCATCAGAGATGCCGAGCAGGTTGCTGAGCATCGTGCGGTGACGAAAGGTACGAAGTCTTCTCCCCAGCCCGGCACATCACCCCTGGAGCTGCGGGCAGAGGCCACGCTGCTTTTGTCCTGTAGCAGCCAGGCCTTATAGAGCCAACGGGCCAGAGCTCGGGCCTCCTCGGCTGGCCGCCCAGGTTTTGTCCCAGCATTACGCAGCACCCCGAGCACCGCTGCAAGCAACCTGACCAGAGCCAGGAACAGCCGCTGCGCGCTGCCAGGTGTAGAAACATCTTCCAATATTTGTGAAAAGTAAGACGCGTCAAACCTCTGCAGATAGAAGATATCCACTGGAAACGTCCGCCCTTCCACAGTAAGGATCACACACGTGTCCCGAGTGGAGTCACTGGTCTCGTTCTGATTAAAGAAATCCCGAAATTTCTATTCAAAAAAAAAGAGATAATTTACTTCTCTTCAAAATAAAAAATGATTCATAGCAATGAACAGAAACAAAATAATATAAACGGGCAGCATAGCAGTAGGTGGTAGGGATTGTGTATGTGTGTGCGCGCATGTGTGTGTGTGTGTGTGTGTACATGCATATGCATACATATATGTATATATAGGTATAAAACTATGGGTTGCAAAATTAGTATTAAAAAATTCTTATTACTACAACTTAAGGGAATAATATTTTAATGACAATGATCTGAGTAAAAATAAAGTTCAATGTCAAAACAGCAATGCATGAGTCAACATTTAGCTAGATATTATTTGACTTATTCCAATCTGTGGGTGCATTTAGCCAAAAACTAGGTCAAAGGTGTGACTCCAATTAAATATTAATTAAATCAGGCTAATGTGTTGTTCTAAACTGGAAAGCACAGATCTGATCATACAAGGTTATCAATTGTCAAAGGAAGCGTGTGCTCCCGTGCGCGGTCAGATGTTCTGGTAGCACAATCACAGGTCTACATTCCCAGTAACAGTGCCAACAGTGCCAACAGTGCCGGCAGTTTTAGGCCAACAGCATCCGCCCCCTCTTTTATCTGCTCTAGAGGTGCTATGGCACAGTGCTCCGGACGGGGTTCTGTCATCCATCACACACTTCTCCCACACTCCCACTCTCCAGCTGAGATGGGCATCCTGAGAGTTCCTGCACGGGCCAGATAGTACAGGGGTTAGAGCTCCAGCCCTGCAGGTGGCCAACCCTGGGTCAATCCCTGTGCACCACCTGTGGTCTCCTGAGGACCAATGGTCGCTCCTGAGCACAGAGCCAGGAAGAGCCTCTGAGCACCGCTAGCCTCCTTGCTCTGTCACTGTCACTGTCATCCCGTTGCTCATCGATTTGTTCGAGCGGGCACCAGTAACATCTCTCATTGTGAGACTTATTGTTACTGTCTTTGGCATATCCAATACACCACGGTTAGCTTGCCAGGCTCTGCCATGCGGGCCCCATACTCTCAGTAACTTGCCGGGCTCTCTGAGAGGGGCGGAGGAATTGAACTCGGGTCAGCCGCATGAAAGGCGAACGCCCAACTGCTGTGCTATCGCTCCAGCCCCAGCCTCCTCACTCAAAAAAAAAAAAAATTAATCGATTAATTAATAGTTCCTTCCAGAGGGACTCATTCTCCTCAGTGGCACATGACCACCAGGCCTGCGGTCTATAGAATGGCCTGACCCAAGAGCCCTGACCCAAGAGTCCTGGGAAGGACATGCCACCAACGATCCCCTTGGGGAATACAACCCAAGGTACACAAAGAAGCGAGTCCAGGAAGAACTGGATCACCAAACTGGCAGGTGGCAAGTGAAGTGGGATGAGAAGCAGGGACCAGAGAGACAGCACAGCAAGACGGCACACTTGTCTTGCACCCTGCCAAACTGGGTCCGACCACTCGCACCCCATGTGGTCCCCCAAACCCAGCCGGGAGTCACCCCGAGTGCAGAGCCAGGAGTAAGCCCTGAACAGTCGGGTGCAGTCTCCCACCTGCAAGAAGATGGGGAGCAGGTGTGCCAGGGACTGGGGCAGACAGCCCGAGAGACAAGGCCTGCCATTCTCTGACTCGCCACAACCCTCCTGCGCCCCCACCCCAGCGTTCCCGAGGCCCAGCGGTGTGGCTCTCCAGCCTGTCTCCTTCCTCCTCGGTGCCTCTGGGGCACGTGCCGGGGCCTGGGCCCGGGAACCAGGAGCCGGCCGCACTGGAGCAGTCCCGAGGAAAGAGCTGGCTGGCCTGGGCTACAGAGGCTCGGGCCTGTGTTTGAGACGAGTCAGCCCAGACATCCACGGGCTGCTGCAGGACCACGCGGGGTCACCTGTTGCTCGCCTGGCTGCACCCTTCCCTTTCCTGTCAGGCCAGAGACGTCCCGTCCCGCGGCAGCGAGGGGCTCAGGACAGACCTGCCCGAAGGGAGGCATGGACAAGGGACAGAGGCCCACCCCATCCCCCCAAAGCGTGAGTCATCCCACAAGGGCAGGCGGGCGGAGAACCCTCGGAGATGAACGGAGGCAGAAGCACGCGTGGGGCGGGAACCTGCGGCAGCGAGGCACTGCTCCAGCCAGGGTGGGCGAGAGAGGCCCCAAGAGAGGCAGTCAGTCAAGGCTGGGCTGAAACGCACAGAGGCAAGAGGACATCTGGGACAACAGGCTGGAACGACGGTACACACAGGCGGAGGGTGGAGCACCGGGTGAACTGAGGCAGGCACTGTAAACCTCACCCACCAGAGCGGCAGCTAATCAAGGCAGACATGGCTGGGGTGGGGGCCGGCAGCAGATTAAGAAAAAAGGCCCCCGAGTCTCTGTGTCTCTCTCCCCCTCCTCCATCCCTCCTTCCCTCTTTCCCCCTCCCTCTCCCTGTCTCTTTCCCTCCCTCCATCCCTCCCTCCTTCTCTCTCACCTCCCTCCATCCCTCCATCCTTCTCCCTCTTTCTGTCCTTTCCTCCTCCCTCCAGCCCTCCCTCCTTCTGTCTCTCTCTTGCCTCCCTCCATTCCTCCCTGTCTCTCTTCCTCCCTCCTTCTCTCTCACCTCCCTCTGTCTCTCTCCCTCTTTCTTTCTCCCCCTCCCTCCATCCCACCCTCCTTCTCTGTTTCTCTCCTCCTCCCTCCCTGTCTCTGTCTCTCTTCCTCGCTCTCTCTCCCCGTCTCTCTCTCTTCACCTATGCCCAGGCCAGGTCATGGCACAATCACTGCTTTCACTCAAGACTCAGCCACCAGCTCAGGAGACCCCCAGGCTCGAACAATTCGAATAACTGGCCTGGGAACTCGGAAGTTCCCCCTAGTCCCTCAGGATCAAGGGGAGCTTGCGCGCCTGCAGAGAAGGCACATTCCAGCAGGGACAGATCCTGAGCACAGGCGTCTCTCGGCTGTGTCTGGAGATAGAGGGAAGCCGGGAGAGGATGACAGGAAGTGCGGGGGTCCGTGTGAGAGAGGCCCAGAGCACAGAGATCTCGCCCACACACACGTGGCAGCAGGCTGGAGGCCCAGGAAAGCCAGGACACTGCAGGACCACTGGGACAAGATGGCAGGGAACCACTGGGACACAGGCTAGGAAAGGCTCAGGGACACGGTTCCAGGTTAGCAAAGCATGCCGGGGGACGGGAGCAACGTGGGGCCGGGAGGGACCTGCCTCCACACACGAGAGGCGAGCAGACCATGTGGGACGGGACGGGACGGGACGGGACGGGCAGGTCATACACAGGACAGCACAAGAGACGACATTCCCAGGGAATGGGGAGGCCCGGACATTTGGGGTGGGGGGGACACAGACCTTCTCCTCAAACTGTACGGTAAACTTAATCTTTCCTACATTTCTCAAGACCCGCCACGCAGGGAAATCCACTTTCACGCTAACAGTAAGCGAATACAAATCACCGACCTCGAAGGAGCCCTCCCCAGGCCCGCAGAGGGGGCTGGAGACCGGGGGAGAGGATGACACACAGGAAGCCCGAACGGGAGCTGATGGGGTCGGACAGGTGAGCAAAGGCAGCGCCTCACCTGGAGGGTCCCACTGGCCAACTCAGTCAGACCCGACCGGGCCACACACGGTGCCCGGCCCGTGTTCCGTGTGGGGTTTGGGACAGCCTCCACCCTGCCTGCCCGCCCACCCCCTGGCAAACTCCCGGGCGTCTTGCACAGCCAGCTGGGATGGCCCTGCACCATGAGAGCGTCTCAACACGCGGCACCCCGGCCAGGCCGCGCCACAGAGCGACTGGACTGGCACAGCCACGAACGCCCAGGTCGGTGGCACCACTTCCTGCGGAAGTCAGGAGTGCGGGAGTCAGCCGGCCGAGCTCGACATTTCCACTGGGAAGATGACTCAGCTGCAGGAGTCTCACACATACATTTCAAAGTTGTCAAGACTATTTGTTAGTTACCTGTTCTTTGGGCCAGAAATTAGTCACTGTGAGAATCAGAGTAAACGTGGCTATGAAAAAAGTCCTAACATGGAAACTATTACATGTATAGGAGGAGAGTTTCAACAGTAGCCCTCCACCCAAAAAAAAAAAATTTAAAGGCATTGGTCATAAAGGAAATTCAAGAAACAAAGGCTCACAAGGAAAAAAAAAACCAGTAAGAAACTGCCCATGTAAGGAGAAACACATCTGCAGAGAAACAAGACAAGTAGGTAATTATGAACTCAATTAATTACAGGCTCAGCTGCATCCACCAGCTGAACAGGAGGCGCCTTGGAATCTAGGCCATCGGACGGCCCCAGCAGAAAAGCAGGCATTCGGCCTCAGAGGAACCCACACCAGAGGTGACTTCTCAAGGCCACGGCCACTGGAAGTGCAGGGACCTCCCAAGGCCAGGTCCAACGGGAGCGGATTTTACCAGGGGGAGGGGCAGAGGTGGGAGATGACCGGGTTGGGGTGGCGGGGGGGAATGATGGACAATGATGACACAGAAGACACTCTCACCTCTGCATCCAGAGTGGCTGAGGCCACAATCAGCCGCAGGTCCCCTCGCTTTTTCTGAATCTGAAACACAAGGCGGCAAGGAAACAGTGAGCTGTTTGTGGGTGAAACAATCTGACGGCTGAGATCTAGATCCAGATGACTCCACTTATGTATTTGGGTGGGTAAAAAAACATTTTTTTAGGTGAAGCGGGTAACAAGGAGGTTTGCTACCTTTTCTGATTGTAAGTGAGTAAATGTGCTATACATTTCCAGTGGGGAATGTGTCACATCTCCCAAAGGAAAGCTAGAAAGATAACCAGGAACACAATTCAGTGGAGGAGTACATGCTTCACGTACACGAGGCCCTGGGTTGGATCCCTAGCACCAAAATATGAATGCAAGGGATTTTTAAAATGAAAGAAAGTACATAATCAATCTCTCAATTTCTCCTCCTCTCCCCTCCCACCCTCACTCTTTACATTTGTGAAATAAAACTACTTTACACACACAAAAACAGTCCTGAGCTTCAATTTTCAACTGCAAAACCATGTTTTCTTGATATCAGGATATCTTAATAGTTAGCATATAGGGTTGGAGTGATAGCACAGCGGGTAGGGCATTTGCCTTGCACGCGGCCGACCCGGGTTTGAATCCCAGCATCCCATATGGTCCCCTGAGCACCGCCAGGGGTAATTCCTGAGTGCATGAGCCAGGAATGACCCCTGTGCATTGCCAGGTGTGACCCAAAAAGAAAAAAAAATAGTTAGCATATAAACTTCACATACATACCTATAATTAAGGTATGAAAAAAGCAAATAAAAAGCAAATAAAGGATAATAGAAACATTCAAAGACAAAAACAGTCATTTAAAGAAACTATCAACAGGCACTGAAAAAGTGATCAAATAAACTAAAGCAAAACAATCAATACTAACAATGAAATGACTTTTTCGTTGGCAATGATTTCTTTTCTTAAGACTAATACTCAGTGTTTGCAAGGATTCAGTCAAGCCCAGGGCTGGAGCACAACAGGTAGGGCATGTGCCTTGCAGGCAGCCGACCTGGGTTCAGGATTCCCAGCATCCCATATAGTCCCCCAAGAACCACCAGGAATAATTCCTGAGTGCGGAGCCAGGAGAAAACCCTGAGCATCACCGGGTGTGACCCAAAAGGAAATAAATAAATAAATAAATAAATAAATAAATAAGATTCAGTAAAGCCCTCCTACGATACTGTTCCCGAGACAGTAACAAGCTAGGGGACATAATATCCTCACCAGGATCAAAAATCTCAATTTCTAGCCAAGAAATACAATAAGCGCACAGGAGTCGTGCTGCTCTCAGGGCCTGTGCAGCTGTGCAACACACGTATCGCAGACAGACCCGGCCCAAGAGCCTGGGACGTCTGGAACCCAGTGGCCTGCCCCCAGGCGGCTGTGCACCCTCACAGTGGGCCGCCACCTCCTCACTGACGTAGAGCCTCAGAATCCACGCGTGGCCCTGGACGAGGTGCCACCCTCGGAACTGTAGTTACCTTACTGATGCCTCACAACCAATGATACTCTGAAACAGCTCCATCCCTGGGGCTCTTCAGTGGCGGGAGGTTCCGGCCAATGCAGTCACCACCGGCACCATGTGACCGCAGAGCACATAAGGTACAGCCAGTGTGACGGAAGAACTGAATTTTTTTTCTCTGATTCAATTTGTGTGTGTGTGTGTGGGGGGGAGCATACTCCGAGCTTACTCCAGGTTCTATGCTCAAGTGTTTGGGGGGCAAATGGGGTGCCAGGGATGCAACCCGGGTCAGCTGTGTGCCAGACAAGCACCCTCCCCACTGTAATATTTCCCCAGCCCCTTCTATTCAATTTTAATCTTTATTATTATATTAATCTAAGCTGATGGTGGCTACCAGATAGGGAAGGTGATCACCTTAGACATAAAGACTTCTGCTATTCCCATTTCAGAAGTGAACAAACTCAGTCGAGTAGGAATCGGGAACCCCAAGAGCATGACCAAGTGCATAGCTTCCATCACCACAGTACCATCATCTCTTCCTAGAGGCCTGCAACTGGGAATTCCCACAGAGAAAACAACCAGAAAGCATGGGAAGGACAGAGAGGATGAAGATAAGGTTGAAACAAGACTGGCTATATGCTCAAATGATGGGATCATTAAATCCTCTTGTCTCTGAGGTATGTTTCAAATCATCTACAATAAAGAGGAAAGAAAGAAAAAGAGAAAGAGAGAGAGAAAGAAAGAGAGAAGGAAAGAAAGAAAAGGAAGAAGGAAGGAAGGAAAGAAGGAAGGAAGGAAGGAAGGAAGGAAGGAAGGAAGGAAGGAAGGAAGGAAGGAAGGAAGGAAGGAAGGAAGGAAGAACAGAAATGTAACAGATTTTATTTCAAAGGCAGCACTGTAGCACTGTTGTCCGTTGTTCATCAATTTGCTCAATTTGCTCAAGTGGGCACCAGTAACATCTCCATTGTGAGACTTGTTGTTACTGTTTTTGGCATATTGAATACACCACGGGGAGCTTGCCAGACTCTGACGTGCGGGCGGGATACTCTCGGTAGCTTGCTGGGCTCTCCGAGAGGGCGGAGGAATTGAACCCGGGTGGGCCACGTGCAAGGCAAACACCCTACCCGCTGTGCTATCGCTCCAGTCAATTTCAAAGATACTCAGTGAAAAATACTGCAAATCTGGAAGCTATGCAAATGCTTCACAGTAGAAGAGTCAAATACCTAATGGAAGATACTTAATTTAGTGGTAGATACTAGAATGATCTCTTCTAAGAATATTTAAGGATATAGAAAAATGAGCTTGATATAATGGTGAGACAATGCAAAATACAAATTAGCACATGCAATCTATTTCCTATTACCCAAAATAAATGTGTGTACATGCCACACAACAAAGGAAAACACACCAACATAAAGGGGAAAAGAGATCAAGGATCAAGACACTTGCCTTGCATGCAGCCAACTCAGGTTCAATATCAACACCTCACAGACCCTGGGCTAGGTGTGGCCCAACACCCCAAAACAACATTCTACCAGTGATTTTTCTCACTGGTAGAATTGAGTAGGATCGTGGATTTTTTTTTTTTTTTGGCAGGTGAGGGCAGTACCTGGGATCCAACCCAAGGCTTGGGTTTGATTCTCAGCATTACATACACACACACAGACACACACACACACACACACGCATGCACGCACACGCATGCACGCATGCCAGCACGAAGTCTGGCAGTAAAAACTTACCTTTTTCAGCAAGCCAATGGCAATGTCAGTGTACAAGGTCCTCTCATGGGCTTCATCTAGCATAATGACACTAAGGATCAGAGGTAAGACCTCAGGCATCATCAGAAAAAACTTCACCCTTAAGCCCAACCAGACCATCCTTGGAGCTCTGGTAGACAGACCCCGACCCATGCAACCCAGTATCAAAAGGAAAACCTGAATTCTTCTGATACAAGGAAGCAACACTTAACACAACTAAAAACAGGGTCAATGTATCCTGGTTTCTTTGAAGAGCTTTACCACCCCCATTAGTGTCCAATAAGATCTAACACCCGATTTTAAGTTAAGTTATAATATAAATGTTTAAAATTCACAGAGCATATAAAAATCAAAGCAAGGTTGGAGCTGGAGCAATAGCACAGCGGGTAGGGCGTTTGCCTTGCATGTGGCCGACCCAGGTTCAATTACCAGCATCCCATATGGTCCCCCAAGCACCGCCAGGAGTAACCCCTGAGCGTCGCCAGGTGTGACCCAAAAAGAAAAAAAAAAAGTCAAAGCAAGGTTCAACTAACTCTAACAGAAAAGAGGCAAAAGAAAGAGACAGGTGATGTGATGTGGGCTACCTAGAAGTTAAATGTGACATCCTTTCCCAGAATACTCCCGAGCCTGGGTGGGTCCACTTCAAGGTCACAGTGATGGACAAAGACATGCAAGTGTAAATTCTGATTTGGATCTGGCAAACTATTTTCAACGGAACATCACCCAGCGCTACATTGTAATTCTGCAGTTACCATCAAACATGGGATATGATGGAGAAAAACAGCCATGATGAGGAGAAAGGCTCTGAGTTGCTGATTTAAGACACAAACCCCCACTATAACAAACTGCTTCTCCTGCTACCTATGTGCTTTTGGAACTTGAGGAAAAACTTCAGAGCAAAAACTACATTTACCTGTATTTTGTTAACAATGGATCAACCATCATTTCCCTGACCAACATTCCATCAGTCAGAAACTGGAAAACAAAAACATGAAGTTTGAGAATGAATTTATACTCTGGACTAAATTCAAGTGCATTCAAATACCTTTCACCTCTTCACTGGCATTTATATAATTCCCACCAAAAACAAAACTGTCAGGAAATATCCCAGAATTTTAGCATTAAGCAATGGAACTGTTCACAGGATTTCGAACAGATTTCCTCAGCTGGAGGCAGTAAATCTTTCAGCAGAACTGAATTCTGATAGCATCTGTACTGATGATCAGACATGGGTCAGCCCAGGCCTCCAGGCCTGCAGCTCTTAAGACTCCCGAAGAACAGGTAGTGAAGACAAACGTGCCCGCCCAACGGATAATTGGTCTTGAAACATCCCAAAGGGGGCAGACGTGCAGTGCTTGAGGTCATTAACCTCTCTTTCAAATGCTATTATTTGAGGGAGGCTGCATGGGGCTGTGGTTATGGGAACAGGTGTCAGAGCTCTGGGAATTCAGGTCCAGACTATTTCTGACCACTGTCTGGGCTATGGGCAGTTATTCACTCCGAGCCTGAGTCTTCACTTAAAAAAAACAGACACCTTAGTGGGTTATTGTGAGGACTGAAAGAGTGCATGTGAAGCATGGAGATCAGGCCCCAGGACACAGATAATGTTCAAACGTTCAGCTCTTACCACTTTCGACTGATGGATATTTATAAAGTACTTTAGAACAAAATACTAGATCTTGTTACTTTCTCCCCAAAACAATTTGGTACTTTCACAAAGTTGAACATAAACATCTCTCTCACAGGTTATATAAATTAGCATGTTGGGTCTTTTTTTCACTTTTTGTTTGTAAGAACAGGATGTTTTCCCATTTTTCTGAGGAGCGGGGATATTTGGGCCATATCTGCAGTGCTCAGGGTGTACATCTGGCTCTGTGCTCAGGGTCACTTCTGTGGTATTGAGGGGACCACACGGGGTGCCAGGAACTGAACAGGAGCAAACACCTTACCCCAATACTCTCTCAAACACACTTTATCTTATTTTTCTTAGAGTGGATAGCCACTGCCACATACATTGAAGAGAAGGAAGAACTTGCCACCAAAACCAGATGATCCGCCAAGACTGAGCACATGTGGCTAGAGAGATGGTACAGTGGGTAGAGCCTTGCCTTGCACACAGCAAACCCAGGTTCAATCCCCAGAACTGCAAATGGTCTCCTGAGCCATGCCAGAAGTGATCCCTGAGTGCTGAACCAGGTGTAGTTCTTGAGCACTGGTGAGTATAGCCCCAAAACAATAAAAAAGTGGGAGGGGACACCTTCAAATTCTGAGCAAATGTGTAACACACTTTTCACAAAAGACATGCATTTCATGAACTTACTCATTTGCTTATGTGATCTACTGGAAAAGTATCTGAATTGACAAATTTAAATAGATTTGATGGTACAGAAGACTATTTCTTCTTTTACTTAGCAAAATGAATATCGAAGATAACAAAACAAAGAAATTTAGAAAAGGCCAATTTTTTGAACAAATCACTGCATTATTCATTTACCTGACCTGATTTTCAATTTTCCTGCACTGCAAGTTGAGAGGTGACTGACATCTCGTAACCAACATCCATTTCTTTTTTTTTTTTTTTTTTTTTGCTTTTTTTGGGTCACACCTGGCGATGCACAGGGGTTACTCCTGGCTCTGCACTCAGGAATTACCCCTGGTGGCGCTTAGGGGACCATATGGGATGCTGGAAATGGAACCCGGTTCGGCCGTGTGCAAGGCAAACGCCCTACCCGCTGTGCTATTGCTCCAGCCCCCACCAACATCCATTTCTTCAGGGCATTTTTATTCACTGTTTTACAGTCCTGATTAGACTTTGATCCCAGCACAGTGGTACACAGTAGAAACTGTGTTGAGTCGATTGTACACTGATTACTATTGATGCTAATTATTTTTAATATTAGAAACTAGGTCAAAGAACATATACAAAAATACCTACCATCATCTACCATGGAAGATTCGGACCAGCATAAAGATATTTGTGATTCTAGACTTTGTCAATTTGCCCCTGTTATTTTCGTTTTGGTTTTTTTTTTTTTACTGAATTGCCATGAATGACAAAGTTACAAAGATATTTCTGATTGAGTTTCAGGCGCACAATGTCCTACAAGATGAAAACATCTTGTCCCAGTTTTTAAAGCTTCTCCAGGCAACTTTCAATACTTAGACTTAAAGACTTGGATGAGTGGAAAAGCAACAATACACACACAAGGAAAGACAGCCCTGAATCCTCTGCTACCACCGAGGGACGTGTCCGGCCAGTATTTCAGCTTCCTAGGCCCTCAACACCCTCATCTATAGGACCCATCTTACTTCATGGCTCTTTGTGGAAGATTCGAGGCTCCGCCAAAGCTCCGAAGCTAACAGCAGATGCTATCCTATACTTTCTGCCATGGTCCCGGGGTCCTGGTCAGCAGCAATGACTGCACCTTTCTGATTCCCCCTCACTCCCAACAGGACAAGCGGGTGGAGCAGCTCACCTTAATTCGTGTCGCCAGCGCGTCCGTGCAGTCATCGAAGCGGATGCAGTAGCCCACCTCGTGGCCCAGCACTGCACCCCGTTCCTCGGCCACTCTCCCTGCAACCTTTGGGAAGAAAGATCATGCTGAAAATAGAGACACAGAAATTACTGCACGGAGCACAGACTATGCAAAACCAAAAGGTCATTTATCTTTAAGCCGCAAGGCGGCACAGAAGAAAATCAAAAGGGGACAGGTCATTAGTGAATAAGTGGGACAACTTGGGATATTTAGGAACTTCATTCTTTCTCGCCTCATTCTACAACTGGCTTGAGACAACCTATAAGAACAGAGACAATAAGAACTGAATCCCCTAAAAGCGTTACATGGTCAAATCAAAGAAATTACAGACAGAATCCAAAAGATCAGGGCCGGAGAGATAGCTCAGTGGGTAAGGCACCGCTGGCCTTGCACCAACCAGAGTTCAATCCCCGGCATCCCATATGGACCCATATGGACCCTGAGCATCTCTAGGAACAGTCCCTGAGTTCAGAGCCAAGAGTAATTCCAGAGCATCACCAGGTGTGGCCCCCAAACACACGAACAGAAAAATAACAATAAAAAAGAATTCAAAAGATCAAAACCAATAAGAAAATTTCAAAACTAAAGCCATGCACAAATTATTCAAGTCACAAAAATGCTCTGAATTTCATGGCAGCAAAGCAAAAAGGAAGGGAAAAGATAAGAAGCTCCCCTGTTCCTAATGCTTTTTTTTTTAAGCACACTATGCGTGAAGAAATGCTCATGTCTTCATGACTTGAAACAAGGCATCTTTTACTCGACCATGAGGGCAGGAGAAGAGAAGTAACCTAGCTGAATATTGGATAAGCTAATTTTCTCTTACTAGCAAATAGGTAACTTTCCAAGAGTCAGTTAACCTCAAACAATTTGCAACAGTACCCCAGCTACCAAAGAAGAACTGAAAACAAGAATGCAGGTTAAAAAAAATAAAGGCTAAATGAGATTAATAGAGATCCAAATTAACACAGTAAAGTCAAAGAAAACAATATTCATAATATACTATGAAAACGGTAAACCATAGATCAACGTTTCACTCGTCAATAAGGAAAGAGAAGAAAAGAATCAAACAGCAAGATCCCCTACAGCCCTCTAAAGTTTATTAAAGTTTATTAACTCATGAATAGGAAGTATTTGAAATAATAACTATAAAAGTGAAAGAGCAATAGCTAGTTTAACGTCAAAGCAAATAGTTTCAAGGAAGGAAGGAGGAAGGGAGGGAGGGAGGGAGGGAGGGAGGGAGGAAGAAAGAAAGAGGGAGGGAGGGAGGGAGGAAGGAAGGAAGGAAGGAAGGAAGGAAGGAAGGAAGGAAGGAAGGAAGGAAGGAAGGAAGGAAGGAAGGAAGGAAGGAAGGAAGGAAGGAAGGAAGGAAGACGGAGGGAGGGAGGGAGGGAGGGAGGGAGGGGGGGGGAGGGAGGGAAGAGGGAAGGAAGGAAGGAAGGAAGGAAGGAAGGAAGGAAGGAAGGAAGGAAGGAAGGAAGGAAGGAAGGAAGGAAGGAAGGAAGGAAGGAAGGAAGGAAGGAAGGAAGGAAGGAAGGTGCAGAGCACACTGATGCGGAAGAGAAGTGACTCTGCCTAATGACTTGAAATTACAGACCTGGTTGGCCAAAACAGACTCAGTCACTGAGCAGCTGGTCTCCACCACGCAGTCTTTCAAAACATCTTCTGAGACCAGAACTCCATCCCACACTGCTCTATGTCTGCAAGTTACCAGAACCCTAATAATCAGTATTTCTCCAGGTGTGATTTCATCTTCACCCCAGCCATCAGGACACTGTAAACCTTGGGCTAAGGTACAAGGAGAGCATGTGAGCCTAGAGATAAAAGAGCTTCTGAGGAAAATAGGCTTGTGCATAAACGGACCAACCCTCTCTCTAAAATTGCAATCATCTATGGGTCTATAAAGTACAAGGAAACATATCATTATTATTTCATTATTGGCATAAATTTACTATAAAAATCATTCGTATGAAACCCTATCAACAACATACCATAAACTACAATGAAAAAGTTTATATATATATGAAGATCCGGAGCTGCCGTGCTCAAAACAGACCCTCTGCTCCTAAAGACTATGATTCGAGAGGTCTTCTAACCCATTTTGGCACCCAGAGCGGCTTCTTACAGAAATGCATCTAGACGGTGAGCTGTGCTACAACCCCATGCCGCCCGGGGAGGGATTTTCCCTCTCTACCCTGTTTTTTTGCACAGAAAATGGTGGCGGCGGCAACATCCACATGGCAAGAGCCACCTCCTAAGTCTCCCAACCCAGAGGTATGAGTTTGCAGTGATGTGGCTCGTAGGCAATCATGGGAGGGGGGCGTTACTGGCACGCCCTCCGCCCAGATAAGATCTGGAGCTCCCGCTCCCGAAATGGACTCTCTCCTCCTAAAGACTATGATCGGAGAGGTCTTCCAACCCATTTTGGCACCCAGAGTGGCTTCTAACAGAAATGCATCTAGATTGTGAACTGAGCTAAAGTACCAGAAACTTCATTCTCAGCAATGAAAAGAAATGATTAAATGATGCCTTTTCAGCAGGCCTGATTGCTGGGGGAAAATTCCAAACAATAATTGTGAGTTTTCTATTTAAATATTGAATGCATTCAAAGTATAGAGAGAATAAAGTGAAGATCATTAGCTACGTAGGTGGGGGTGGGTGGGAGGGGGGTATATTGGGGTTCTTGGTGGTGGAACATGTGCACTAGTGAAGGGATGGGGGTTTAATCATTATATGACTGAGACTTAAACCTGAAAGCTTTGTATTTTTTTCACGGTAATTCAATAAAATAAAAACTTTTTTAAAAAGTTTATATATAAATAAAGCTTTTATATACACAAAGCTTTTATATATACAAAACTTTTATATACATATATATATGGGCTGGAGCGATAGCACAACAGGTAGTGCATTTGCCTTACACGCGGCCGACCCAGGTTCAATTCTTCCGCCCCTCTCGGAGAGCCCAGCAAGCTACTGAGAGTATCCCGCCCGCACAGCAGAGCCTGGCAAGCTACCCGTGACGTATTCGATATGCCAAAAACAGTTAACAACAAGTCTCACAATGGAGACATTACTGGTGCCCGCTCAAGAAAATCAATGAGCAATGGGATGACAGTGATACTTTTATATATAAAGAGTCTCTGAGGCTGGAGCAATAATACAACGGGTAGGGAGTTTGACTGGCATGCAGCCAACCCAGGTTCATCCTTGGCACAACAAACGGTTCCCCAAGTACCACATAGGAGTGATCCCCGAGTAGAGTCAGGAGTAAGCCCTGAGCACTGCCAAATGTGGCTCAAAACACAAAAAAAACAAAGAAAAGGAAAGGAAAAAAATGTCATTTATGGTCTTAACACTTGACATTTGAAAGGTATATTATACGGATTCAATTAATAATTTTTACCTCTATTGTTTATAATATAATCAAAATTAGAAAAAAAATAAGATAAAATCTAATCAAAACAGATAACGCAATGGGTTGAGCACACTCTGCATGCAGGAAGCACAAGTTTAGTGTCTGGTACCACATGGTCCCCAGCACCGCTGGGAGCAAACCAGAACATAGAGTCAGGAGAGACCCCAAGTGCCCCTAAGTGTTGCTTGCCCCCCAAAAAAAGATAAACATAAAAATTTTTTTTCACGATCAGGGTCACACCTAGCATGCCCAGAGCCTACTCCTGGCTCTGACCCCAGTGACTGTACGTAGTGCCAGGGGTCACTATGAACTGGGTGCAAACAAGACAAGCGCCTTACCCACTGTACTAGCTCTCTCGACCCCAAATTAAAATATATGTGCATATAGTTAATTAAAACAGCACTAAGAACTGAATGAATATTCTATTTTTTAACAGAAACAAATAAGCATAGAAAAAGGGGGACACAAAACAATAAACAGTCCACAAGAGGCACTTGGTGTGGAATAAGATTTTATAGCCCAGGCGGTGGCCAGAATGTTCTCTTTATTCTTTTTGCCTGGTTCGGGGCTCAGGGGCTTATTCCCAGGGGGCCAGGGATCAAACCCGAGGCTCCGGCTGGCGGAGTGTCCACCCCAGGCCTGTGAGCTCTCTCTCCCCTGCCCCAAGATGCTCTTGCTTTCACCCAGGAAGAAACTCAAGGAAATCGGGCATTAGAGTTTATCCTGGATCCCAGGTCAAGGCAGGGCCTGCCGAGAAGTCAAGCCCAGACCGTAGGAGTCCCCGGGGCACGGGCAGCAGTAATTGCCTCTCACGGAGATCAAGCCACAGCTTATGCAATCTGTTCTTAGGTGCTGCGCTTGTTTTCAGATTTTTGTGCACGCAAAGTACTTTCTGAGATGCAGCTTTTCAAACTCGACAACTCTATTAATATTACACGGCTAATTTATAAACTCTTTGTTCTTTCCAGAGAAAGCATGTGGTTTCATGGAAATTATCCACAGCTACAAATTTGGAACTAAACTGCAGGGCGAGGAAGAGCGGAGATTCCAAGCCACAAACAGAGGAGCACGGCTCTAATTTCCAAGTGAGTGAGTCACCTTGAGTGACATGAGAGTTCTCCCCAGTTTTCCACACACCCGAGTCAGAAAGCGTCTATCAGTAATTTCAGCAGGCAGAGTGCTGGGGCCCAAGAGCTGTCAGTGGAGACGCGTTCTGACAGCAAAGAGTCGCAGAAGAAGGGGAGCCGGAGGAGGAGGCAGGCAAATCCCACGTCACTGAGCCCAAAGAACTGTGAGTCCTGCAGACCCTTCACACCACTGAGGACTGCGCCATCAAATCTTCACTCTCACTCCCCAACAGGAGAAGAGAGAGGTAGACAAGAGCCCGCACGCTGGCCAGACCAGCGTAAGTCTGCAGTATTCAGTGACTGCACTCAAAGGTGTGCAATCAGCAGAAAAATGCCTACACAACGGCCAGGGCGATTGTTCCAGGCTGGAACAACATTGCGCACGTGGCTTCAGCTTGCGCAGGCATTATAGGGCGTCCCAGGTACCCCAGGCGTTGCCCTGGTGGCCCCTGCAACTGCAGTCCGTAACACTTGGCCAGGCCCCTGCGTGCAACTGTCAGGCCCACCCCACCAGGCTGAAGATAGCAGGCAGCAGCGGCTCCTGGACTCCTGAGCACTGCTGGGCAGGGCCCCCCAGAGAAGAGGGCTCACGTGAGCCCCTTGCATTATAACAGTACAGGAAAGAAGGATAAAAAGGAAGAAAGACACACAAACGAAAAGAAGCTCCAAAGAAAACATCGAAAGAGGAGAATTTACTCATAGAAATCCGGTTTCTGAGAAATCACGGGTTCATGCTAAAACCTCCCTAAGGAAGAGACACGGTGTGCAGGACAGCTGAGGGAAACACGGTCGCCCATCCCCAGCTCGGAAGCCAGGAGAGCTCACGGACACGGTCCAGTCAGGCTGCAGAAACCCTCAGGTCTCACAGAGGCTCTCCCCAAATTCAAGAACAGTGATTTTCCTGGCCACTTACAAAGCCACAGGAACTTTTTTCACTGCATCAATAATAAAAGGGAAATTTATAAGGGCCGGAAAGATAGTACAGCAGGTAAGGTGCTCGGTTTGCACTCCGCAGACCTCAGTTTGATCCCCAAATCCAGGAGTGACCCCTGAGCACAGAGACAGGAGTAAACCCTGGGCATCGCTGGGTGTGATCCAAAACAAAAACAAACAAAAAATAAAAAAGGGGGGGGGAGGGAATGTGAATTGACCATGATAAACAGTAAAATGTTTTGCTCTCTCCGTAGGAAAAAAAAGGTAAGAAAATCACTGGCATGATAATGTAGCCAAATTTTCAGGGGGAAATATTATAGAAATGGATCATGCGGTTAAAAGAAACACTGTCCTGGTTTTTTGGATTTTAAAAATTGTGGTGTTAGCAAGATATACAGTGACCAGAATACAAAGACTATCCACAGAATGGGAAAGGATATTTACACAATACCCATCAGATAAGGGGTTGATATCAATGGTATATAAAGCACTGGTTGAACTCTACAAAAAGAAAACATCCAACCCCATCAAAAAATGGGGCGAAGAAATGAACAGAAACTTTACCAAGGAAGAAATACGAATGGCCAAAAGGCACATGAAAAAGTGCTCTGCATCACTAATCAGAGAGATGCAGATCAAAACAACCATGAGATACCACCTCACACCACAGAGACTAGCACACATCCAAAAGAACAAAAGCAACCGCTGTTGGAGAGGATGTGGGGAGAAAGGGACCCTTCTACACTGCTGGTGGGAATGCCGGCTAGTTCAGCCCTTTTGGAAAACAGTATGGACGATTCTCAGAAAACTAGAGGTTGAGCTCCCATTTGACCCAGCAATACCACTGCTGGGAATATATCCCAGAGAGGCAAAAAAGTACAATCGAAACAACATCTGCACATGTATGTTCATCGTAGCACTGTTTACAATAGCCAGAATCTGGAAAAAACCCGAATGCCCCAAAACGGATGACTGGTTGAGGAAACTTTGGTACATCTATACAATGGAATACTATGCAGCTGTTAGAAAAAAGGAAGTCAAGAATTTTGTAGTTAAGTGGATGGGCATGAAAAGTTTCATGCTGAGTGAAATGAGTCAGAAAGAGAGAGACAGACATAGAAAGACTGCACTCATCTATGGTATATAGAATATCAGAGTGGGAGACTAATACCCAAGAACTGTAGAAATAAGTACCAGGAGGTTGACCCCATGGCTTCTCGGCTGGCCTCACCTTCCGGGGAAAGGGCAACTCAGAGAAGTGATCACCAACTACATTGTAGTTGAAGGCCATGTGGGGGAAGGGAGTTGCGGGCTGAATGAGGGCTAGAGACTGAGCACAGCGGCCACTCAACACCTTTATTGCAAACCACAACAGCTAATTAGAGAGAGAAAACAGAAGGGAATGCCTTGCCACAGTGGCAGGGTGGGGTGGGGGGGAGATGGGATTGGGGAGGGTGGGAGGGACGCCGGGTTTACGGGTGGTGGAGAATGGGCACTGGTGAAGGGATGGGTTCCCGAACTTTGTATGAGGGAAGTATAAGCACAAAAGTGTATAAATCTGTAACTGTACCCTCACGGTGATTCTCTAATTAAAAATAAATAAATTATTAAAAAAAAAAATTGTGGTGTTATCAGGTTTAAAAATTCTTAATGAATTACAGTATCTACTCCCATATTCACTTCCCTACCTATTATCAAAAAATTAAAAAGTATTATGAGATCTAGGTAGAAATATAAAGGAAGCAACATAATTGACTTAAAAAATCATGAACATCATGGATGGGATTAATGAAACAGGCCAATTAAGAAATAAAAGGAACTATTATACTGGAATTACAGCAACAGAAGGGGAAGAAAATATGTACCAAACAAAAGTAAGGTGTTAAGAACAGTGCCATATTAGGGATATCTATTGTTGTAACTATTGTTATTACTCTAAAAAATAAAAAAAGTAAGTGCACTAAAAGAGGGGGGGTGGGAAAAGGAAGAAAAGGGAAAGATGCATCAGAGTTAGTAAAACCATAAGAAATAATTAGTGATGAATGCTGAATCTATTTAAAATAGAATTAAAATTAAACCCTTGGGAGTTATGACTGTAGAAGAGAATGTAATATAAATTTTAAAATAAAAATTATAGACCTACATCGATAAGTAGAGAAAAGGTAGAAAGAATAAGGTTCCTTATTTTTGTATAGTTATAACACAAAACTATAACAATTTCAAAAAAAGTAGTAACAACTTAAAGATTTTTATAAGCTTTTTTTCTTAATTTTGAAACTTAAAAAAAAAAACTTCTGATGCTGAATTATAAACTCTTCACTTCTGGAGCATATTTAAATAAGAAAGAACTTCTTATTTATACAAAAACCAAAAACCTCTGGTGAACAAATACATATCCAAAATTCAATAACTAGAGTTATTCCAATTCAGTTCCCCCTTTCATCAAACTTGGCAAAAGCAAATATACCTGGCCCTGGTCTCATTTCTGAGGCCAGAGAGATACTCCAGGAGCTGAGGTCTTGTCTCGCCCAGGGCTAACCCCAGTTCAATTCCTGGCACCACATCTATGTGGTCCTGAGAGCACTGCGAGGAGCACAGAGCAGGGCTAAGCCCTGAAGACCACCACGGGAGGCCCCAAAACAAACCAAAAAATCATTTCTGTTCATCTGGCCAACCATTTACCTTTATGGAAACTTAAAAGAGAAACTTGAATTGATGTTCATAGATATTCACATTGTTTTCTTTATTGGGGGGTGACATTTTGGTTATTTTTAAGTACTTTTACTGTTTACTTTGACTTGCAATGTACTTTGTGATAACTACAAACCCACTGAATAGGCACTGAAAGTACTAAAATAATCAGACCATAGGTCTTTTTTAAACTAAAGAATTAAATTCTCAGTTCATCCCATTTGGGGTTTTTAGGAAATGAAAAAATACATCAGTGCAACAGCAGACACAGATTGAATCTTTGCAACATGAAACAGATACTCACTGTGACGGTGGCCACTCTACGAGGCTGGGTGATGCCCACGACCCTTCCTTCCGCCGTCCATCCAGCTTCTGCCAGGTACTGCAAGGTACAACATCACCACGGCTAAGGAGACACCAGACACAACTCCAAAACAAAGCTCCCCCCAGTGACCCTCCATTGCACTTAAATCCCTGAGAAGGGAAGTAACAGATGGTTCTCATCCAAGCATACATTTTGAAAATCATTCTGCAAATGAGCTATCTGAAACTTGAAACTATTAGGTAATTAGACTGAATTCACTTCATTCTGCAGAAGAGAATTTTAAAGCACAGAGACAACGCAATCTAAATACCAACCATACAAAATACTTGAATCAACTTAAATAAATAGATATTATGTACACAAATATATGCCATTATACTGGTAGCATTCATACAAATTGATCATATATTTATCTGATTTGTATTAGTTAATATATGTTTGGTTACAAGCATTTTTTAAAATCTAAAATGGATAACACTGATTACCAAGATTACATGTTTTTATGTCTGACATATTTAAATGAATATATATATTACAACTACAATGGAGAAAAAAACTTGAAAGTGTTACCTGTTTTAGCGTCATTTAACTTGTCAAACTATATTTACCTTCTAATTCAAAATAAAAATAGACAAAATGCATAAGGGGAGTTGGTTAATATGCATATGTCTGGTACCCATTCTTAGAGATTTAGATTCCATTAGGATGGAAAAGTATTCACATCTTTGTTCTGGTTTAGGGTCACACCCAGTGATACTCAGGGCTTATTCCTGGCTCTGCATTCAGGGATCACTCCTGGCAGGACTCCGGGGACCCTATCTGGTACCAGCGATCAAACCGGGGTCGACAGCATGCAAGTGCCCTATTCACTGCACTGTACTATCTCTCCAGCCCAAGAGTTTGCATTTAACTAAATATCCCAACTCTGAGTGATAAAAATGCTAGCGGCTCAAGTATCTAAGATATAACTACTAAAGAAACAAAGCGTAACCAGAAACTACAGTGAATGGCTGTCTGCGAAGGCTATGTGGGAAGGGCAGCAGGGGAGGAAGTGACACTACACAGGTCTTTTTGGGTAAGTCTGGCTCTGAGAGCCACACAGCTTATAACACATACCCTTCAAATACCCCCCAAATAAACACAACCTAACAGGAGGCAGAGAGAAAACAAAAGAAAACACAAGCACTAAAGATGGCCCTTCCTGCATCACAAATGAATTCCATAACCATACTGAAGAGCGGAAGACAGACTGAACCTAAGTAACAGGGAAAGATGGTCTCATGGCTAGACACTGAGGCTGAAGATGAAGGATCTGTCCAAGTGTATGCTTAGGGCTGTGCAGAAACATACATCCTGTCATCCAGTCAGCAACCAGACTGATGACTCTAAAACTGCAGCACTGTCATCCTGTTGTTCATCAATTTTCTCAAGCGGGCACCAGTAACGTCTCCATTGTGAGACTTGTTACTGTTTTTGGCATATCAAATATGCCATGGATACCTTGCCAGGCTCTGTTGTGCGGGCGGGATACTCTCGGTAGCTTGCCAGGCTCTCCGAGAGGAACGGAAGAATCAAACCCGGGTCGGCCACACAAGGCAAAAGCCCTACCCACTGTGCTATCACTCCAGCCCAGTTTCTTTTTGTTTGTTTGTTTGTTTGCTTTTTGCTTTTTGGGTCACACCCGGCGATGCACAGGGGTTACTCCTGGCTCATGCACTCAGGAATCACCCCTGGCGGTGCTCAGGGGACCATATGGGATGCTGGGATTTGAACCCGGGTCAGCCGCGTGCAAGGCAAACGCCCTACCCGCTGTGCTATTGCTCCAGCCCCCCAGCCCAGTTTTAGATTCTAAAACCATCCCAAGTATGTACTAGAGTTGAGCATGTAAGCACTTAGAATAGAAAATGAAAACTGGGTTTCTCACTGTTGGTGGAAAAGTTCAAAGTAAAAGTTAAAATGAGCCCTGCGGTGAGCAGGGAGAGAGGGCAAAGGGCTGGAGCACATGCTGGTGCGGAAGCCCCAGGCTGACCCCCAACACCGCACGGTCCATCCCCATCGGGAACAGCCCAGCAGACCCCGCCAGGAGCAGTTCCGGAGTAGCACCAGGTACGTTCCAAACACAATGACAACAAAAACTAAAACCAAAATGAGCTCTATGCCAACGAGCTAGAATCAGAGGTGTCAACATAAACTCGTGGCTTCTATTGTACATCCACATAGACTGACAGTGATTTTTTTATATATAAGTGTAGGTTGTTCCTACATTGCCTACGTCTATCCGCTGAGACATTATTACAAGGGCATTTTCGTAGCAATAAGCACGCTAACAACTAAATCTTGAATTCTATACACCATTCTCCAAGAAGCAGCTGATTGATCTCTGGGCTAGTACAAGAAAAACTTATGTCAATCCTGAAACGCCTCGTGGTCACAGAAACTAAGGAAGAATTCACGAAAAGAGGCTTTTTGGCAAAATAGCAGAGAGACCAGGAATGTGGCTTAGCTGTAGAGTACTTGTCTTACATGTGTGAGGGCCTGGGTTCAAGTCCCAGGGATAAAGGGAGGAAGGAAGGAAGGAAGGAAGGATGGGGAGGGAGGGAGGGAGGAAGGAAGAAAGGAGGGAGGGAAGGAGGGAGCAAGAAGTCAAATAGTCAAACTGAAAGTCAAACAGTCAAACTCAAAGGTCAAACAATCAAAGGTGGACTATTTTGAACAATACCAACATACATAAATAACTGAACAATTCTTCCTTGAAGATTCCACCTTGAAGAGGTGGAAGGGAAAAAAATCTTAGGCAAAATATCCAGTTTCTTGTCTCAAATAAGATAACTCAGTCTTTTGAATATCTAAGTATATTGTCCTTGAAGATCCAATGATGGATGCTAAAATTCACGGACAAAAGTCTGAAAATAAGCAGAGATTTTTTTTTTTCAGATACATGAAAATATCTACCCCAAAATACATAGAGATGGTTCTCAAGTAACCTTGGTTCATTCAAACTCTTCTTGTTCAACACAGATTTGTCATAACATTGATGGGGGTGGGAGATCTCCTGGCCAATTCTGTACAACACATTATCTGAGGATCCAATTTCTTTAGAATGATTTTGCTCAAAGTTCCAGTTTCCAATGCCTTCCGGGGACAGGAAGCAAGGACACATGGGAACCAGGAACTGCAGAGGGACAGGCAGTGATGTCTCCCAGTGAAGCAGGGCATCTCAGCTACAGGGTCAAAATCCACCAGTGCTCAAGTGGCAACACCTCAAACCTCTTGCCACGATGCACTAAACAGAATGCATCACTTCTGTGGCATTCTTGCCAAAAATGCATTTTTGCATTCTAATCACAAGTGACATGAAATAAACCCACCGCTGGAACATGGACAAAAACAAAATCAAAAACAAAAAAAACCCCAGCACTCTTCAAATATGCCAGCGCCAGGAAAGAGGCGTGCAAAAAAAAAAAAAAGGGCTGGAGCAATAGCACAGCGGGTAGGGCATTTGCCTTGCAGTCGGCCGACCCGGGTTCGATTCCCAGCATCCCATATGGTCCCCCGAGCCCCGCCAGGAGTGATTCCTGAGTGCATGAGCCAGGAGTAACCCCTGTGCATCGCCGGGTGTGACCCAAAAACCAAAAAAAAAAAAAAAAGGAAAGAGGCGTGCAGTAGTGTGGGGGTTCGCAAGGGAGTTGCACCAGGCCAGGGAGAAAAAACACCTCAAGGCAATTGCGGGGTCTGGGTATCAGCTAAAAACTACGCTGGCAAGAAGCTGGAGCCTGGCTCCAGGACCATCCCCATGCTGCCCCCCTGATTCTGATGACAGCGACACAGGAGTACACTCCTGGGAGCGGCAAAAGGAACTTCTAACTTTGATGACTTTTGCGACCCTTCTGTCGGTCTTAATTAGTTTCAAAAAAAAGTGATTGTAAAAAGTCGACAAGCACCACAATTTAAACAAAGTGTGAGCACAGGCCAGGGGTGCGGCCAACCCCTGGAGCACATCTGTATGAGCTCCGGAGTCCAGCCCTACAAACAGAATGTGGGGAGCACCACAACTAAGGAAGGGTGGGTGAGCGGGGCCACCAGAACGATCACAGCAATAAAGGGGAAGGGAGGGGGGGACTGAACGCACCGTAAAAACAAGGGCTGAGGGGACAGCTGGCTGGATGGACCGAGCACATCAGCGTTGCGAGGAGGAAGCCTGAATCAGCTGCCAGCACGTGGCACCTCAGCACCACTGGGACGGGTCCCCAAGGATAAGGGTGCCACAGGGTCAGGAACGGCCCCCAGGCACCGCCAGGTATGGCCCCCAAACCAACCCTATCAAAAAGTTCTTTCTAAAGTAAGGGATAAAACGTTTGAGAGAATGCAGGCTCCTTCCAGACTGCAGTTCCGGGGCCTGAGAGCGAGTCCAGTGGGCTCCTGCCGGGTTCCCCGGCCGGGTCCCTGCACTGCCTGGTCGCCCAGGCAGCGAGCCAGGAGCAGTCCCTGAGCATTTATTTTCTTCAGATAAATGAATAAAAGCTGTGATTTCCCTCTCGGGTTCAACACAAAATACTACCCCTCACCCCAATCAACAGAAATGCAAGAATAGTTGAGATTCATAGATTCACAATGGACGTTACTAAGTGCCAGGAATTGTCCCCAGTTCTTGGCATGCGTAACCCTGTTTAATCCTCATGACAAATCCTATAAGGAAGGTGAAGGCATCATCAACAATTCAGAAATGAGGAAACCAGAGAGGTCACGTAACTTGTCTAAGGGTACCGATAAAAGTCTCAGGGCTAGGATTTCAGCTCTGCCAAACCACAGCTGTGCCACATAACCAGGGTACAATCACACACACACACACACACACACACACACACACACACACACACACACACAAAGTCAGTCTCTTAGAAGGGGAAGAAAAGTAATTTCCATCATACACAGGCCAGCCTCTCTGGTCTCCCTGGTATCGCCAGCAGGAGGAAGTTCAGAGACCATGAAAGTAGTTGTAGTGTTGACTCCCAGAGGTGAGGGATGCCACACAGGGACCCGCTGAATCCTTCCCCATTCTCTCTGCCCTTTTTCTGTGTTTGTTTTTTCTGCTTTTGGGGGTCCCACCCAGCAATGTTCAGAGTTATTCCTAGCTCTGCACTCAGGAATTACTTCTGGCGGCACTCAGGAACCACATGAGATGCGGGGGGTCGAACCCAGGTTGGCCGCAAATGCCCTATCCACTGTACTATTGCTCTGGCCCCTCTCTCCGCTTCTTTTAAGGGTCACCGAATCTGAGCTTTTTGAAAGGCTGCCATCCGAAAAACACAGCACAATTCAAAGTTGTAGTAAAAAAGTTTGCTTTCCTAGCCACAATTTTGAGAGTTCTAGGAAAATTATCACCTAAGTTCACATAGAGTTTGTGGAATTTCAAACCTGGTGCTTGGAGCCTTAGCATGCTGTACGTTTCCAAGGAACGATATTACATAAATCTAGCTTATTGAGAAGAAGCCATTACATACCTTTGCTGTAACCCAGTCTTCCCAATTTTTTTTTAAATTCAGCCTCACAAGAAGGTAGAAAAAGGTAGAAAATCTCAGAAAAGGAATGTGAATGGTAAGGGGGCAAAGAAACTAATCCTTCCATAAAAGGGACAGCAGAGGGTGTGGAGGGAGAGTACAGCGGGCAGGGCATTTGCCTTGCACGCGGCTGACCTGGGTTCAATCTCTGGCATCCCATATAGTTCCCCGAGCCTTCCAGGAGTGATTCCTGAGCACAGGGCAAGGAGTAAGCCTTCAGCACCGGCCAGTGTGGGACAGTGGCTCTCTGAACTACTAAGATAATCTATCACAGGATCAGAGTGATAGTACAGCAGCTAGGGCACTAGTTTTGCACATGGCTGATCCAAATTCAATCCCTAGCACTACATAAGGGCCCCCAGTCCTACAAGGAGGAATCCCAGAGGCCTGAACACTCTCAGGTGTGGTCTCCAAAATAAAATTAATTAATTCCGAATGCATATATCCCTTGATCCAGTAACTCTAACTTCTATATTTATTATTAAAATAGACCCCTGTGTACAAATTTATATATATACGAACCAGCTCACTGCATCATTACCATAACACGAAACTAGAAAAATCTGCGATGTCTAGCAAAAGGAAACTATAAAATAGTTTATATTGAAAGTTTCACAATTGTAAAAATATTGACACATAAGTAAGTTACCATTACTAGCTTTTTAATTAATTTATTAATTTTTTGTTTTGGGGCCACACCCAGTTATGCTCAGAAATCACTCCTGGAGGGCCTTGGGGCACCACATGAGGTGCCAGGGATCAAACCCAGGCCATTCATATTTTTTTAAAAGGGAGTGGGAGGGGCCGGAGAGATAGCACAATGGGTAGGGCGCTTGCCTTGCACAAGGTTGACCCTATGTCCCATATGGTGCCCAGAGCAATGCCAGGAGTGATTCCTGAGTGCAGAGCAGGAATAACCCCTGAGCATCTCCAGGTGTGACTCAAAAAGGAAAAAAATAAATAAAATAAAAATAAATAAACAAAAGGAAGTGGAATACACACACACACACTTTTCTCAGTAAAAGCAAACAACAGGGGCAGAAAGATAGCGCAGGAGGCAGGTCACCTGCCTTGCATGCAGTTTAACCCCCCAGTATCACATTCGACCCCCTGAGCACCACCAGGACCACTCCTGGCACAGCCCTGAGCACCACCAGGGGTGGTGCAACCTCCCACCCACACACACACACACACAAAAGCACATGTAAACAATGGTCCAGCGACAACTTGAAGGGACACAGGTCTTCAGCTGAAGCCTCTGGGCGCCCTGGGAGGGACCGAGCAAGCCTAACAGCCCACAGCCACTGCGCTCAACAGCCCGGCTCCAGTGCTCCACTGCTAGTCTCCGCAGAGACAACAAGCAGGTGACGCAGATGGAAACCAGGTACACCGGTGTGCAGGCTCAAAACTCAGGGGTCTGCTCGAGTGGGGGTGATCGGCCTCCCCCACTCACCCTGCAGGAAGTCCGGGTGGCCGCACCCACACCCCACAGCCAAGGCCTTGGGAAAAACAGCCCAGCCTCCCAGCTCCACCACTAACCTCAGGAGAGATGCCAGGCCACCCACGCGGGGGCAAGTCACGGGAACACCGGACTGGGCGCTGAAAGCCCCAGGGCCCGTTCAGGAAGGGGGTGGGCCGAGAGCCATCCCCCACTCCACAGATCTGACAGCAACTGGAGCCCGAGGCCCTGATCCCTCCAATTCTACAATACTCACACGCCGGTAGGAGCCCAGCATATGAGATGGGGAAGCAGCACAGACGGCAACGGCAACGGCAACGACACTCGGCAGACAAACAGAAAATAACACAGAAGGACCCGCCAGCCACGGGCGCTCAGGACACACCCAGTGACGTTAGTAGCCCCACTGTGAGATGGGACCATTCTCACAAACTTTCTTTCACTGAAGCATGTTTCAATGATTCCATGTGGCTTTTTTTGTTAAATGTGATATGAAATAAATTATTTTGTGCCTGCCAAGGAGGCAGGCTTGGGAGAGGTGTGGGTGGGACAGGGGGAGTGGGGGGGGACGGTCGCGCCGGTGCTGGGATCAGTGCCGAGACTGAATGCCTGGAGACAGCTGCACTACAGAGAACTCTGGGGACCTCGAGGCTAGAGAAATTCAGAATATTTTTTGTAATTTCTGTTTTAAAAAAAACTGACAATATTTGTTGCATCTGAATAAAGGAAAGGAATGTCCGAAGATGGAAGGGAAATCTTTGCATCCTTCCGTGTCTTTTGAATTTAAAATTTTCTAAACCCATTGAAATTCTTTAATCTAAAATATATATATGTATATTTCAGTAAGTCAAAGTCCAAATTAGAGGCACTGGAGTGATAGCACAGCGGGTAGGGCGTTTGCCTTGCATGCGGCCAACCCGGGTTCAATTCCCAGCATCCCATAGGGTCCCCCGAGCACTGTCAGGAGTAATTCCTAAGTGCAGAGCCAGGAGTAACCCCTGCGCATCGCCAGGTGTGACCCAAAAAGAAAAAAAACAAAAAAACAAAGTCCAAATCAGAAACAACCACTCTGCTTCTACTCGCTGCCACAAGGCCCGTGCTGAGCCCTTAGCACTACTCCTCGCTCCACTTCCGCCATCCTCTCCCAGGACCACGCCCTCTGTCTCTCTGTCCCTGGGCAGCTACGCCTCACTGATGGGTACAACAGTGACCACTGATCCGAGTGCCTGCAGCCCACCCCCGTGGCAGGCGTCCATCCACTGCCACCCGCCTGCTATCAGGCCCCGCCACGTCACGGGCTCTGACCACGGCTATGTGGGCAGGAGTGCCACTGCTAGCCGGAAGTTTCGAGAGCCACCTCATGGTCCTGCCATCCACCACAAGATCCACAAGCCCAGGACAGAGCCACTCCACCGCCAGGAAACCAGTGACGACGTGGAGCAGTGCACAGCCTGGGTCACCAGCCCAAGATAACCACGTAGAATGAGGAAGAAGTAAACATTTGTGTTTTTAAGCCATTGAGATTTTCAGATTCTTTGCTATCATAACATAGCTTATCCGCAAGTGACGAATCAACCACACTGGCTAGTTCCAAGACGCCAAAACCAACGAAGGCCCAGCAGCCTCCGACCTTTGTTCCATATTCTGCGCCCTTGCTACTCTCCATAGCCCATTGTCTACCGAGGATAATAACAGTCCCTGCCTCCGGGGTCATGGAGAATTAACCGCCCTTCTACAGAGGGATGTCACTCTACAGAGGACTATGATGCAGCACTTATTATAATTAACACCTTACCTTACTATTACTCCCTGACAATCTCAGTACTTTAACAAGGCCCTTGTCTCTTATTAAAAAAGTAATTTGTGAGAATTGATGCTATCTGCGCACTTTTTCCCTCCAGGCCACCATTTCCTCGGCTGCCTGCATTCACACTACCCCTCTGCCATTCCCTTGGGTTTGCCTCTGCCCTGTCGCACTTGAGACCACCGTGGGAACTGTGGCCTCATACCTACCTTGGGCTGGGGCGGGGGAGCAGACAGAGATCAACAGTTCTCTGGAGACACCCCCCCCCCAGCCCACGGGTCAGCACCAGATGGTGGAGAACACACATCGTCACAGTGTTCAAAAACGCCAAGAGGACGTCTGTCCCATCCCCAGGTCTCTCGTGCCCATGCAAGCCCCTCTTGACGTCCTCCCATCGAGCCCAGGCGCTGCCATCTCTGTCTGGCACCTCCAGCCCCAGTTCCCCACACTGCTCCCCGCCCTGTACCTCCTCCCCTCACCTCCTCCCCGCTACCCCCACGCTCGGGCCCTGCTCTCTCCAACACAAACAACCCCGGATGGAAGTCACTCGCCTCTCCCCGGCCGCTCCTTAGGCTGAAACTGCCACCCACGCCTAAGACGGGAAGCCTCACCCCCCTGCTGCCGCTGACCTTCTGACCGCCCAGGCCCACCCTTCCACGGCCCCCGCCACCAGCTGCCACTGTCTCCTCTCTCGGTGCCGCTGCTGGGCCAGAGAGCTGGCTCCAGGGGCTCCAGGCCTCTTTCCGGACCCCATCCCTGGCACCGCATGGTTCCCTGGGCACTGCCAGGGGTGTCCTCTCCAAAAAGTTCACGCTCACCGGTGGTTATCTCTCATTTATTCATTATTCATTATCTCATTGATAAAGGTGGCTCTCAACTCTTCCCAGTCCTGACTCTCACCCCAGTAAATATCGGATGTCAGAGTCCTCCTGTCCGCAGTCTTTCTACCAGGCTTCAGAACCCCAAGCCAATTGCCAAGTTCAATCCCCAGCCCCCCTTCATGCCCCCACTCAAGCCCGCCAAGAATGATTCCTGAGCACAGAGCCACGAATACACCCTGAGCACCAGCAGGTGTGGCCCCTCCCCAAAAAATGAAATTCATGACATAGGTCCTTGGAAAATAAAACAAGTCATTTCAAAAAGAATTCCCTTTTCACTTTTCTATCACATGTATTTGCACCCCTGTTCTCCAAGGCGGTGAGGCTGGCTTGCCCGGTGTCCGTCCCCCTTTTCATTCACATATGTCCTCCAGTTTCTATTTTCCGCAAGCCCCAACTCTCCAACTGTTCTAATTCCTACCCTCCCACGCCCTTCCCCCCAAGAGCACGGCGACAGCCTTCTGCGCCCTGCCTTCTCCAGCCCCTAATTCATTTCGTATCAAAACTTTAAAAGCTACCGAAAGCTCAGTCCTTAATACACGGTTTCCATGTCACAAACTCGACAAGGCCACCAACACTCTGAAATTATGTCAGACGTCACTTACTACAGCTGAACACCAAACCAAAGAAAGCTACTCTTACATAAATGTGCACAGATGGTCACTGAAGTACAAAAATGTTCAAGGTGCACGACTCATGATAGAAAAAAAAAAACACAGATGCAACTCCAAGAAACTCCAACTCCAGGCAACGGTGGGCAGCAGAGGTGGGCACAGATAGCTCACACACAAAAGCACTGCAGGGCAAAGGTCTGCGAGTCTGCTGGACCCTGCCACAACAGCCAACAGGGCCATCTGGACATGAAAGCAGTCGTGGGCAATACCAAAAAATCAGTGTGGCTATTCCAATAAAGTTTTATTTATAAAATCCAGACTGTGGGCTGGGCTTGGCACCTGGGCAGTGATTTGCTCACACCTGTCATACGGCAATGGTGACGGACAAACTACAACTACATTGAATGCAGGGAAGGGTCTCACCTGCATTAACAGTGGACAAATGAAGCCACACCTGGCTGCGGAGAGGCTTAAAGGGCTAGCGGCCATGCTCTGCATGTGGGAACCCCAGGTTCAATCCCTGGCACCACACTGGTCCCCAGAGCACCACAGCAAGCAAGCCCAGGCACCAGGACAAAAGGAGACTCCAAGCACCACCAGGAGTGGAACAAAAACAACAATTAAAAAAAGAAGCACCAGGCTTAGTATTTCTTTACAGAACTTCAGGAACAGGCAAAACTAAAGTCTGATGCTAGAAGTCAGAATAAGAGCTATGCACGAGTATATAGATGGGGACAAGGACACAGGCACATTAAGAGACCAAAAGGGAACACAAGGACTTTGGAGTTCTGATAATGCTCTATTTCTTAATCTGGGAGCAGGCAGCACAGGTGGATTCGCACATCCAAGTTTATCAAGCTACACAACAGTAACAGAGGTGTTCTATACTCGGATAGGCAGCTCCATTAGAGGGGCTGGAGAGAGAGTGCAAGGGCTACTGTCCTTGCCGAGCACTTGTCTTGCATGTAACCAACCCAGATCAGTCCCCGGCACCGCATATAGCTCTCCTCGCCCCAAGCCAGGAGTAAGCTCTGAGCACATTCAGGTACGGCCCTCAAGTGAAAACAAACCAAATGAACCAAAATCCACATTAAAAAAGAAAAGCATCATCTGAAGCGGGGGGAGGGGTGGGGAGGCATAGCTGGAGAACCAGGACTATTTTTAAAACATTAGCTTTCATTAGTTTTTAATATAAATACAACTCACAACTGCTAGATTATGGGGGTGAAAAGGGGGATGGGGGAATGTGTGGTCTTTGTTTTAATTTGTTGGTTAGACCTTAAAGTAGGATGTTTTTGACATCATTGGACCATCATTATATGTGTACTGTGAAGAGATTAATGATATGTATAAGGTCTTTAGCAAAGTCCGCTAAATAAGCACTATTCAAGAACAGAATGCAAACCAAAATGTGTGTTACAATGTTAATTGCATATAGTATGGTGCTAAAGTCCACACCAACGAAATCAGATGAGTGCTATTTTTAAAATAAAACTAGTTTTCAGTAAAAATGAAAGAAAAAGGCTTGGAATGTTCCTCTTGGGTAAATCACATGCTCAGCACATATGAAGTCCCGGGTTTGACCCAAAACAGAAAGAAGGCCTACCAAGACTTCTCACTTACTCATCAATCTTCATCCTTCAAGTCAAGACTCTAAAAACACAGCTTGACCTCACCCTCCCTTTCCTCTCCTGAAGTCTGGCTGCCTCAAGAACGTCTCCACCCCTGTAACTCTAACCACAGTATTCACCGGATTAGAACACCTTCCCGACCAGCTCTCAACAACTGTTCAAGGGCTGCTGCAACTGTCATTTCTTTCATGAGAGCCTCCCTTTTTTTCTTTTAATCCTCCCTTCCAATTCTATTCCACCCGAAATCGGATCCTGCCTGGTAAGAGAGTTTCTTACCTTACCCTGCACGATTCTGTAATAATCGTTTCCATTCCCAGCAGCATGCCTTTCACCCCACCTCTTCTACCATAACTATCTGGGGGCGCGGGGGCTATGCACCACACACTTCTATATGAGTCTCCACTACTCCTTTCAAAGTATCGCGATTCTGCGGTTATTTTAGAATGATCATAAACCAGAGGAATGATACTTCAGTACTGGCCAAAGAAGTCATAGTTCCAAATGTTTAATAAAGGTATCCAGCTGGACTAGTCTCTGAGAGACTTTAAAATGCAAGTGATAGGCCCAGAAAGACAGTACCACGAGGTGAGATACTTGCCTTCCACATGGTCCATCCATCCTGGTTCTGTCCCAGGCACCACAGATGGTCCCCTCAGAACCTCCAGGAGTGATTCCTGAGAACTACCAAGTGTGACCCAAAACCCCAAAAGAAAATAAGCATGATATGCTGAGTGAAATGAGTCAGAAAGAGAGAGACAGACATAGAAAGATTGCACTCATTTATGGTATATAGAATAACAGAGTGGGAGACTAACACCCAAGAACTGTAGAAATAAGTACCAGGAGGTTGACTCCATGGCTTCGAGGCTGGCCTCACGTTCCGGGGAAAGGTCAACTCAGAGAAGTGATCACCAACTACATTGTAGTCGAAGGCCATGTGGGGGAAGGGAGTTGCGGGCTGAATGAGGGCTAGAGACTGAGCACAGCGGCCACTCAACACCTTTATTGCAAACCACAACAGCTAATTAGAGAGAGAAAACAGAAGGGAATGCCTTGCCACAAGTGGCAGGGTGGGGTGGGGGGGAGATGGGATTGGGGAGGGTGGGAGGGACACTGGGTTTACGGGTGGTGGAGAATGGGCACTGGGGAAGGGATGGGTTCCCAAACTTTGTATGAGGGAAGTATAAGCACAAAAGTGTATAAATCTGTAACTGTACCCTCACGGTGATTCTCTAATTAAAAATAAATAAATTAAAAAAAAAAAAAAAGAAAATAAGCATGATAATGATCACGAAAAAATTAAGTACAAATGGCAGGAAGGAGAATTTTCAAGCTTTGTAAGTCCTCCCATCACTCTGAAGTGCAAAGACCCATGTACGTGTGTGCTCACCTGTGGAATCTGCGTGCTCTTCCCACATCCTGTTTCTCCAACAATCACCACCGTCTGGTAGTTTTCTATCAAGTATAATATGTGATTCCTAAGCTGAAAAATACAATCATACATTGTCAGTAGGCAGGCGGCGGACGGTGCTGCAATCTATACGGGTCTAAAGGATATCACGGTGGGGCTGGAGCGATAGCACAGTGGGTAGGGCCAATTAGTGATTACGCTATGACATTGGCCTATATGAATAAGAAAAGTAAAATCATTTAATACAGGGGCTGAAGCACAGCGGGTAGGGCATTTGTCTTGCACACGGCCGACCCGGGTTCGATTCCCAGCATCCCATATGGTCTCCTGAGCACCGCCAGGAGTAATTCCTGAGTGCAGAGCCAGGAGTAACCCCTGAGCATCGCCAGGTAAGACCCAAAAAGAAAGAAAAATTCTTTTTGGGACAGAAGAGTTAGGTGATTGCATAAAAAAAGTTCTTTGGGGACAGAAGAGTTAGGTGATTGTGTTTCAAGCATCCCATATGGTCCCCCGTGCACCACCAGGAATAATTCCTGAGTGCAGAGCCAGGAGTATCCCCTATGCATTGCCAGGTGTGACCCAAAAAGCCAAAAAAACTAAAATAAAAATAAAAAAATAAAGGATATCACTGCCGAGTGAAGTCAGTCAGAAGGAAAGGGAGAGATACACAATGATCTCTCTCCGATGTGAGCCTTAAAGATACACAGCAAGACAGCAAACTAAGGGCCAAAGGCAACACAGCAGAACTGATTCACAGAACTGAGTCTGAGGCGGGGGGTGTCTGAAAGGGAGACTGAAAGGGAGACCTCAGGGGAGGGAAGCGGGTACACTGGTGAAGAATGTGGTGTTGGAATTACGTACACAGAAAACCATCACTAACAGTGGTGTAAACCACAGTACCTCAATCAACAAAGATTAAAAATTGAAAAGGAGAGAGAGAGAGAGAGAGTCATCCTGTAAATACATCTAAATTACTTCGTTTCTGATTCTTTATTTTCTCCTGGTTTGGGGGCCACACTCCACAGTCCACAGACTACTCCTGATTCCATGCTTGGGGGCTGCACCAGTGGGGCTTGAGGGACCACTTTTGGAGACAAAAGCTGATCCTCTGACAAGCAGGGCACTGACACTACCCCTCTGAGCTACCTTCCTTCCAGTCCTTCTTTTTATTTTAAAATTTCCTTTGATTTTGGGATCATACCCAGTGCTCAGGGGCCATGCCTGGCTCGATGCTCAGAGATCACTCCTAGGGTTGCTTAGGGGAGCTACACATGGTGCTGGACATTCAAAGCCAGGTTAGCAGGATGTGAGGAAGGTCTTCATCCTGTGTCCATCTCTCCAGGCCCCTGAGATGACTTTTTTTTAACTTTTGACCACACCCAGTAGTGCTCAGGGCTAACTCCTTGCTCTGAGCTCAAGGATCACTCCTGGTGGGATCCAGGAGACCATATTGAGCTCTGGGAATTAAACCTTGGTCAACTGTATGGAAGGCAAGTACCCCACCTGCCTGCGGTACAATCTCTCCAGCCCCGAGCTGACTTCTTCATAGCACTGTGGATTGCCAGCAGGAAGAAAGTAACTATCTGGACGGAAAACTAAGACTAACACCACCCAAAAGGGTTCTGGATTCTAGCTTATGCTTTGGCCTCTTATGAGATGAAAGGCAATCATTACGTAACACTAATAAAATCAAGGTCCAGATATAATAGCCACCCCCAAGTCCCATCATTCAGTGGAAGAGTAGTAATTCACCTATTCAACAGAAATAACTCAGCATTCCCAATTAGTTTTGTTTAAACAAACATTCCATCAAAAGAAAAAAAGAATTGGCCTTGGGGGCTGGAGTGATAGCACAGCGGGTAGGGCGTTTGCCTTGCACGCGGCCGACCCGGGTTCGATTCCCAGCATCCCATATGGTTCCCTGAGCACCGCCAGGGGTAATTCCTGAGTGCAGAGCCAGGAGTGACCTTTGTGCATCGCCGGGTGTGACCCAAAAAAGAAAAAAAAAATGGCCTTCTGAGTACATTTTGTTGAAGGCAGATGCATGAACTTTCACTGTGCTGTTTTCTCTATTTTTCTCTCTGTTTGAAATTATCCATAAATGAAAACAAGGGGGGGGAAGGGAATGATATAATTCTAGTCCTTCCAGTATTTTAGTATATACACTCTAACTGAAAAAAACTTTGAAGGATTGTTAGGATTTATAACAGATAACTGCACACACATATTTTGAAAAGCTAGTCCCTTCAGATAAGGGTAACTGAGTTCACTATGCTGTAAAGACTCACTGTCATCCTGTTGCTCATTGACTTGTTCGAGCGGGGCACCAGTAACGTCTCCCATTGAGAGACTTATTGTTACTGTTTTGGGCATATCCAATATGCCAAAGGTAGCTTGCCAGGTTCTGCCATGCGGGCGCAGATACTCTCGGTAGCTTGCCGGGCTCTCCAAGAGAGACGGAGGAATCGAACTCGGGTCGGCTGCGTAAAAGTCAAACACCCTACCACTGTGTTATCGCTCCAGCCCTGTAAAGACTCATTAAAAAGAAACCCTTCCCGATGGGTTTTCGAGCATTGTATAACTGAGATTTAAACCTGAAAACTTTGTAACTTTTCACATGGTGACTCAATAAAAAATTAAAAAAAAAAAAAAGAAGAAACCCTTCCCATTGCAAGTCCAGTATAAGGCCCGTGCACACACCAACCACGGGGCCACAGACTGGACATGTGTGTCCAACGTACCCTGAACACCGGTAGCTTCTGCCTCTGCTGCTCAATGGAAAGGGTGGCGTGCGGGTTGTAAACGATGGTTGTCGCCGAGTTCTCGGCGAGACTCTGCCTCTCTTCAGAGATGCTGACACCTGGCCCCTCGGTACCTGGAAAAGAAACATTTTCTCAGGGTTTCTGATACCGTGAACGGGAAACGTACCAAAGTCCTAGCCTCAGTGTCAAGGGCACACCACAGGGGCGCTGTATTCTAGCTCGAAGCACGGAGCTCATCCAACCGGAACTTCAGGAACAGTCCGAGCGAAAAGTGCTGATTTGAAACTGAAAGTCTTTGTCCTGAGGCTTCACTAGGGGATCAGGACAGAGGAGCTGCTGGGGGCCACGCACCTTTCTTTCTGGCCCTCCCAGAGTACGGCCGAACTCTGAGCACAGTGGCTGAAGTTCACTGGGCACCAGCTAAGGCAAAGAATTAATCCTGCGACTGCAGGATGGTGGTAAGATGGGGCGGGGGGAGGGAAGGTGCAGGAATCAGGGCGCAAGGGCTACCTGGCCTGCTCTCATTTCAACAAGTTCATCTCAGGCTGTGTGGAGGTTCGACAGGAACCAGAGCCTGGCAACCAAGGCTACCGAGAGGCCAAAGCTCACGGCTCCCCCAACTACCATAGGGCAAGGCGGGAAGGACGGAAGGTATAGCAGTGATGCCACGGGCGCAGGCGGTACACTTGTACAGCTTATTTCTTTGATCCTTCTTCCCAGGAACATGGAGCCGAGGATGGGAGGTGACAAGTAGCACTGGGGAGAAGATTAACAGGGTGGGGTGAGGGGATGAGCAGAGTTCCGGGCAAGTGTTGTCTGCCGGAGAGTGGCAGGCTCTTTCATGCTGGATGGTCAGGGGCTGACCTGTTCTCAACAGCCATCCCGTTTCAACCAAGGATGACCAGCTCAGTGAGAGACAAGGACAGACAGCCTCCACTTTGGATCAGGGAACTACAGTGGCCGAATCACTGCAAATTCAAAACAATCAGTGTGCTGGGCAGAGTAAGCAACAGAAAGCCACTTCAGTTTCTTGGTAAGAGCAAACTGGTCTCAGGATGATAGAAAGCAGATGCCACATCCCCTCAAAATAAGCTACTCAAGGGACCCTGGAAATTTGGCTGGAAAAGAAAAAAGTGCTAGAAGAATATGGGTTCAGGGGTCAGAGGAATAGAACAGCAGGTAGGGCGTTTGCCTTGCACCCAGCCAACCTGGGTTCAATCCCTGGTATCCCATATGGTCCCCTAAGCAACGCCAGGATTAATTCCTGTGTGCAGAGCCAGAAGTAACCCTTGAGCATCGCTAGGTGTAACCCAAAAAAGAAAAAAATATATATATGGGTCCAATATTTTGGGGGGAGGGAGTAAAAAACAGGATTTGGAAATTTTGATGAAGTAGGATGGGGAGAGAGAGAGAGAGGAGAGAGAGAGAGAGAGAGAGAGAGAGAGAGAGAGAGAGAGAAAGAGAATATAATACACTTTAAAAGAAAATGTGGGTTTCTCCAGAGGGGAGAGAATCCCAGTACGTATCCCAGCAGCAGATATGAAAGTATAAAAGTACACATCTCAAGAGAGGAGACGAGGGTGACACATGCTTGGACACCGCATGCGCTCAGCAGCAGTACACGGGCACAGGTAACACATGGGCTTAGGCAGCAGGTGCGGTCTCCTTTGTTCAAGTTGGCTTTTACAAGGTTTCTCCCAACCTGCCCCAACTGGGCCTTTCCACCTGGGTAAGAGTCCGTTGCTAGGGTGGTTGCCAAGGGGGAAGAGTAGAGAGTAGTGGATGGTCGTCTTTGATATTCCTTATCTGGCCTCTGTTCCCGCTGGAGCTTGGTTGGGGGTTCGGGGGGCGCGGGAAGGGATCAGGATCTTCTGTGAGTTTGTGCTGGCACCTGGGAAAGATCTTTGTGTTTAATTTTTACGATCAATTTCCATAACTTTTCCCACCAATGGGCGTGTGTAGCCCAAGGGCAGAATTAAGAGTGATGAGTCAATGGCACGGGGTTCAGACTTCAGCTCAACATAAGGAAGTTTACTGCTAAAAGCTAGCGCTGTTCTACACTAGAGCTGCCTGTGTGAATCAATAAAAACCCTAAAAGTTCAAACACATGCTGCACAGCCGTCTGTTTAGGGGTGCCTCGGGGAAATACCCAAATCGATCATCTCCCAGGCCTTCTGCACTCAGAATCTGTCATACTAAGGGAAAGAATGCAGCTTTGTAACCGTATTTCTTGTGCCCTGTGATTTCTTTTTCCTTCTTCTGGGGCCTTCTGGCCCCTCCAATTATCTGATAAAGGCCAAGAACACCCTTTCCTGAAAAATACACCAGAGAGATGTGTGCTGAAAGTAGATAAAGGACCAAACATGATAACCTCTCAGTATCTGTATTGCAAACCATAATGCCCAAAAGTACAGAGAGTATGGCGGAAATTGTCTGCTATGGAGACGGGTAGGGTGGGAAAGGGGTGGGGGGTGGTATACTGGGGACATTGGTGTGGAAAATGTGCACTGGTGGGGAGGGATGGTGTTTGACCATTGTATGATTGTAACTCAAACATGAACGCTTGTAACTGTATCTCACAGTGATTCAATAAAATAAACAAATTTTTTAAAAAAACAAAAAAACACCAGAATGTAACTGACCAGAACATAAAATGCTTGAAGGTTCACAAACCCTATAGAGCTTAGCAGAATCGATGCTATAAAACTGGATCCCTTCGCCATTACTTCTAGGAATACATCTGTGTCCCAAAGAGCCAAGATTGCCAAAAAACAGGTAAGCTGGATACTTACCGTCACTGCTATGTGGTTTATGCCCAAATGTTGACCTTCAACAAGGTAAAAGAAAGGAACCCAGAACAAAGCCTGCACTCAGAGTAGCAGATTTTCTTTTCTGCATCACTTCCTTTGAGTAATGTCTTGTCATGTTTACCCAAGAAAACTACTGCCGAAGCGACCTGGTTCTGGCCTGAATTTGCTCCTTCTTCAAACATGTTTTAAACTTCAACAAGCAGGCCGAGAATATTTCAACGTTATTCCTGCCTGCTTTCTGACTTCCTCCCACACAGGATTTAAACGGCCCAGGTGTCTTCACTACCCCACCCCTCCTGGACTCTACCCTACGCCAAGTCATTTTACAAGAGCAGCTACCATCGGTCCAGATGGTGCGTGTCTTCCTCACAAAAGGCCTCATTCAACGAAACCAGCTCTGCCTTTCCTCTATGCGTCCTATAACCTATATAACTGCTGATGGCTGTTCTTCCCTTGGGAACATTCTCTATGCATAAGGAATTAACAAGTTCGTAATTCTTGCAAGCCATGATTGCCTTCATTTCTCCATCTATAAAACAAGGCTGATAGGGGCTGGAGCGATAGCACAGCGGGTAGGGCGTTTGCCTTGCACGCGGCTGACCCGGGTTCAAATCCCAGCATCCCATATGGTCCCCTGAGCACCACCAGGGGTAATTCCTGAGTGCATGAGCCAGGAATGACCCCTGTGCATTGCCGGGTATGACTCAAAAAGAAAAAAAAAAAAAAAACAAGGCTGATAACAACATCCTCCAAACCAGCATTCCCTTTAAAAATAGTTTCAAAAGGTGAGTGCTGACACATTGCCAGTTATGAATACATGGAGTGGGGTCATCATAAGCCTTGATCAATAGTGAACTGATAGAAACAGAATAGGAAAAGCATCTTGAGTGTACCACCAGGACAATCCCCGAGCAGAGGCGGGGTTAAGTCCTGAGCACTGCTGGGTGTGGCCCCAGAGAAAACAATACAAAAGTAAACCAAGCAAACAAACAAAAACATAGCTCTAGAGGCCTAAATTGGGCCCCCCAAGTACCTCTGGGAGCAATCACAAATACAGATCTTGAAACTGGAGCAATAGTATAGTGGGTAAGGCTTGTACACAGCCAACCCAGGCTAGATCCCCAGCAACCAACATGGTCCCCCAACTCTCCAGGAGTAATCAATGAGCACAGAGCCAGGAGTAAGTCCTAAGCACACACCAGGTGTGGCCCCAAAACAAAATAAAACAAAACAAAAAGAGCTGTTTTAACCCTTGGCCTAATGACAACAATGAGGTGGCAGAAGACAGCTTCCTTTTAAGGAAGGACCAAACATGATAACCTCTGCAAAGTAATATGCATATGCGAATTAATCTGAATATCTATACTGTCTAGCAGATTGGTGGGTGAACATTGCATTCTGCCCCAGTTCCCACCACTCTCTATTCCTTCCATCTAGCAGCTTCACTTATTAAGAACGAAGAGAGAGTAGGTAAGGCACTTGCCTTCCATGCACCAGACCTGGGTTCGAACCCTGGAACCACAGCAGCAGGAGTGATCCCTAAGCACAGAACCAAGAGTCAGCACTAAGAAAGCCAGGCATAGCTCAAAAACAGAAACAAAAAGATTGCGTGGGTACTGAAAAGTTAGTACGGCAGGTAGGATGCTTGCCTTGCTCTTGATGTGGGTTTGATACCTGACATCCCATATGGTCTACTGAGCCCATCAGGAGTGATTCCTGAGTGCAGAGCCAGGAGTAACGCATGAGCATTGCCAGGTGTGCCCCACCCCCTTCAAAAAGAGATTGTCTGGAAGGCCCTTGTAGCTACCTGGGCTACAAGATACATTCATGATTCCAACATAGTCTTTTTTTTTTTTATTTTATTGAATCATTGTGAGATAGTTACAAGCTTTCATGTTTGGGTTACAATCACCACAATGATCAAACACCCATCCCTCCACCAGTACACAGTCCCCACCACCAATATCCCCAGCAAACATACCCAGCCTTATACCCAACTTCAACCCTCTGGCTAACCTCCCTGACCTTTATCCCATTATTTTCTACATCCTATTCCCATATCTTAAACTTCAATTTCCTGTTCTCTGATGGTCATACTCCATCAAAGAGATGCTGTGGCTGCTTAATAAAATCATTTAAACGGCTGACACAAAGATCCCCATAAGTGCCTGCTAAATGCACTCCCTTATCTAGACCACTATTTCCCAAACGTGCTAGAACCACCTGGTGTCATTTGAACTCAAAATGGATCACTGGCAGATGAAAAGCTGAATCATGGAAACATTCGTTAAGTCATATGCTAAAGATTTAAAGTTCATTTTACTGATTTATTTTTTGGTTTCTGGACTACATCTGGCACTGCTCAGGGCTTACTCCTGGCTCAGCACTCGAGGATCACTCCTGGCAGTGCTCAGGGGACCATATGAGATGCAGGGGATAGAACCAAGGTTGGTCACATGCAAGGCCATCAACCTGTCTGTTGTACTGTCTCCACTGCCCTTACAGATTTTTTTTTTAATAAAAAATAAACACATCCGTTGTTTGGGTTTACTTTCCACATCCCTTGTATGCTCTGTTAAGAATTTCAGGGAACTGGGGCTGGAGTGATAGCACAGCGGGTAGGGCGTCTGCCTTGCATGCGGCCGACCTGGGTTCGAATCCCAGCGTCCCATATGGTCCCCTGAGCACCGCCAGGGGTAATTCCTGAGTGCATGAGCCAGGAATGACCCCTGTGCATTGCCGGGTGTGACCCAAAAAGCAAAAAAAAAAAAAAAAAAGAATTTCAGGGAACTTCTCTCAAACTCCCTTTAAAAGTTCTCCTCCCCTGCTACTCTCTTATGCTGGCCTTAAATATGTAGCAAGGTAGCAATAAAGGGCCAAGGGCAACACAATAGGAAAATGATACACACAAATAAGGTGGGAGCTGTGGCTGGGTTGAAAGAAAGTGGCACTGAAGTCCCTGGGAGGGGCGGGGGTGGGGAGGGGAGGGGTGTGGTGCTGGCATTATCAGCAAGGGAAACCATCTAATGATAGACTACTGTAAGTCACAGAACCCCAATCAATAAAATCACAAGAATACAAATTATACTATTTCCCTCTATCTCTTTTCATTCGATATGCCAAAAACAGTAACAAGTCTCACAATGGAGACGTCACTGGCGCCCGCGGGAGCAAATACATGAGCAACTGGACGACAGTGCTACAGTGCTCTTTTCATTTTAGCTGCACAGGTAGACTTGGGGAGGAGCGAGGGAGAAGCTGGTTAACTGTTAAAAAAAAAAAAAAAACTTTTGCAGTTCACAAGAAACTGATAGAAAGGGGAGTCTGTTCCGTTACTGCAGTCTGTCACGCACATTTAGGTAAAACTCTGCCTCCTGAATAAACTATAGGCAAAAGCAAAAATGCTATGAGCAAGCTTCACACTAGCTTGCCATGGAAGAGGGTGGCAGGGTGGCAGATGGGAGCGCGGGTGTTCGCTTTCTGGGCGACCCGCGAGCCTGCCAATGATGAAGCCAAGGGAAATCAAGGCACTTTCCCTATTCGTGACTGCGGGTCCAGGGGCCGTGCTCGCTATTCACGCCCTCGGGACAGAGGGGTTGTGAGGCTGGTCCGCAAGGCAGCAAAGGGGAACTGTCCAACCCGGCCGGTCCGACTCCTGAACCCTGAAGCAGCAGCTGTCGGGCCCCCAACGTAACCCCGGGACACGCGGAACCAACAGGACTCTCGTGGGCGCTTGAGCGTTTCCCCAGCCCGCGGGCTGGGAAGGGCAGGATCGAGCAGGGAAGAAAACGAGGCCCGGGATGCTGAGACTCCAGCAAGGTCACACCGGGAGTTGCCATGCTAACTGGGGCGGACCCCGAATCCTCCGGAGCACTGTGGGGGGCCCGGGAGTCCACCGGCACGTAGACGGCGTGGACGGCCCGCCTGGGAGCGGGTCTGCAGGTCCCCGAGCCAGCCGCGGGGTGCAGACCCGAGTCAGGCCGCCGCCGCTGCCCAGCGTTCCTCCAAGGGCCTTACCGGGTCGCCAGAACCTCACCGGTCCCACGGGCGCAGCCATGCTGGGGTGAAAGGTCACAGGAAGCTCCGCCCCTCCTTCGCGCGCGAGCCCCGAAGGGGCAGGGGGCGGGGCCCGCGAACAGCCTCGGCTTCCGCGGCTCCCACCGGAGGCACACAGCCACGCCCCCTGGGCGCGGCCCCAGGGTCACGTGATCCCGAACTAGGCTCCCGCGAACGTCCCGGCCCCGCCCCTGGCCCACGTGATCCCTCCGCGCCCTATTGGAATCGGAGGCGTGCGCATCTCAATCAGCGGGGCGGGGCTGCTTGCGGCTGTGCCTCCTTAGGGTCTTGGCACTGGCTGGGATGCTGCTGCACCTCCTTGTCATGAGATTCGGGAAAGCACTGCTGACCGGACGCGGCTGCCTTCCACGAATAAACTGCTAAATGCCCCAACATGTCACATGTTTGGCCATTTCTCATCCAGTCTCCTCAACTTAAAATCGAAGAGCAAGGATAGTTAACTACATCCGGGCTTGGCTGCTTCATTAAATACTAGGTGCTCTGCGCCCTAATAGCTGCATTTTCGGCCCCCTTGCTTCACGAAACTTCTAAAGCAGGGGAGACGGCGAGTAGTAAATGAATAAATAGGAGCATGAGATAGTACAGAGGTTAAAGTGGTTGCTTTGCATGCCCTGACCCGGGTTCAAATTCCCTGGCGTTACATATGGTCCTCTGAACATAAAGCCAGGGATAGTCCCTGATCACTGGTGGGTGTGATTCAAAGCCAAAAAAAAAAAAAATAGAGAAACAGTAAACGGTACTGTTCAGTAGTGGTAGTAAATAAATAGGGAATAAAGTGGAACTCTTCAGAGGCCTTCGAAAGAAACGGGACTGGATACGGTGGGGGGTCTGTTGGGGAGTAGTTTGAATTAAGAAACTAGAAATGTGTAAATCAGCAAAGAGCTTAAATCCAATATACCCTTCATGTTTACTGCTCCAGTAATTTAAATGGATGTTAAAAACACAGATTCTAGGAGTTGGAGCATAGAGGGTTACAAGGCGTGAATGCAATCCCCAGATATCCTGGTCCCCTAAGCACTGCATTGGGCAGCTCACCTGCACACTACACCCTCCCCGCCACCTGCCACCTCACACACCAGCTAGGCTAAGCCCCTGAACAACACTGTTGTAGCCAAAAACCAAGAAAATAATAAGAGAATGTAGAAGGACCCAATCTTGGCCTTAGCACTACAGGGTAAGACCCAAAGAATAGAAGATAGTATTCAGTGAGTTAATATGTCATACATGTATCTGGCTCTGTTAAATACAACAAGTCCACCGGAAGAAATAAAAAGAGAAGTACGTGCATCCATGGGCCTGAGAGTTCTTTTACTGCACACGACTTGTTCTGGTTCAATTCCCAGCATCCCATACGGGCCCCTGAATGTCTGGCAGAAATTATTCCTGAGTGCAGAGCCAGGAACAATCCCTGAGCATCACTAGATATGACCCCACCACCACCATCAAAAAAAAAAAATTACATACATTCACTTTCCAAATATCTCCTTTTACTTATTTCCATCACTGTTTCACTGTATCACTGTCATCTTGTTGTTCATCGATTTGCTCAAGCGGGCGCCAGCAACATCTCCATTCATCCCTGTCCCATGCTAGTGCAGCTTGATGGCATATTGGGGCCTCTTTCAGGGTCAGGGGAATGAGGACCATCATTGTTACTGTTTTTGATATATCAAGTATGCCACAAGTAGCTTGCCAGGCTCTGCCGCTTATTTCCATAATGAATAAAATTAGGGTTCAACATATAAAAATCCCTCTGCCTGGAATTATAGTTCATCTTATAAATATCATTAGACCTTTCTTTAACTTCACTATCCAATTTAAAGCCTTCCACCTCTGTAGGTTAAGAATGTGAGCAAGGACTGGAGCAACAGCACAGCGGGTAGGGCATTTGCCTTGCACATGGCCAACCCGGGTTCGATTCCCAGCATTCCATATGGTCCCCTGAGCACTGCCAGGAGTAATTCCTGAGTGCAGAGCCAGGAGTAAGACCTGAGCATCGCCAGGTGTGACCCAAAAGAAATAAAAAAGAATGTGAGCAAAAAATATTTTGTGATAATACATAGTTGAACTATAATCTGCCTCCACTATTACTCTGAGGATTTGAGATTAAGGACCACGTCAGGCACTCCTAGCCCAGGAACACGGTGACAGTTGACTAATGTGGACACTATGCCCCTATACTTAGTTTTATTTCTTCTTGACACATAGCTGCCCTTATATTTTTCCATTTTTCCTAAAGATCAACATATAGAACATAAGATTATGCATGAATAAATAACTAAATGCCACTCCATATTTTTTACTTCATAAATAACTTGTAATTTCTGGGAAGACTTTTAAAAAATAGACCATGCCCAAATTACTGGGTCAGAGTAATTAAAGCTGACAGAGACTTCTACCAACTTAGAACCTAAATCCTTTATTGTATAGAAAGAAAAAAGAAAGATGTCATGGAAGTGATTAGGACTTGGTCAAAATCAACAAGCCAATTAAGTATCAAATAAAACCAGAACTTAGATTTTCCCATTTATAGGCCAACATTTTTCAACCATGTGGGTCATTTAAAACCAGTAGAGGGACTGGAGCGATAGCACAGCGGGTAAGGTGTTTGCCTTGCACGTGGCCAACCCGGGTTCAATTCCCAGCATCCCATATGGTCCCCCAAGCACCGCCAGGAGTAATTCCTGAATGCAGAACCAGGAGTAACCCCTGTGCATTGCTGGGTGTGACCCAAAAAGCAAAATAATAATAATAATAAAAACTAGTAGAGTATAGTCCTTCTAGATGGGAAATAGTCCATCTCCCCCCGAAAGTTCTCAAAGCCCCCCAAAAAAGCTCATAAGTTGCTTCACTTACAGAGATGTCTAAGTAAAACCTAGATATTGATGATGTTTTGACACAAGTTAGGAATGGTCTCAATAGACTAACTTTTCAATTATTTTCACAAAGAATGACCTAAAATAAAAATTAAAACTACATTTTTTTAGGATGAGATCAAAAATGTATTTGGGTCTTTGACAATATTTAAATATACATATATATATATATATATACACACACACACACACACACACATATACATACATATGAGCTGCACCCAGTGATACTTTGAGCCAGTATTTCTCAGTATATTCCAAAGGAGTCCCTCTCGGACATCCCGGCAAGCTACTGAGAGTATCCTGCCTGCATAGCAGAGCCTGGCAAGCTCCTTTCAATATGCCAAAAACAGTAACAAGTCTCACAATGGAGACATTACTGTTGCCCGCTTGAGCAAATCGATGAGCAACAGGATGACAGTGATACAGACAGTGATTCCAAAGAAGTCACAGGAAAAAAACACATAAAAGGAAGGCCAAGATGACCTTCCAACTTGTAGAACAAGGGATCACAGGAGGGAAAACAGAAAAAGAGAATTGGAAGGAGCAACCGTGTAGAAAAGTTTGAGAGGTCCTGTCCTTGCTATCCAGGCCACACCCAGCAGTGCAGAAGGGGCCACGCAGTTCCGGGCATTAAATCAGGGACCTCGCCCGAGCAAAGCACCATCTATCATCTGAGTTACACGTTTACCAAGCAAGGTATGCTCTGCCACCTGAGCCCTGACGATAATTCCAGAATTATCTTGCTTGATAATTTTATTATGAAAGAAAGCTTGATCATTTTATTATGTAGAGTACATTTTATAACCTTATAATAAACTTCTACAGAAAGTTAATATTCCTCCAAAGCATGTTTCATGAGCACACTATAGTCTTTCTGTGCCTATGTTTGAGTAGTTGGTATTTTCTGCTTTGAAATAGCTCCAGTCCAGTCCAATCATTTTGGCCTGGTTTAGGAGGCAAAGAAATAAGGAATTTTCATGTGTGTACAGTGAAAGCTAACAATGTAACAATGTAACATTGAAAAGTAACAATGATTTTTTTGTTTAGCTTTTTTTGTTTTCAATGAAATTTTTTTGTGCTAATGAATTTTTTTAAGTTAGGTAACATTGTTTCAACATCTAATGTTGTTTTCATTAGATGTTATCCCTCCCCTTGCTTTGTAACAATGAGTGTTTAATCTAATCAGTTTATTCTCATTTGCAAAAGTGGCTCATAGAATCTAAAAAGACCCAACAGTGTTTCTTTTTGGTTTTTTTTTTTTAATTTGATTTTGGTGCGCTACACCTAGTGGTGCTCGGGAATCACTCCTGGATGCTCAGAGTTCCAACACAGGATGCCAACAATCGAACACCGGTCGGCTGCATACAAGGCAGGCGCCTTACCTGCTCTACCATCCAACTATCAACAGTTGCTCTGTTTTGAGACACTGCTGCATTAGAGTATGTCTAATGACCAGGGCTCGTCGCTGGTCATACCTTCCTGCCTTTTCACTAGATGCAATCACCACATCCTCTTAAGCATCAACCCTCCAAAGTCTCTGATCAAGGTACCCCTGACTGGTCGGGCAGCCATCCCTGAGTCAGTCAGCAGGGCCAGCAAATAGCATATACCACCTGACTTCAACCAGATAACATACCCTGCCCCAAACACAGTGAGAGCGGGAGCCAAGTGCTTCCTCAAAAGGAACTGTGAGTGTGAGAGCAGCAGAGGGTCAGTGAGTGCATAGAGCAAAACCAGCAGTCCTGCTTCTGAAGAAAAATCCTGACGTCCTCAAGTCTCTTCCATCAAGCCAGATCAGGGTGCAATCCCCCCACTTGGAAAGAAGTGCTTTCTGCAGGAATGCCTCTCCTCACCTGGTCTATCCTGAGGTCTTCTACTGATGCAGAAAATGCACTTTTCCATGGTGCAGCCCTCAGCAGTTTGTGACATTTGTGGGTCTAACTGATGTGCCTTGCAGAGAGAAGGCCAAGCTCTCATATGTATTAGCATAAGCAAAAGTGTTTACAGAGGTGGGTAGAGGGGTGTGGAGAGAAGCAGCTGCCACAGGTGACTCGGTCACACTGGTCTAAGGAACGTGCACAGCTATCAAGTTAGACCAGTTGGGGAGGGCCTCCACTGTCTACCAGGAACTTTCTAGATTACATAGAGTGTTCAAACTGGGATACTTCTGTGGATGAAAGGGGGCTCACAGCCATACGCTGGAAATGCCAGGCAAACTCGGGCATATCTCTAGGCACGTGGCACCAGGGACTTTAGTATAATGCTCTTCGGAACATATTCCACATAAGCTGTAATTTTGTGCTCATAGAACACATAACGCAGCCCACTCAACAGCTTTTGGCCATTGGTTTTCCTTTTTTTTTTTTTTTTTTTTTTGCTTTTTGGGTCACACCTGCCTATGCACAGGGGTTACTCCTGGCTCTGCATTCAGGAACTACCCCTTGACAGTGCTCAGGGGACCATATGGGATGCTGGGAATCAAACCCGGGTCAGTCACATGCAAGGCAAATGCTCTACCCGCTGTGCTATTGCTCCAGCCCCCGGTTTTCCATCTTTTTACACATGCGGTTTAAATAAAGAAATATTTTATGACAAATTAAAAAGCATTTTGTTTAAGAATATTTATAGATTCATGTTTATAATAGCATCAGATCCAGGTGTACCATGTGTTCAATACTAATAGCATCGTAGACAAAAATAGCTTTTTCACCACCTGGCTGGAAACCAATGCTTCAGACAATGTAAAAAGCTGGCTTGTAGAGCTCAGTGCTCCCCCAGTCGCACCCCTGCACCCCTGCACAATAATCCATCCTGTGATTAGTATCAGAAGGATACTCCGAGAATGCCTCACAGTTATCGTTTATATGAAAAAGTTTACAAGAAATTCTACTTTAGTTTGTGGGCATTGTGAGTGGCAAGTCTGTCTTGGTCTAGCTTCGCTGTCTTGAGTTCTGAGTAGCTTCAGGTTAAATGTGGGCACAACCCGGGTGTTGGCTGTGGCACACACTTTAGCCCCAATCCTGACTGTTTGTCTTTCCCACCCTTGGCTTTTCTTGTAAGTCTGCATCAGCATGAAAACGTTTTGGGTTTCCTTGTTTCCCAGATTAGGTCCTGTAAATAAGAGAAAATCCCAGCCCCGCTACCCAGAGTTGAGGGACAGGACAACATCTCTTCGTTCCTTTATTTATCACTATTTTTCTTTCCAGTTTTTGGGACACACCTGGGAGTACTCAAGGAATCATTCCTGGCACAGGAGACCCTGTGGGGTGCCAGGGATCATACCCAGATCAGCTGCGTGCCAGGCAAAGTCCCTACCCTCTGTAATATCTCTCTAGCCCTTCATTTCTTTTTCAAGAGGATGCTTTAGGTTGATTTGGGCTGACCTTGAACTTATATGGAGCTCTTATTACAAGCAAATCCTATGGGAGAAATAAGTAAACTATCTGTATTGAATAGAGTTGTTTACTTGACAATGAGCATGTTTTTATAGCAGTGTTCAATGTAAAAATGTGGTTACTTTTGCGGAGTTTTTGCTTTTTAGCTTTATTTTGCAAACAGTTTCTTTTTATCTTTTCGAGACACTCGCCAAAACCATGACATCCAGCCTGCCACTAGACAGATGGAAACATCATTCTCTCCCAGGGAGAGGCAAGAAATAGGTTTGAACCGGTCTGTCACCTCACCATTTCCTCCCTGGGGGTAGGGCTAGTGATGGACAGGGTCACAGGGACTCCCCAGTGACTCACATAGAGGGGGGGTTCCTCAGATCTCACTCTAAAGATCTGCCCTTAAAAGAATATTGTTTTGTTTTGTTTGGGGGCCACATCCAGAGATGCTTAGAGTTTACTTCTGGTTCTGCATTTGAGGGATTACTCCCGTAGCTCTAGAGACCATCTGGGATGCTGGTGATCGAACCTCAGTCAGCCTCATGCAAGGCAAGTGCCCTACCCATTCTTTTTTTTCTTTTTGGGTCACACCTGACAATGCTCGGGGGTTACTCCTGGCTCTGAACTCAGGAATTACTCCTGGTTGTGCTCAGGGAACCATATGGGATGCTGGGAATCGAACCCGGGTCGGCCTCGTGCAAGGCAAACGCCCTACCTGCTGTACTATTGCTCTAGCTCCATGCCCTCCCCATTCTCATCTCTCTAGTCCCCTAAAGAGAATATTCTTTCCAGACATCAATGCCAGAACATTTTCTTAGAAATGGGTGCAATCTTATTTCTAATTATTGGCAATTCAGTGGGTAGACAAGCACTGACAGGCCATCAGCCTGCTCCTCTGGCAGCCACTGATCACTCGGTCACTGAAAAGTCAGTGTTGGCCCGTGGGGTAGAATCCTCTGTGGGCTGTAGTACACAGCCCTGAGACCCCAGGAGCAACCTGCAGAGTTATAAGTGGACCCCAAGAAAAAAGAACAAGGAATCCACTTTATGTTTATTTAACCCATTATTTCCCAGTCTGCATGCAAACTTTTTTTTTAAGAAATGTGTTATTGAAACTTCCATGAAACAGTTGCAGGGAACTAGAGCGAGTGAGTGAGCGAGAGAGAGGGAGACAGAGAGAGAGAGAGAGAGAGAGAGAGAGAGAGGGAGACAGAGACAGAGAGAAAGAGAGAGGGAGACAGAGACAGAGAGAGGGAGAGGGAGAGAAAGAGAGAGAATACAGTAGGTAAAGAAGTAGCCTTTTACATGGCCAACCTGGATTTGATTCCTGGCACCTGCATGGTCCCCCAGTACAGCCAGGAGAGATCCCTGAGCATGCAGCCATGAGTAAGCTCTGAGCACCGCCAGGTGTGGCCCACAAGCAAAACAACAACAACAACAACAAAATCATCTGCCTGTCTGCAGGCATATTAAGGTTGAAAACCACCGAGGTCATTCATTGGGGGTTGGCGGACAGTGCTCGGCCAGGTGCCAGTCCCGAGGGGAGAAAAGGTGAAAATCACTGCTATGAATCAGTGAGTAGAAATTTCAAGTGTGAAATTTCATGAAATTTGTTGAGGATTGTGTTTTCAACTCAGAGGCATTACTCACCAACCCTATAATGGTACACCCTCTTATGCTTCCACAACAATCCATCTATGTACTGCAATAAAATCTGAAAACCTGTTCATTAGTACCTTTTTATTTTGGGGTCATACCCAGTGGTGCTTAGGGATCACCCCTGGCAGTACTTGAAGGACCCTGTCATCCTGGGGATCGAACCCATGCCTCCTCGTGCAGATCATGTGCTCACCCCATTGAGCTTCCTCTCTGGCCCCTGGAAATCTGTGCTTAAATACTAGAGTCTCCATTTCCAGCCACTGTGGCACTTGAGTCTGCTAGTTATTCAGTGCTTCCATTTCTTCACTTACAAATTGGGAATAACAGCTGCCAACCATTATATTGTTGTGAGGGTCAAAACTAGTCCAGGGGACCAATTAAATTTGCAAATGGGGCAGGAGAGATACTATCACAGATACTATGGTACTTGCTTCACAAACCAGTAACCTGGGTTCAAGCCCCAGAAACACTTAGGGTTCCCTGAGCCCATCAGGATTGATACCTGAGCACTGGCAAGTGTGACCCTCGCTCCCCAAAACCAACCCAAAAGTCAATTTGCAAATAGTTTCTGTTGGATATTAACCCTAAGTGCTTTAGGCTTCATCAGTGAATTTCCCCCTTTGCTCATCCCAGAGAAGCTTACCATGCTCTTGCTAGCATCCCTAATTTAAAATCTATCTTTAACCATTCCTTTATATTTTACCTCTCATTGTCACAGTTCCCCAAGTCAGTCTTGATTATCTATTTATAAGCCAAAACTTTCTGGTAATTCTGAACTTTGCATTTGTACTGTTTTGTATTTGAAGTGCTGCGTATTGTATTTGAAGGTGCTTTTCTATTTCCCCTATAGCCTTTTTATATTTTACTATAGAGCAGTGTTCTTTGGTTAAACACAGAAAGACCATTAATGCTATGCTCCTAATAATTGGGAGTTGATTGACTCTGAAATATATCTACTGGGCATCCCTCATAATTACGTGACTCAGGCTTCAGTTGCTGTGGTTCCTAATACCCCAAAAGGGAGTTCCCACCGTAAGATCCGGGAACCCAGGGCGAGTGGCAAAGCTACCCCGGTATTGAAATTGGACAGTCTAGAAAGCATAAATGCATGGTCTTCATGCAAGCTGCTATGACTTAAGAGACAGGACACCCCCCCACCCAGGGGGAAGGACAAGCTGAACTGGCCTGAGGACTCAGTCTGAGATTTACGGTAATCTCTTGCTCTCAGAGCCCAGAGAACTAGGTGTCGGGATCTTTGTCTCTTACTGTATTTATCCAAACAACTGCAAGTATTGATAACTTATACAACTAGAGGGAAAAATATAAGCATTGTAGATGTCCCGGGGAGAGAGTCTCCTTGAGTCAATCTCTCCAAGAGAATTTCCTCTGCTAAATGTTTTTTGTTTGTTTGTTTGTTTGCTTTTTGGGTCACACCCAGCGATGTTCAGGGGTTACTCCTGGCTTTGCACTCAGGAATTGCTCCTGGCAGTGCTTGGGGGACCATATGGGATGCCGGGGATCGAACCCAGGTCGGCCGTGTGCAAGGCAAATGCCCTACCCGCTGTGCTATTGCTCCGGCCCCACCTCTGCTGAATGTTTATAGTAAATGATCAATCACACCTCTGACCGCACCTCAACCCCCCTTCAGATGTTCTATAAGCATGCGAGCAGATCTGCACTAAATGGACCATTTTCACCATCAGGCCATGGATCCCTTTCTCTGTCTCTCTGTCTCCCTGCTGGGGAGGCGGGGAGGCAGCTCTGGGCCACCAAATGCACACACGTCCCCACATTCTACTTTGTGAACACACAGTTCCAAATAACAATCATTTCCTTCTAGGTTCGGGCCAGATTTATTTACATGATCCAATGGTCGGTTGACTTCCCAGCCCCGCTCACAGCACTTTTCTCTGTGAGCATGCAGACCCCCATCCCATGGGTGCAGAACCTGCAGGTGGGCTCTCTGATCAAGAGCCACAGCAGCACAGGGCGGGTGGCAGACAACGCCCTTCCTGCTTACAGATCACCTCCCACCAAATCAGGAGGAGGAAGCCATCGTTCATTAACGTCTTCCTTTTGGCTGTCAGTACAAGAGATTAGGAAAAGAAAAAAAAAAAAAAACAGATTCCACAGCCAAACCAATCCTGATGAGCAGGATATAGAAACCAGTTGCATTGCCTGCCACTGGACTAGGAATCTGGGATAATTGTCAGTGTCCTCTTTGGCCCCTACTGCAGAATATTAGATTGCTAAATCATTGTCGATACGCCCATCTGATGAAATTAGGCCCATGGGCCTAAATGGGGCCACTCAGTTAATCTGAGGGATGAACCCAGGAATGTATAGGCACTAAGGTCTCTGTTGGCAGATAACCAGAGAAGTGTGATCCGTGTCTAAACAACTTAAGCTCTTCTTTGAAAAGACAAGCTGGAGCATAGGAAAGGCCCTGCGAGTTCTGCCGTTTCCTCCTTCTGAGTCCTGTGTTCATGCTGCAGGGGAGGGTCTGGCCCAACAAGGGCTCCACAGTGTCTTCCGACTTTCAAGTGGATTATTTTCTCTCTTATAGTTAGTTGGACCCTCCAAACACACAGCCAAATGGCATCAATAGCTAATAGGTGCACTTTATTGTGCTTATTCAAGTTCTGTACCTGAAATGTGTCTGAGCATGAATAACTTTCCACCAATGCAATCATCAAAAGTTGTCTATATATTTATTTAATGATAAGGACAGAGGTTTCCAGGAAGAGACAGACAATTTAAAAGGTCTTTCCTAAACAGGCTTCTTCTTCTTTTTCTTTCTTTCTTTTTTCTTTCCTTTTATTTTTTTAAGGTAACAGTAGTGCACAACACCGCCAAAGTCCTTTTGGGGGTTTGGCTTTGACCAGTGACTTTAACCCTGTATGACCCACATTCTGAGCACCCCCACGTCTCTTCAGCCCCCGCCATCCATGCTCCCCCATCCGTCCATTTTACCTGCCACCCACCCTCATAACGACCATTCAGTTGTCGATTCTGTGTGTTTTGTTTTGCTTTTCTGTTTATCTCAAAACAGAATGTTGATCATAAACACTAGTGATCCAACCCTCTAAAACAGGAAACCATAGGAATCCAGAAAAGGAGAAAACACATAATCTATCCTCTATCCCGTACCTGAATTAACCTGCACACAGCCCAAAGTGCTCTTTCAGATATAGCAATAGTAAAAAAAAAATTGGGTAAAGACACCCTATCTGTAGTGTTCAAATCATAAAGCCTACGTGTGGATAATACGTGACAAAAACAAGACACAACAGCGTGCAAAATCCCCTGTGGGTTACAGGATTCAGAGAAAAAGGCAGGGTGACTGTCGCAGGTGAAACCGACCGGGCCGGGCTTGGTGGTCACTGATAGGATGGGTATAGCGGGATGTCGCGAATGGTCAGCAGGTTCACGGTGGCCCGCGAGCCGCTGGCCGGGTGCAGGCCGAGGTAGTTGTCGGTGAAGCACGCCCGCCGGGACAGCAGGGCCAGCATGTGGTTGAGGCGGGACCGCAGCCCGGCCAGGTGGAGCTGCCGCTCCTTGTTCAGGTTTCGGAAGGAGTCTCGGAGGCACAGGTCCAAGGCGGGGCTGCCCCGGAACTTGGCGTGTCCGGGGGTGACCAAGTCCGTGGCGCGGAGGGACGTCTGGGAGCCCAGGGAGCTCGCCACGGAGCCCTGGGAGGAGAGCGAGGACGAGGACCGCAGGCTGGACGACCGTGACACGGACATCCTGGACACCGGGGAGCTTTCCTTAGATGAGGCTGCCCGGGGTGACCCATCGGTGGCGGCGTCCGTCTGGGTGGCCGCCGCCCTGGACCAGAGCGCCGTCTGGCAGCCGGTGGCCCGAGTGCTGGCCGAGGCCTGGGTGCCTGCGCACGCTGTGTCCGGGCAGCTCTGCGTGGCGGCGTCGCGCACCCTGGCCGGCAGCTCCGCGCTGGGCTCTGTCTGGGTGGCCACACTGGCCACCTGCGCACCTGCGGGCTCGTCCCGGTGGCTGCTGAGGTAGTCCTCGTCGCTGATGGTGGAGGCCTCGGAGTCGCGGCGCCCGGCGCGGGGGACCGCCCCCTCCTCGGGCTCGGCCTTCCGGGGGGTGCTGGAGAGCCGGGCCAGCCGCAGGCGCAGCAGGTTCCCCAGGGTGGGCTCCCGGGGCAGCGGCTTCCAGTCCACCAGGTGGTCAAACTTGCCGCTGATGCGGAAGCTGGACAGGAGTTTGGCACTGATGGGCTTGGACTGTGCGTACAGGATTCGGAACTCCAGGTCGAAGTGCTCCACCACTTGGCCGGAGAGGACCACCAGGTTACTGCTGTTGAGCTTGCCGTCCGTCCAGGTGAAACTGAAGACAAAACAGAAGCTGGTAAGAACCGGCCATCGGGGGCTACTTCCTGTCCATCTGTGATAACGGCTGGATATCCCACAAAGAAACAGGGTTTGGAGAATGCATAGCCACTGTTCAGCGTGGACCCAACAAAAGGTGGGTATCCAACACACTAAAACCCTCAACCTCCAGGCTTCCAAAAGGAGCGCACTCAGACAGCAGGCAGGGAAGTGGCATTGCTGGGGGAGGAGTCCTGGCCTGACATTGCTCTCTCCTGCACCGCCAGGTTCACGGCGGAAGATAAGCCCATGTTGCCCACCCGTGGTCTGAGCCCCCTCTCTGTGGAGGAGGCTTTCACAGCAGGCGTGGGCCTGTGACCACAGTGGCCAGCATGGATCCAAGTATCTACCCAGGGTGGGCCAGCAACCCAGCTGGGGAAAAGCAACTGTTCCAAGGCTCCTAGTTAACTGCTGAGAACACGCTTCTTGCACCTGGGAGAAAGCTACACAGGCTGCGTCTGTCTCTGCACCTCAGCCTTCAGATGCAGGCTGACTGGGAAACAGCACCACCAGGGCAGACACTGCATCAATGTCTGGCCTAAAAGGCAAGATGAGCTGGAAACCACTGCACCTTCCCGCGCTGCTAAGCCGTGTGGGTCGCTCAATCCCACCTGCCCGAAAGGGTCTGAGTTAGGATTGGGGGCTTAGTCACCCCATGAGAGAGAAATTTCTATCCGGAGTACTGTCTTTTAAATGGAAGGCCATAAAGCAGAGTATCAACTATCCCTTGCAAGCAGGAATCCCAGCTAATGCAAATCCCATCTCTCCCACTTGGAAAACCGCTTTCAAATACTGAGAGGGAAGACTCTTTCAGAAACTGACATCACAGACGCAGGACACGTGGCCACCGTCAGAACTATAAGATGCCCACCACAAATGCAAGTTACCCGTAGCAGCAGCCTGCACCATAGCCTCATCACCTCCGAGGGCACTTCCCTGATTTATACTTTAGAATCCCAAACCTCTTGGAGCGAAGATCGTTAACACGAATAACTCCCACTCTAGCTGAAAACCTGGTTTCTCATAAACACCACGTGAGGAAGAGCTGAGTCTTGTTCTGAGCATCACTGAAGCATCAGTTTCTTTAGGGCAGGAGAAGGCGCGACAGGACGGCGGGGAGGGCACTTCCCTTGCACATGTCTGACCTGGGCTTAGTCCCTGGCTTGCCATATGGTCCCTGGAGCCCACCAGGAGTGATCCCTGAGTGCAAAGTGCCCAGAATAAGCCTTGAGCACAATTGGGTGTGGCCCCCAAACCAAAACAAAGCAAAAAAGGTGGTTTTTGGTTGTTTTTTTTTTTTTCTTTTTGGGTCACACCTGGCGATGCACAGGGGTTTCTCCTGGCTCATGCACTCAGGAATTACTCCTGGCAGTGCTCAGGGGACCATATGGGATGCTGGGACTCGAACCCCAATCAGCCGTGTGCAAGGCAAATGCTCTACCTGCTGTACTATCGCTCCAGCCCCAAAAATGAGTTTCCTGAGCTGACAGTCTCACCTTCCATAAACCTTTGCATGTTCGCCTTTATCCTGAGCTGGCACATAATTAGCACCCAGGGATGCACGCCTCTCCAAAAACGCCTCTCCAAAAACGGGAGTTTTTCTTTCAAACTCTAGACACGCCTCCTGCATACCATCCATGGGATAAGCACCCCCCCTCACCCCCCTCTCGGGAGCCTCAGGGGTAAAAATAGTGAATCTCCGCCCCTGGGGATTAGTACCAGCCACTCATTACTCCCCACCCTCCATTCAACATCCCCGCACTCTGCCCTCGGATGCCACTGCAGAGTGAGACATCAAAGGCAGAGGCAGAAGTGGGCACTGGTACTTTCTGGACTAAAGCCCTAAATGACAAGGTGAGGGACTTAAGTATAAGGCTCATCCTGGGCTCAGCCCTACGCACTGATGCACAGGTCTGCACGTGCCCACCCTTCTAGGGAGTGAAGACTAAGAGGGCCACCGTTCCCTCAGAATAGGAGTCACAGCCGCTCTCCACCCAGACGTGATACCGAGCGGCCACACACGAATGGCTCCTCCATTCCTGAACGCCCATGATCCCGGAGGCCAACTAACTACTTTCGGCACCCAGCGGCTTCTTGCAGAAATGCCTCTAGACTGTAACCTAAGCTATGGCCCCATGCCGTCCCGGGAGGGGAAAGGTTTTTCTCTCTCGGCCTTTCCTTTCCTCGGCAGCGTGGCGACAGCCATCTTATAAGGCCCACTAAACAGAGGTACGAGCTTGCAGTGATGCGACTTCTGGCCTTAATTTCTCTGGACTTAATTACTAAAATACCAGAAATCCAAACCCGCGCGGCCACAGTGGCTACACAACCTTGTATGCTCTTCATTCTCAGCAATGGGAAACAAATTATCAAGTGTTGCCTTTCGGCAGGTCTGATTGTTGGGGGAAATTTCCAAATAATAATAGTGAGTTTTCTGTTGGAATATTGAATGTAATCAAAGTAAAGAGAGTGTAAAGTGAAAATCATCAGCCACACAGGCAGGGGTGGGGGGTAATGGGAGGTTTACTGGGGTTCTTGGTGATGGAATATGTGCACTGATGAAGGGATGGGTGTTTGATCATTGTATGACTGAGACTTAAGCCTGAAAGCTTTGTAACTTTTCACATGGTGATTCAATAAAAAATTTTAAAAATTAAAAAAAAAAAGAATAGGAGTCACAACGTCACTATTAGGAGCCGGAATATAGTACAGCCAGTAGAGAGCATTTGCCTTGCATGTGGCCCACCCGGGTTTGATTCCCAGCTCTCCATATGGTATCCCAAGCACTGCGAGGAATAATCCCTGAGAACAGAGCCAGCTGTAAGACCTGAACACTGCTAGCTAGTGTGCCCCCCTCACCCCCAACCCCTGCAATAAAGACATCACTGCTCAATGTTAACCCATCCCCTGCAAGCCTGGCAAGGTCTGAATCTAGCACTCACTCGGGATGGGATGTCCACCTCTGTACTTCAGTCTTGTGGGCCACGGACATCCTGGACACTGGAAAAAAACCCCATAGCCTGTTTCCTTCTATGGGAGGCAGGCGGCTGATGAGCTCACAGCAAGACGCACCCACATGGGAATTACCTGACGTTAAAGGCTTGCATGGAGAGGGAACAGGAGCGCTGGCCTCTGTGTAAAACACTGCCTCCAAAAAGTTTAGATAATGAAGCATGAGCAGGTGAGACACTTACCTGTAGGAGCCTGTGGCCACTCGGATGCCATCGATCAGTGTGAACTTCTCATGAACCTTCCCGACAATTTTCGTTCCTGACCTGGCATAGTAGATATTTCCGGTAATAGTCCGAACCGTCATCAGCTGTTAGGAGGGGAGTGAGGAGAAACAGAACAATTCAACAAGCACCGGGGCGAGGGCTCGGCTCGAAGCTCCCAAAGAGACCACGGTATTGGTGGTGATTAGCCACTGTCACCCCTCCCTGGCATGCCCAGCGCATGGGATTCTCGGCCTCACGGGGCCGCTCCCAGGTCGTGCCCTCACCTCATGCACCCCCTTCTTACAGGGGCTGCTGAGACCCTTGGCTTGGAAGGATGTTCGCCTGCAAGACCACTCACTTTGGAGGGACGCTAAGTAACAGAATCCGGGAAAGAATGCTGAAACAGACGGTAGGGGCAAAAATCGTGAAAAAAGCAAAACATGCGGCTGCTGACGTTTTAACAAAGGCTGAAAGAAGCAAAGCTGGCATTTCTCCTGCTCGCCTGTCGACAGCATCACTGCAGAAGAATGTAACAGCCCCCGCTCACAGACATGACCATAATGGGCCCGGCGGGCAGGCCCGGAGGACAAGCCCTCCGACGTGAGGCGGAAGCGTCTGGACCCCAGGTGCTGGATCAGCAACACGGCGGCTGCGACGAGCACAGAGACAACACGAGCAGTACGCGGGCGCTGCTGCGGACCGCGTGTCCACGAAGGATCAGTCTTGCAAAATGACACACATCATGTACAGATAATCATATGCAAAATACTGAGACAATTTACATTCTTGGAGTGGATCGGTGCTGACTTATCTTTAGAAATCTTCCACGTCCAAATTGAATGTGTAAGATTTTTGCTCAACCCTCTCACTCATTCTACACAGAACAGCCCAACAATGTGACAAGCTCTGAGGCACTGCAGATGAAAGACAGAGTCCAGGCCTTCATGGAACTACAAGAGGGCCGGGGACGGTAATGAATAGTTTCAAAGAGCTGAAACAAAGCAAAAAAAAAAAAAGAGAGAGAAACAGAGCAAGGGTCAGGGGAGATAACTCAGAGTTGAAATTCGGGTACAGGGGGCTGGAGCAATAGCACAGCAGATAGGGCGTTTGCCTTGCACATGGCTGACCTGGGTTCAATTCCCAGCAACCCATATGGTCCCCCAAGCAATGCCAGGTGTAATTCCTGAGTGCATGAGCCAGGAGTAACTCCTGTACATCGATGGGTGTGACCCAAAAAGGAAAAAAAAAAAAGGAACTGGGGTACAACACAGGTCCCCAAGCAACACCAAATGAAGCCTGGAGAGCCCCAAGCACCAGCTGGGTGGCCCTGATGTCCCTGGTATCGAAGGGCCTGAGCTGTTCTGCACCCTAGGCTCTCACACTGGACCCGGCTGGCCCTGTTGGCTGAGTATCCCTGGGAGTGGCCCCCAACCCTCCTGAGCATCTCTGGGGGGAGCCCAAAATTAGAAACCTTGAAACTGGGGCCAGAGTTGATAGCACAGCAGACAGGGCACCTGCCTCATACACAGTGGATCCAGGTTAGAGCCCCTGTACCTCATATGGTCCCCTGGGCTCTGCCAGGAGTAATCCCTGAGCACAGAACTAGGAGCAAGCCCTGAGCACTGCTGTGTGTTTATTTATTTATTTATTTTTAATGTTTTTTAGAATTTTTATTTTATTTATTTATTTTTAAATTTTATTTTTTAATTAGTGAATCACCGTGAGGGTACAGTTACAGATATATACATTTTCATGCTCGCGTTTCCCTCGTAACTGCTGTGTTTTTAAAAAGAAAAACATTTAAAATCTACAGGAATACATGACTCAGAGAAGCAGAAACCTACTTCTACACAAAACCTGGTACCTGAGTCTTCCAAGTACCCCAGTATCCTGCACAGCGGGAAAGTGGGCACTCTCCAGCATCCTGCAGGGGGTGAGGGGGGTAGTTTAACACCCTGCGCCAAGCCTGCCCAGCGGCCGTGACCCCGGAGGAGAGAACACATCTGCCACACCAGGCACGTTGGTGGATCTTAAAGACACTGTGCCAAGAGGAAAAAGCCAGTCTCACAGGTCATGTGTTACTAAAATTCCACTTATGTAATATTCTCTGAAGAACAAATTGCAGAGATATGGAGCAAACCAGGGGTTAAAACTGGGGCAAGTACACAGAGAGGGTTGTGAATGTTCAGCGTGGGGGAGATCTTTGCCGGGATGGAGAAGTTCTGGCTTGGCCGGGCTAGAGGTGACATACAGCCACACAGGTGATAAGGTAGTAGCAAACAACAGCCACACCTTAGACAAACTTCCAGATGTTGACATTATACAGTAAGTTATATAAGATGCATCTATGGCACCTCTTTCTAGTAGCAATTTATGTGAATCTATTCTGATTCCAAAGTAAACACAGAGACATTTGTCACCCAAAAAGGAAAAATTTTTTTTAAAAAAAGGAAGAAAAAGAAATCTAGGGCAAGACCTGCATTACATCCATGGTATTCTTATCAAAAGGTATACTCTGAATTTAATCAGAGAAGCATCAGAGAAATGCAAGTTCTATAGAAAACGGCTGGTATTCTTTTATCTTGTTTTTGGAGCTGGCTTACTCCTGGCTCTGCAGTCATTCCTGGCAGGGCTCAGGAGACCATATGGCACATGATTGAACCCAGGTCAGCTAGGTGCAAGGCAAGTACACTACCCCATAGTACTATCTCTCCAGTCCCTGTTCATTCTTCAAAAGCACCAAAACCCTGAAAGGCAAAAGGAAGTGCTCCAGAGGAGAGGACGCTAAGGGGAACAAGGACTAACTGTCAGCGAAGGTCCCGGGAGGGATCCCACACAAGAAAACAGGGCAGCAGCGAGACGATGAATGAAACTTAGACACAAGTTTCAAAGGAAGTTTATTTCTTCATTTTCAAATTTGTAGTGAGGCTTGTAAGATGTTACTACTTAGAGAATCTCAGCCAAGACTATTCAGGCATTCTTTGTGTTGATTTTCTAACTCCTTTGCAAATCTGATCTCAGAATGAAAATTAAAAGTAAACAACAGAGGCTGGAGAGAGTACAGCGGGTCGGGCACTTGCTTTGCATGAGACTTGACCCAGGTTCGATCCCTTGGCACCCCATGCAGTCCCCAAGCACTGCCATGAGTGATCTCTGAACGCAGAGCCCAGAGTGAGGCCTGAGCACTGCCAGGTATGGGTCCCTCCTACACACAGAAAAAGAAATGACCTATCACCCAACTAGGGACATCCATGGGGCAGCTAGAGGGGAAAGGAAGAGGCATGAGCCTGGGCCAAATCCAGAGGAGCACAAAACTGGTCCCCCCGCACAGACTGAAGCAGGTTCTGTGCGCCTTTCGGCCTTCTCCGAATGGCATGCAGGTCCCTGTGACTGCAGCCAAAGCCCTGCTGAGGCCCCTACAGCCAGGGCACCTGGGGCTCTGCAGCCAGCCAGGAGGAGAAGGTGCCGGGGACCAATCCCCTCGAGGAGGGCTACAGCAGGGACTGAAGGGGAGAGAAGCAGGGGAGAGAAGCAGTTGGGGAAGACGAGGGTTCTCTAGGCAGCAGCAGGGACACAGGGAACGGTGAGGCCAGAGGTCCAGACTGCCTTCCACCCATCCGAGAGCATGAAGACGCTCAGGAAGGCAGCAGTCGAGTTAGGAAATGCAAGAAATGAATCAGCGACAGTCACCTGGATCGATGCAGAGGCCGGAATGATGCTGGATTTTCTGCTGCTGTCACATAGCCTGACAGGAAGAGCACTGAGAAGTGAGCCCATTGCTGCCTTCATTTCTTCTCCCAGCCTTCAGACAGCGCTCCCTGACTGAGCAATTTATCTGGCTACATAGTAATGGCTTTCCAAAATCTCACTGTCCCCGGCCCCACATCTTATCCTCTTTAATGGACTCTTTTTAATCCGTGGCTGGTTTGGTTTGTTCCGCCTGCAAGTTTCAATTCTATTCCATGAAGAATTTGTTTTTGTGAAAAAATAAATACAATTATTTCTTTGCAGCACTGATGCCAAGTTAGTTAATGGTTAAATAAGTCTAATCTTCAGTTTCCTCATTAGAGGGAAAACACCAAAAAGAGACCCAGACAAAGTCTACTCTAAAGTCTGTAAAGGGGCTGGAGCGATAGCACAGCGGGTAGGGCCTTTGCCTTGCACACGGCCGACCCAGGTTCGATTCCCAGCATCCCATATGGTCCCCTGAGCACCGCCAGAGTAATTCCTAAGTGCAAAGCTAGGAGTAACCCCTGCGCATCGCTGGGTGTGACCCAAAAAGCCAAAAAATATAAATAAATAAAAAATAAATTAAAAAAAAAGAGTCTGTAGAGCCAGTTGTGGAGTGACAGGCGGTGAGCTCACGAGGCCCAGATGCCTTGCTCCTTACACTCACTGCTTCATTCCCACTCCTGGGGACAGCGGCAGCACGTTCTCACACATGACGGCCGGGTGGATAATTAAGTTCCAATGATCACATGTGAACTTGCTCAATTTAGAAAATATGATGGGAGGCCAGGGAGATGGCTCAAAGGGCTGGCGCACATGTTTCGCATGCCAGAAGCCCAGGTCTGATCCCCGGCACCGCGTGGTCCCTACAGCACTCCCAGGAGCAGCCCCTGAGCAGCCCTGGCTATGGCCCCAAACCAAAGAACACACACGCATGATGTCAGAGAGAGGCTCTTCTTACTCTTTCTACTAAAGACAAGAAGCTAGGCCAGATGGTTGTTTTTTTTTTTTAAATTTAAAAACTTAAGTTTAAGTTACTTTCATACTCAGAGTAAAGGATATACAAAGACTACTTTTATTTTATTATTTTTTTGCTTGTGGCGTTGGATATGGACTTCACCACTGGGCCACATTCCTACCCTCTGGATGGCTAACTTGATAATGAGAACGTGACAGTCTTTGGAGCAGAGCTCGGAGCCTGTAGACTCAGTCCTCTGACCCCCTCTGTGTGGCCCCTGGGCTCTGTGTCACTACTGAGCTAAAACCTCGGTAGAATGGGCAGCCGGAGTGACAGTACAGCAGGTGGGGCACTTGCCTTGCATGTGACCAACCAGGTCGACCTAGATTCGATCCCCAGCATCCCATATGGTCCCCTGAGCACTGCCAGGAGTGATCCCTTACAGAGTCAGGGTAAGCCCTGAGCCCTGGTGGATATGGTCCCCAAACCAAAATAAATAAACAAATAAATAAATAAAATGTCAGTAGAAGGCCCCTTACCTGGCAGGGCTGCTCTAAGGACTAAGCTGACATTTGTCAAATGTCCAGGCAGTGCCAAGGCCAGAGCAGGCACTGGTCATGTGATAACAACAGGCGATGTCCACACACTGCCCAGGGCAGCAGCGCCCAGCAGCCTCTGCAGCCCAGCTGCCCAGCCCTGAGAGCGGCAGGGCACTGCCTGGGAGAGGCCAGGGTCCGAGTCCTGACTGGCCTTCCCGAGGCCGACCACCACCGTGCCCAGGTCTCCCTTCCCTCGCCCGCCCATGAGGACACACCACCCCCCACTGCGCTGCTCGCAGACCCTCGGTCACGTGGTTGGATGCGCGACCCTAGGCCTGGGAGGACACGAACCTTTTCCTGCTCGGGGTGCACTTTCAGGTCCATGCACATCTCCAAAAACTGAGAGAGCAGAGCCTGGTCCAGAAGGATGTACACGGCGACGCCCTGTCTCCGGCTGATGTCCTGCAGGTCTCGGAAGATGTCGATGTCGGTGAAAACATCCATCACCACCGCGATGACCTACGGCGTGAGCAGGGGGCAGAGCAGAGAGTGAGTGGTCCCCGCCCTTCGCAGGGTCCTTCCCGAGCAGGGCGCTCCTCCAAAACGCCTCCACTTCCCAAGAGGCTGGGGCCACTCCATCCTACAAACCCAGGGGGCCCCGAAAACTCTTGCAAATGGCTCAAGAACGCAGGGGAGGCCTCCGCCCTGCCGGCCTGCTCCATTCCACTTCTCTCCCTTCACTAACTCCCCGTCGTCCGGGCCCAGCTCAGACCAACAAGCCCTCAAGGTCTCGGAGCTTGCACCCCTGTCACCAACGGATCTATGGCTTGAGTTTCCTAACTATACAAAACAAGTGACAAGACCTCAGAATTTGAGCCCCTTCTGGGTGAAACATTCCACAAACCTATAATCACTATCTGATTTTGGCTCATAATTCCTGTGGGGGTGTTTTTGCCTTAAGAAAAAAATCATTATGATCTTTCTAGAAAGGCCTTTGCCCATCACTCCCCCTCCTCCAACTCTGGGCTTCAGACTAGGCAGGCTTGGTAGCCAGCCCCTCGCATCTCCCGCCTCTCCCATAGCCCTCTCCTTCCCCTGGTGGTCTAGAGCCACCCAATGCCTCCCAAAGCCCCCGCTCCTCGTCTCCCGAAGGCGGGCTCTGCAATTCTTTGGACTCTGCCCATGCAAGCCTGCAACAAGAACGTGGAAATGCGTCCCGGGGATTCTGCTCCGAAGCCCACACCAGCCCATTCTCCTCAACAACAAGACCCCCTCAGCACCCTCTTCCATCACTCTCCGCCCCCTCTCGGCCGCGTACCCCTAGGCAACTCAGAGCTGTCTGGGACATGGGTTGTGTAACCGCAGAGCAGGTGTGCGGGGAGGACTCGATGCCGGCTCCAGGAAGGACAAGTTCCAAGGTCCCGTACACGGATCTGCTCATTGGTCCACTCACTCCCTAGTGCAGGCTTGGGCTGGCCACACGGCTGAGCCCGGGGGACAGCACCGGGGTGGACCTTCCCTCGCTCCAGCGGCAGGTTTAGAACGGGCACCCACAGTCACCTTTCGGAGACGCTGAGGGCGCCCAACGCACACTGCGGGGCCGGGCCCGGCCCCGACACTGAGAAACCTGGACTTCTGAGGGCGCCAAGGGAAAGGCAGGGTGACCCAGGGACAGGAGTGCCCCGGGGCCCTGCTGGGAGGGGCCCGCGCAGGCTGGAGTGACTGGGAGCAGCGCCCAGGGAACAGAGCCAAGAGGTGAATTTTGATTCACTGCTCAATAAAGCGTGTACAAACAACACCCCCACCAGATGGTGAACAAGGATCTAAATCTGCTGGGACGTTCCTTGTTTGGCTCTGAAAGTCTCAAACTTTCTGCCCCGGAAGGAGAGCTGGATGGGAGTGATGCTTGTCCCGAATGCCTACAGGAAGGTCGGACAGGCCCTCTCCTCAGATGCCTTCCACCCCCCACCCCCGACTCCCCAAGTCTAGCTTCTTGGGGTCATGATACGTTTCACATTTCGCTTTAGGGCCAGAGAGATAGGTCACGGGCCTTGCAGCAGCCAGCCCCAGCCGGACCCTCAGAAGGCGCTCGCCCAAGCACAACGCTGGAAGCAGACTCTCTAGCCGCCACCAGGCAGGGCCGTAAATAAAAAAAAAATTTTTTAAGTTACTTTAGGGACAGAAGAGAGAGCACAGGTGTTAAGACGCTGGTCTGGCATACGGCGGATCCCAGTTAGGTCCCCAGCCCACCGGGACCCCAAGCCCTCCAGGAGTGATCCCTGAGCTCAGAACCAGAGTAAGGCCTGAGCACTCCTGGGCATAGGGGGTCCAGCCCCCTTCCCCCAAAATAGCTTTCAAAATATGTATCTGTTTAATTATTAGTAAATGTTTGATCTGTCTGCCTAAACCTCTGGCACTTGCAAACCCCTTTTGTCCCTCAAATTGCCAAAGTATGGAGATGTTATAAAACAGGGAAACAAATATTTACTGATAATTATATAGACATTTGGGCTGGAGTGATAGCACAGTGGGTAGGGCGTTTGCCTTGCACGTGGCCGACCTGGGTTTGACTCCTCCGTCCTTCTCAGAGAGCCCAGCAAGCTACCGAGAGTATCCTGCCCGCACGGCAGAGCCTGGCAAGCTACCCGTGGCATATTCGATATGCCAAAAACAGTAACAAGTAGTCTCACGATGGAGACGTTATGGTGCCTGCTCGAGCAAATCGATGAACAATGGGATGACAGTGCTATGGTGCTATCCAGACATTTATTTTGAAACAAATTGCTAAAGTTACATGACACCCCTTCTCCCCCCGCCCCGGTACCCCCCATATGGGCTCAGACTCACGCCGTGTAAGCAGCCACAGTCTAGAGCAGGACCCGGAAGCAGTCAGCGGCAGGAATCCCCGAGGCCCCAGCCTTGCTACCGTCCTCCCCCTCAGTCCCTCCGGCCCCTCCAGCCCCTGGGCCGCGGGTCTGCAGAGCTGACCTAGCCCTGGGCCTTCTCACACCTCTGCAGGGCATCTCCGCTGAGCGAGTCTGGGCTGGAAGTCCAGCCGCTGACCAACCAGCACAGTGCCTCGGGGTCGGTGCTCACGCTGCAGCTGCTGCCCCGAGGAGGAGCCCGGGGCTTGAAAGAGCTTTGGGATGGCCCAGGGCTCCCCTTTCCGGGAGCACGGAGAGGGAGAGATGCCAGGATATGGGGGTGCGGGGGGAGCCCGTGCCCATCGTGTCCACCAGGTGCCGTTGGTTCTCCCAGCCAGGCCCACGCAGCCTGGCCACGCTGAGGCCTAGTGAGTCCTGCTACGGCGACTTCTGGGAGTCTGGCCCAGGGAACGCCGGGTGACAGGGGCCAATCCGCCCCCTGCCCGGAGCTGTGCTTCTCCCGCCAGACCTGTGTGGAGTCCCAGCCGGCCATCAAGGTGACAAAACGCCCAGCCTGACCCAACTAGCCCCTGGGCAGCTGCAGGGGGGACCCCTTGAGGCCTGCAGCTGCAGAGGAAGGAGGCTGGGGGGAGCTGGAAAGGCTCCGGGGAGGCTCATGCGACCTTCCACTCAACTGCAATGCTGCCCTTGCCTTCTTGCAAAGAAATCCTAGGGAGATACCGCCAATTCCAAAACCCCATCAACTATTACTCCCAATTTATAGGTAAGCACCGGAAGCGTGGTGAGATTACGGAATTTGTTCAAAGCAATTGTCACTGTCATCCCGATGCTCATCGATTTGTTCGAGCGGGCACCAGTAACGTCTCTCATTGTGAGACTTATTGTTAATGTTTTTGGCATATCCAATACGCACGGGTAGCTTGCCAGGCTCTGCCGTGCGGGCTCCATACTCTCAGTAGCTTGCCGGGCTCTCCGAGAGGGGCGGAGGAATCGAACTCAGGTCGGCCCCATGAAAGGCGAACGCCCAACCGCTGTGCTATCGCTCCAGCCCATTCAAAGCGATACATTTCATAAATCTCAAAAGATACCAACTAGGGGGTTGTAGCAATAGCACAGCGGGTAGGGCGTTCGCCTCGCACGCGGCCGACCCAGGTTCGATTCCAAGCATCTCATCAATAAGTCATCGGATAGCTGCTCCTGGCAGGGACCTCTGGGGCGTTGTCGGGAGTGGGGTGGGCTGAGTTCCCGCCCCGCCAAAGCCTGGGCAGCCCCGCCCACACCCCAGAGTCACTGCCATGCCTCTAGCCAGACTGCCCGGGGTAAATATTCTGGATTTGCTGGAGCAATGTTTCCAGAAAATGCACCCCAGTAGCAGCACGCCAGGCTGGATGGGACGTAGTGTAGAAGACAACCCCTCGCAACTAGCAGAAACACGAACACGGAAGCTCAGCTTCCCACTGCAGCTTACAAGACTTAAGGTCTCCGTGGTGAGCAGCCACAAGCTTCACAAACTTTCTTCTAGGGAAATATTTTGTTTTCCATCATTCTGTTAGTCCTTTAGTGGCAGCAACAAGCGATATAAGATAAATTATTGTAGGCCTCCTACCCACGCGGCTTGAGGCGTGATTGGGCAAATGGAGTTGGGGTGGAAGGAAGGGAACAGTCTCGGTGAGATTGGAGTCAGGTACCGAAGGCCTGGAACAAATCAGCACGAACAACTTTCTAAACCACAGTGTTTAAAGCGGGGGGGGGGGGGGGGAAAGAGCGACACATCTCATGTGTGCAAGGGGCTGGAATCTCAGCCCAGGACCACGCCAGTCCAGAGTTCTGCGGGAAAGCGTTAGAACTGGACAGTATCCAAGGCAACGTTAACCAACAGTCTGCAAGTGATGGGGAGCTTGGAATAAATGCTTAAAGGATCAGTCGACAATTTCACATAAAGGACAGGGGCTCAAGCCCACCTCAAAGCGAGGAACACAAAACCCACAGATTCAGACACCATGCTCCCCCCGCTGCTGGGGGCCTGAGCAGACTGGGGAACAGGCTGTGGACTTAGGGGGGAATCTGATGCCCCCCTTCCTCACACACGAGCAGGTTAGGCCCCTGGGTCAGTGAGCGTCTGTGAGCTGCAAACTCCTACTGCCGACTGGCCAGGCGTGAGGGTCAGTCAGGGCGAAATCTCCTGCCAGCTCCGCATCCCGAACCCTCCTCAGCTACCTGGGCCACCCACCGGGCCCCCTCAGGCTCGACGCAGTCTGAATCAGGCACCTCTGGGGCTGGTTTGGAACCCAGCTGGGCACATGAGCAGCCTCCAGGGGCCACTCGGGGCCAGTTGTTCCAGTTCTGAATCCAGCTCTTCCGGGGTGGGAAGCAGGAAGTTCGTTCCAATCCTCCCTCCCGCTGTACCTCGGTTTCCCTCCCTCCGCTTCCAGGGTCACCTGTACAACATGCCTGGCACCCCCCAAGCTTCTGTGCACCCTGGTCAGTGGCGGCTCATCTGCGTGGCTCCTGCTGCTGACCAAATGACCCCTGAGCCCCACTCCTCAGCTTCCCGGGACCCTTGCCAGGTCTTCCGGACAACTTCGCACTCACAGAGTAAAAGATCTATTTCCTCCCCCACTTTCCACATGTCGTAACAGAACAAAAACTATCTCTTGGAAATCTCTAGAAATCCTCACACAGGAGTGAAGAGCTAGTACAACAGGGAGGGCACTTGCCTCGCCTGAGGCTGACCCGGGTTCAATCCCTGGCACAGCACATGGGTCCCCTCCCACCCCTACATCCCTCCCCCCCCACCAGGAGTGAACCCTAAGTACAGAACCAGGAATGAGCCCTAAGCACTCCTGGGTGTGGCCCCCAAATCAAAAGATAACAAGTCTTTAAACTATTTCGCTTTCACGGTCAGGGTTTAAAAACAAAAATGTAGGGGCAGAGAGAAGGGATAAGAAATGAAGGGGCTTAAATGAAGTGAAATTCATCAGTTATACAGTTGGGGTGGGGGGCGGGGGTAAACCGGGGATTTTGGTGGTGGAATATGGGCACTGGTGAAGGGATGGTGTTTGAATACGGTATAACTGAGACATACCTGAGAACTCTGTAACTTTCCACATGGTGATAAAATAAAAAAAAATAAAAATTAGGGGCTGGAGTGATAGCATAGCGGGTAGGGCGTTTGCCTTGCACGCGGCCGACCCGGGTTCAAATCCCAGCATCCCATATGGTCCCCTGAGCACCGCCAGGAGTAATTCCTGAGTGCAGAGCCAGGAGTAACCCCTGTGCATCGCCGGGTGTGACCCAAAAACCAAAAAAATAAAAAAAATTAAAAAATAAAAAAAAAATAAAAATTTAAAAAAAAAAAAGAAATGAAGGGGCTTGTCCCGAACAGGGCCAACCCTGGCACCACACAGGGCACTGCAAGGAGCGCCAGGAGTGACCCCTGAAGTAAGCCCACAGCCCCACCCAGTGTGACCCAATGCAACCCCCATTGCAAAAGAAGAAAAAAAAAGTAAATTTCCACAACAAAGCCCACCTTTGTCTATGTACACTGATCGCTCAGTTTCACAACCTCTTGTTCTAAAAATTCAGTGTAAGTATCAACTTGTGGGCAGAATCTCAGCTGACTGGCACCGTGGAGCTGGGGGGCATCGGGCAGCTGAGAAGGGCCGGACCCCACATTAGCGGTTCCTTCGCAGGGCGCCAGGGAGGGAGAAGCAGCAAGAGTGGGGAGAAAAGGCTCAGCTCTCTGAGCCACTTTTCTTTTAGAATTGTGCAAACACTTGCCTGCTTGCAAAAATGCAGTCTACAGCGCAGTCGATTCAGAGATACCTGGTTACTGTGCTTACTCCTTCCCTCCTTTTTTCTACTTGGACTTTTCTACCTTCCTCCCTGTCCATCAAGATAATAATTTCCATTAGTTTTTATTCTATTCTTTCCACTTTTGAAAATACTGAGTTTCTATATGTATGCATAAAACAATTGTTTGATGCAAACAAGTCTGTGTACCATGCACGTGCGCACGCATGTGTGTGTGTGTGTGTTCGTTCATTTCCTTCCTCTAGATATACGGTGATGATACACACGTTACCCTAGGCTAGGCAAGAGCCATCCAACAGAACCTTCTGGGAAGTAGGCAATGTTCTGTGTCTGCGCTGCCCTACCTGGCAGTTCAGAGCTTGAAGGATGTCTAGTGCAATCAAGGAACTGGATCTCACTGCATTTCTGCTTGTTTTGAGGCCACACCTGGGTGTGCTTTAGGGACCAGGTGGTGCTTCGGAGCAAATCCAGAGTTCCCAGAGGCAAAACACAGCTCCATTTCTTTGAGCTGTCTGTCTCCCAGGCCCCACAATTCACTTTAATTCCTATAAAAAAATAAATAAATAAACAGTCCACAGGAAGCTAAGGAGCCCACAGCTTCAGACTCTTTCTAAGAGCAAACAGAGCTTCGGAGTGACAGATGAGAGTCACTGTTCAATGGGTCCAAAGTTACTTCTGAAGAAGATTAAGAAAAAAAAAAGTGGGGCTGGAGTGATAGTACAGTGGATAGGGCGCTTGCCTTGCATGTGGCTGACCCGGGTTCAATCCTCAGCATCCCATATGGTTCCCTGGACTCCATCAGGAGTCAATTTCTGAGTGCAGAGCAAGGAGTAACCAGAGCAAGGAGTAACTGAGCATCTCTGTGTGTGACCCATAAAGGAAAAAAAAATCTTTTAAAATTTTAGAATTCCTGGAGCGCTCGGTTGCATTCATGGCCTCATGACATCTCATACTTTATGTCACCGATATACCAAGAGTAGCACACCACATTTGACAGGGTGTAAAGTACAAGGCAACTAATCTTGATTAAAAAAAAAAGTTTGCACACAGGCTCAACCTTTAACCACATGTTAGTAATTTCTTTTACAGGAGCTTAACGGCTCCAGGCTGAGATATAACAATCTTCATACACTTTCCGCTAAGGAAACTTTTCTGGATCATTTTTTAGCAGATTACTCATAATGAGCAATACAAAATAAATTATTCAGGGGCAGGCTCTTGGAGTGGTGGGAATATTCGAAATAATGCTATTCGAAATAAAGGTGTAATGGTGGTCGAATTGGTGTTGGAATATTGAACATAATAAATTATTGTGAACAACTTTACAAAAATAAAATTGAATGAAAAAAAAAGCACTGCACTGTAGCACTATCATCCCTGTTGTTCATCGATTTGCTCAAGTGGGCACCAGTCATGTCTCCATTGTGAGACTTGTTGTGACTGTTTTTGGCATATTGAATATGCCACAGGGAGCTTGCCACGTTCTGCTGTGCGGGCGGGATACTCTCAGTAGCTTGCCAGGCTCTCGAGAGGGACAGAGGAATCGAACCCGGGTCAGCCGCGTGCAAGGCAAACGCCCTACCCGCTGTGCTATCGATCTAGTCCAAAAAATTAAAAAGTTCTGGAGATGGGTGGCTGGTGTGATGGTGAAAACATGGGGTGCCACCGAACAATACACTTTCAAAAGCGTGGTCAATTGGTCTATATTTTACCGCAGTTAGAAAGAAGTGGGAGGCCGGGGTGTGCCCAGAAGCAGCTGCCTCACCGCGGGGGCGCTCCTGTGACCCCAGCTTCGAGCGCACTAGAGTGCTCCCAGTGGGACTGCCTTTTGGGAGTCCCAGTGTCACATGATGTTGGTTTTCTCTATAGCACCATGACCAAGTACACGGCCCTGGTCACCGCAACCACAAAAATACAGGGAGGGGTGGGCAAACTAAATAAATAATTAGCAAAATGTCCAAAGACCCCCCTCTCCCATCACCAAATCCAAACCGTGACACCTAAGGATCAAAGACCACATTTAATCCAGCAGGACACATCCCTGTCTGCTGAGTCCAGGGCCCCAGACACAGGCGAGGGGCCGGTGTGCGGTCACAGAGCCACACCACACTAGCCGGCACCAGGCACTGGCCAGCGGGGGGTCACAGAGACCAGCAGGTGAGGCCGGCACTTCTCATTCAGGGGCAGTTTCGTGCCCCAGGAGACAGTAGGAACACCTGGGGTATCTTCGAAAACGGTGGTAAAATATGGGGCCAGAGCAGTAGTGCAACGGATAGAGCACTCACCTTGCACGTGACTGGCCAGGGTTCGATCCCCAGCATCCCACCTGGTCCCCCCCTTCGCCCCCCCCCCAACCCACTAGGAGTAATTCCTGAATGTAGAACCAGGAGTAACCACTGAGCACCGCTGGGTGTGGCCCAATAACAAAACAAACAACAAAATACTTCGGTAAAATACATCACTGTATCACTGTCATCCCATTGGCCATCGATTTGCTTGAGCGGGCACCAGTAATGTCTCCATTCATAAAGCCCTGAGATTTTAGCAGCCTCTCTTTACACGTCTTTCCCAACGATTGGAGGCTCTTTCAGGGTCAGGGGGATGAGACCTGTTATTGTTACTGTTTTTGGCATATCGAATATGCCCCAGGGAGCTCCCTGGAAGACAAAGTGTCATCTGAATTTCTAAGCATTCAATTCAGCAGCAACAACACAACCAGGATGTTGTGCAAGCATCACAATTTGTTCCCAAGACATTTTCATCACCCAAACTCCTAGCATAAAGTGACAGCGCCCCCCAGTCACGAGGATGACTGTTACAGGTGCGGGGGGGGGGGGGGGGAAACTTTTGATACCTAGGGGCGGACGCCAGCTGGGCACAGACCAGCGCCCCAGGATGGAGACGCAGCGGCTGAGGTAAGAGCCCCGCCCTGGGACGATGGGGGCTTCCGGACAGGAACTGATCCCACTGCACGGGTTCAATGGGAACGCAGGGGACAGACCGGTGGCGCAGGACCGGGAGGGCCTCCTCAGAACATCCACGGGCGCACCGGAGCCTCCAACACATTCCTCAGCTGCTCGTCCTCCCCGTCAGCACCAGATCCTTCCACGCATGTCCCGGTCATCCAAAGGATGCCCGAGCGGGAGGTCAGCACCAAAGCACCTGGTTCCACAAAGCAGCTGGATAGGACAGGGCGGGCAGGTGAGAACCTGCGGGCGGGCTGAGCTCAGGCCAGGAACCCCCCACCAGGGACCAGGAAGGCCAACAGCCACCGCGAAAACGTGGCCAGATGGGGCATGCGGCACTTCCAGACGGGGTGTGTGTGTGTGTGTGTATGGTGGGGGGTCACCACGTCCTTCTGATGAGTGGGGGTCACTGCCCGGCCAAACACTGATTCACAGGGCCATGGAGGCATGGAGTGACGCACTGGCCGTCTGGGAGCAGGGGAGGTGCTGGGGCGGGGATGCCAGGGAAAATCTATGTAGCTCCGAATCATCTCTCAAATGCCTCGGGAAGCGAATGTCTCAGCTCCACAAAGTGCAAGACTGTCCGCATTTCCTCCTGCTCTGGGGAAACCTGACCAAACACGTCAGCAGTCAGTGGGCACTCAAGATGGGGACACACGCCCTGTGGGGTTTTCTGCGTGTTTTTTTTTTCCATTTGGGGGCCACACCCAGCCCTGCAGTGGTGGTGCTGGGGGAGGGAGGGAGGGAGGGAATCCCAGAGGCAGGGCTGGGGATGGAACTGGGATTGACCAAACGCAGGGCAAGTGCCTGAGCCCCCCAAAACTCTCTCTCGGGCCCGTCCCTAGTGTTTTTTAAAGTCGGTGCCTCACCTGGTGGGGCTGAAGGCACAGAGAAACGTCAGTGGAGCTCCTAGAGACAGCCCCATTCCGGACAGGCGGGACCCATCCGTGACCTCCTTTCCTTCGTCCGCGCCCCCTAACCGGACAGTCACCAGAGCGGGCCCTAAGCACTATAAGCCAAAGGGTTTGAAATGCAGCCTGGCTCCTGGGGCGTCTGCTCAGCTCCCGGATGCCTGCAGGCAGCCTGCACGGCTGGGGTCGGCGCTGCGCTGGCTTCTCATGCCCATGCCGCGCTCCTGCCAGAGCCACACCTGACGATGCAAGTTGGGGCAAATCGAGCCGCACACAGTAAGCCTCGGTGCCAGCCCCCTCCTGCTCCAGCCGGGCTCCGCCCTCTGGTCACTGTTGGAACCCTGGTGTTGAATGCCTGGGCGGCTCCTTCCAGTCAGGTGCCTCCATTCACTGCCAGGTGAGTCCCTGCTCTCCCCAGGTCCTGGGCCAGAACGAGCGACATGTCAGCCTGAAACGCACGCCAACGGCAAAGCCAAATCTCGGGGCCCTGTTCTCTGGAGTCATCAACTCCCTTCCCACATGATGGGCCGGGGGAATTCTCTGCCAGCTTCATGCTTCTTCCTCTTCAAACTGACCACCTTAGTCATCTTCCTGGAAGGGGCCATGCCACTGTTCTGTTACTAGGGCACACAACTCAAAGATTTAAAAGGAAAAAAAAGAAAATCCCTTGGGGCTGGAGCAAATAGTATAGCCGGTAGGGTAGGGCACTTGTCATTTATACAGCTCACTCAGGCTTGACCCCTGACACCCCATGTGGTCCCCCAACCCTGCCAGGTGAGATCCCTGAGTGCAGAGCCAGGAGTAAACCCTGAGTACCGCAAGATGTGGCCCCCAAACCAAGTTTCGTCTAAGACACTTGAAACCAGGGCTGGAGCGATAGTACAGTGGGGGGGTGTTTGCCTTGCCAACCCGGGTTCGATCCCCGGCATCCCATATGGTACCCAAAGCACTGCCAGCAGTAATTCCTGAGTGCAGAGCCAAGAACAACCCCTGAGCATCGTTGGGTATGACCCCAAAAGCAAAAAATAGAAAAGGAACTTGAAACCTCCAGCCTGCTGAGAACCAGGGTCCTGTCCATCCCTCCTCCCATCGAGCTGTCTCCGAAACTGAGAGGGCTGCAGCCAGTCACTGAACCTCTAGAGAGAGGTGGCACTGGGGCCTCCTGCCGGCCCAGGCTGGCTGCACCACGCGCTTCCAGGCCCAGTGAGGACCCCCACCTCTGAACGAGCTCCATCACATCCCAAGTGCCTGGCCATGGGGACCCCCTGCCCCAAGCGCCCATCTCTCAGCTCCCCTGGAAACGGCCTACGTACGACCTGTGGCTCCCCGGCCACCATGGCAGTCCCTGGGGAGGGCTGTAGCCAGCGGCAGGGCCACTCCTGCGCCCACATGACCCGCCTCCTCCCAGAGTAGGGACCCCTGCTCCCTGTCACTGCTCCAGCCACTGACCCCCGGGGCCAGAGACGGCTCCTGACACAAGATGCACCAGGCAGAGCGTGGAGGCCGACAGTGGGCAAGAGATGCTGTGCCTTGTCACAGCCTCACTGGGGGACCTCCAGCAACTACTCCGTGTCTCCCGCCAGAAGGAGAAGCAATCACACCTACCTGGGGATTGCTCAGAACCACACCTGGGGGGCTGGAGAGACAGCGCTGTGGGTAGGGCATTTGTCTTGCACGCGGCCGACCCGGGTTCCATTCCCGGCATCCCATAGGGTCCCCCGAGCACCACCAGGAGTCATTCCTGAGTGCAGAGCCAGGAGTGACCCTTGAGCATCACCAGGTATGACCCAAAAATCAAGGAAAAAAAGAAAAAAAAGAACCTCGCCTGGCACAGCACTGTCACACACGCAGGACACGCATTTGCCACAGAGACCCCTGGCCCTGGCCACTGTGACACCCCCACCCCAAGCTAAACTCTCCATCTTCTCCTCATCTCAGCTTCGCCTTGACCCCGGCCCCTCCCCCGCCCGCTGCATTCCCTTTCCTGTCCAAGCACAGCCAAGTCCAGTCAGTTCTGCCTGACATTCCTCACAGCTTCCCACACCACCAGGCACGGCCCCCCCCCCTCCTCTCGTCCGGCCCTCCCTACAGGGTTCAGCCACCAGGAGCCCTGTGTCACCTCTAACCCATCACCTTCGTGCCCTATACCAGGACCCCAGCCCAATCTGATCATGCTCCCCTCCTCCCCCTACACCTCCCATGGCTTCCCCTTGTGCCTTCAGGTCACGGGGCAAAGCCCTGGGTGGCCTGGCCCTCACCTGCCCCCGCACCTCCTCTCCCTTCATCACCCTCGGCCTCTGTTCCAACCGAGAGGCTGCTCCACTCCCGGGCTCAGCCCAGGCTCTGGACCCCCGGGTCCACCCAGTCCTCCAGAACCCCACTCCATGTCCCCCACCTGGGGCTTTTTCCCCACTGCCTGGAGCAAATCAACAAATGGTCAGCTGTCGAATGCAGGCCAGGCTGGCTCCCCGGAGCCCCAGGCACTGAATAAGCAAGGAAGGTGGCATGTGTCGGCCACGCAGAGAACCGCTCATTGGGGTTCAACCTCTCCACTGCTGCAGTTAAAATGGCCCAAGTTCCAAACACAGAAGCGAGAAGACAGCAGCGCGTGGCTGGATCAGGACAGCAGGTGCTGGCCAGGAGGGCCAGCCTGAGAGAGCCCCCAGCGTGACAGGGACACCGGGAAGCACGCAAGGCCAGGCATGAGTCGGCAGGCCGTCTTCTCTCCGGCCTTAGCTCGCTACCCCTTCGCTGCCATGGGGAACTGGCAGAGGGTGAACAAAACTCTGCAGAGACCCACTGGTCAGGTGCTGTGGGCTGGATGGGGCAGCGGGGTGGGGGTGACGGTGCTTTATGTTCTCTGTGAGCCTAAGTGTCTGTGGCAGCAGCAAAATAAAACCCTGGCATCCCCAGACCACTGCCGGGCTGCCCTGCCACCTGTGACTGTGGCAACTCCCACCCTGATGGCCCCCAACTCACTCTCTCTCTCTCTCTCTCTCTCTCTCTCTCTCTCTCTCTCTCTCTCTCTCTCTTTATCCCAGGCACACCGAGACACCAGACACTTCGAGCCAAGGGTGGCAGCAGGCAGTGGTTCTGGACTAGAGTCTGCTGCCGCACCCTGGCCTGTTCCGCCACCCCCCACCCGCCCCCCACCTTGCCTGCTGCCTTTGTCCTCCCTGACCCACAGGCAGGCTCCAGGCTGGCAGGGGGGACCCAGCCCTAAGGGGCCCCAAGCCCATGTGAACAGAGATCATTTCAGCCCGGGGTCTCTACATTTGGGGAAGCTGCGGGCCCCAGCCTCATCCTGTGAATGAGAAGACGCCCTCCTCTCTGGAGGGGCACTCCCTCCTCAGGGTGTGTTGGTGGGAGCACACCAGTGACCCCTGCAGTTACAGCAGGGCGTTAAAGGATCAAAACCCAACAAAATCCTAAGGTCACACTCTAGTGGTCTCTGGACACAATCTTTCCGGAAAAACATCTCTGAAACTGCCGTGCTTGGGGCGGGGGAGGGGGGGTGTCTGGAGAGTCCAACTGGCCAGAGCACTTGCCCTGCAAGGAGCTGACTGGAGTTCCATCCCCAGCTTCCCTATATGGTGCCCCAAGCACCACCTGGAGTGACCCTGAGCATCGCCCCCCAGGGGCAGGGCGGGCGGGGGGGGGGGGTGCCCAACAGTCAGAGCGGGGAGTGGGGAAGGGAAAGCAAGGGGGGGGAACCTCAAAAAAGAGCCCTGCTGGGACAGTAGAAATCTAGGGTTGGCTGTCAGCCAGGAAAATTGGTCATGCGCTTGGATTTGAACTGAGATTTGTAAACTGGAAGGAACTCTGGGTCCCCTCTCACAGGAGGGGGTGGGAAGGGCACCCGTTGGAACTCCAGCCCAATTCCCAGCATCCCTGGGACCCTCCTTGAGATTTCCCCAGCTACCGGGGGCAGCCAGCGGCGGGGGTGGGGTGGGGTCAGGGAACGGAAGGGGCGTTGAGAGCCGGCCCCCCTCGCCCCCCAGGCCCGCGCTCCCTCGAGGCCCCGGTGTCCCCGCCGCCCCCCACCCCGGGCGCTCACCTCGCGCGCCGAGCGCAGCTGCTGGCGCAGCGCGTCCTTGCAGCCGTAGGGGCCGCCGGCGCCCGCGCCGCGGGGCTGGAAGTGCGCGTGGACGCGCGTGGCGCCGCGGTAGGCGCCCTGGTAGAAGGAGGGCCAGCCGAGCTCCAGCGGCGGCGGCTCCACGTCCGACAGCTCGGGGAAGTAGGTGCCGGACGAGCAGTCGTGCGAGGAGCCGAACGAGTCCTCGGCGCCCGCCGCCGCGGCCGCGCCGTCCTGGCCGGGCCGCTGGGCAGCGCGCAGGATGGCCCGCACCTCGTCGGGGTTCAGGAAGCGGCCCAGGCGCTCGCGCCGCAGGAAGGCGGCGAAGGCGTCGGCGCCGCCCGCCAGCAGCTCCTCCAGCGCCAGGCGCTGCGCCTCGCTGTACAGCTCGGCGGGGTTGGGCGGCCCGCACGGCGACAGGCAGGCGGCGGGCAGGTCGTCCAGGCGCTCGGGGAGCAGGGCCATGGCTGGGCGACGGCGGCTGCGGCGCGGCGCGGACTCGAACTCGACGGCTGCCCCGGCCCCCTGCGCGTCGCCTTATAAGCGCCTTTGAATCAGCCCGGCCCGCGTTCCGCGTCTCCCATTGGCTGCTTGCCCCTAACGGCAAAGTCGGGACGCCGCTACCGCCCCGCCCCCGCGGCCTGCTATTGGTCGAGGTGCCGGCCCGGCACCGCCCCTCAAGCCTCCGTATTGGCTGCCGCTTAGCGGCCCCGCCCCGGAGCTGGCTGCGGACTTGCTACGGGAAATTTAAACTTGAAAGATTTTTGTCCAGTCGCTGTTCTACGCCGTCCTACGACTCTGGAGGTGGAGACCCAGCTCTTTCCATGCGGCTGGAGAGGAGAGGGCATGCCCAGCCTTCATGATTGGCTGTGCGGTTCCCGGTCGCAACGCTGGCAGGGGAGTCCCAGAGCTTGCACCCAACCCCCGGCGCGAGCACGTCCCCTGCCGGTCAGCACGCGAAGTGCGGCCTTAAGTGGGCAAACCTGGAGGGGCCGGCCCCCTCCCGGGGCGCCTGGACCAGTGCACTGATTGCTCCTGAGTTCTCAGAGCTTGATGGAGTGGCCTGTCATTCCATGCCACCGTTAGCCCCTGCCTGAAGTTTCACTCGAAGTTTTCCGGTCCGTCAAAATCGTGATTATGCTTGCAGGTGGGTTTTGCTCCGTTTCTGCAAAACCCCCAAATCCTGGTGAAAACCTCTTTTCCACCTATTTCCACCTGCACCGGGGAAGCTGTACAAAAGGGGAAATGCAGCCCTGCTGTCTAACTGGTTGTGCTTTAAACCCAGAATGTGGAACCCATAATGTTACTCTGCTAGTCTCTGCCTCTTCTGGACTTGTGGTCCCATCTCCCTCCCATCCTTTGGAACCATGTCTGAGTTTCAGAAGAAAAGCAGGTGGGGACTGCAGGGACTGGAGCATTTGGTGTCTGAGAGCGGTTCCCCTGGCCGGCCCACTGCATCGGACAGACAAAGGACTCAGGGAACGGAGAAACAGGGCCTGGGCCCCAGGCTGGTAGTCAGTTTATTTCTCTCTCCTCCCCAACGTAGTCGGATCTCTCCCTTACAGCACAATCGTAGTCGTAGTTTTGTTTGTAGTCCCACTCATCATAGTTTCATCATCCTTGTCCCCTCATAGCCCTCCTAGTTTTTATCTAGTAGTCATAGTCTTCGTCTTCCTTATCTTTCTAATAGTCCCCAGTCTCCCCTTACAGCACAGTTAAATAGAAATCGTGAAGGTGGGGGTACACGTAGTTGGGGTTGAACATTGTTATAACAATAAACAGCTGTAAAGCCACTCCTTCAGGGGAAGTTCTAGGAGATTAACTCAAGGACAGAATCTCATCTGGGGGTTCAGCACTCTAGATTAGTAGGAGATCCGCTCAAGGGCCGGATTCCATCTAGAGTGAATTGCTTTCTCCTTTCCTCAGCTAGTAATCCGTTTAAGCATGAACCAATCATAATACATTTACTTCTTTTAATATTTCTAGTCATTTCACATGGGACTGGAGCAATAGCGCAGCGGGTAGGGCGTTCGCCTTGCACGCAGCCAACCTGGGTTTGATTCCTCCACCCCTCTCAGAGAGCCCGGCAAGCTACCGAGAATATCTCGCCCACACGGCAGAGCCTGGCAAGCTACCCATGATGTATTCCATATGCCAAAAACAGTAACAACAAGTCTCACGATGGAGATGTTACTGGTGCCCGCTCGAGCAAATCAATGAGCAACGGGATGACAGTGACAGTGATATTTCATATGAACACAGTAAGAGATATATTAAGCTTAAAGATTGGCTCTTCCTGGAGACATCTCGCTATATATCCCAGACCACTGTCCTCAGGCCAGGTTAGTCTTTCCTAACCCCAACAGGGTCCTTATTCATTTACTTCTTTTGGGGTCATGACAGAGTTTGTTCCATGACAGTTCTCTTATTATACTTCTTATGGCACTTAGCTTGTCCCCTTTCAATACCAGGGTAGCTTACAACTTGTCTGGGTCCATCCAATCCCTTCATTGGGGCCCTCCTTTTGGGGGTGTTAGGAAGTAAGGGCAACTGAGGCTTACGTCAGGTAAATATGATAAATGCCCAGGAATAAATATTATTTTGGAGTCAATTAACTCCCATGTTACAAAGCATAGCATGAACCATCTTCCTGTGTCTATATAAAAAGGACCTTGCTAAACCATGCAAGTGACATAAAGGAAAGAGAAAAGCAATATAGGATTATTAGTGCTTGATGGAATTGGGTGTGCCTCAGGGGCACTGTTGTGGGAGTAACTCAATAAACCTAAGCTCCCTGCAGGAGGAGCAAGAACAACCCAATGTTATCCAACACATGTCCAAGCAAATCCGGCGCCTTCCTCCACTGCTCTGTCAGGACCTCCTATTACGGTCATTGTCAGTTCTGCCCTGCTGAATCCAATCTATTTTTAGGTCTCACTTTATCTGTGTCCACAAGAAAGCATAGTAGGGCTGTAAAGTACTTCCCGTAAGAGATTACGGTTGTTACTCAGAATCCCATGTACGATGCCCACGGCTGCAAGCACTGCCTTGCACCCTCCTCTCCTTATCACGCCCTCTCCCCTGCCTTCCTGGGGAGGGTTTCTAAGCCCAAGTGTGAGCACTTCCTTGTGAGGAAGAAAGCAAGAATAACCAGAAACTCACTTGCTGCATTATTGAAACAATGCGGGGTCTTATATATATAGTGATTGACTTCCCAGGCTAAATCCCATGAGAAAGACTGGGGTGGGGGTGGATGATAGGCCAGGTCATTGGACCCCAAATACAGAAGAGAAGATAGGGCCAACATTTCAACAACATCATTGTACCAATCTTTTGTGTGTGGCGGGGGGGAGAGGTTCGGAGGTGAGGGGCACACCCAGAAGTGCTCAAGGTTACTCCTGGATCTACCCTCAGGAATTACTCCTGGTGGGGCTCAGGGAACCATATAGGCTGCTGGGGATCAAACCCAGGTCTGCTGCCTTCAAGGAAAACCCCTCCCCCCACTGTACTATCTCTCTGGTCCCATCTTCGGAAGCTGGAAAGAAATCTGTGTGCAGAGGAGCTGCGTGTTCGTTCCGAAGGGATGCTTTGGCAGTGTGGTGCTCCTTCCTGCCCACCTATCTTCTCTCCGCTAATCAGACTGCAGGATCCTGATGGCCCCATGCCTGAACTCTCAGAACTCTCTGTTTTAGGGGCCCAGGGGAACGGGGGGGAGGGGTGGGGACCAGCCCATGCACTCTCCCACACCCTCCATCCCAGACTTGAAATCTCCGCCCTCATTCGGAATTCAAACCGGCACAGTTTGGGGGACTTCACGGCAATGACCCACAGCCACACAAACAGATGTTATTAAAAGGAATTTAATAATCTTAATTAAAAACTCTTTAACAGCAAATTCCGTCACTGGCCTTGGCAGCTGGAAGCAACTCCAGGGGCTTGCCCCTTTGGGTTCGGCGGCGCTGCGGTCTTGACTAGGAGCCCACCGCAGGTGCATGGCGCGGAGCTACCTGGGAGTTACCTTAATACAATATCAAAGATCCGAGAGGATTTTTTTTTTAAAAAAGTTTTAAATATATTAGACTCTCTTGATTGCCATTTTTTACACAAAGCTGCTGATACAGTATACAGAGTTTTAACTTTTTTTCTTTTCACATAAAATACAGTTTTCGTAAGTGTTCTCTGTACATCAGTGGCTTCTGATCTGGGGGGGGGGGAATTATTGCGGGGGGCTGGGGGTCTGCAGGCTTTTCTGTGGTGTGCAGAGCCAGGCCCCCACTGTGGCACTTATGATGCCCATGGGAAGCAGGGTTTCTGGCCAACCGACTTACGTGGGCGCCTAGGGTTACAGTCTCTGCAGAGGGGTCACGTCTCAGCTATCCCACCCACCACAGCAGCCTGGCTCTTATGTGCCCTGGGGGAGGGGTGCCATTCCAGGACGTCACAGCACAGGATCAGGACTGTCCTTTGAGACTCCTCTAAGGGGCACCCTTCCGGGAAGTGCCCCAGTCTCCTGCGCTGGGGAAGGAAGTAGGGGGAAGAGCTCCAGATCAGAGGGAATTAGTGCCAAGAACCAACATGGTTTCATATTCCAAAGCCAGCAAACCAAACTGGGGAAGGTGGGGTGGGCAGGGGCGTGCAAGGGTGGAAGCCAGAGAAAACACCCTCGTTCACTTTTCTAAGCCCCTTGGAGATGGGTCACAGGCTGCGAAGCAGTTTCCCCACGCTGCGTGTCGGACTAAAGAACGACGCCCTGCGCCTTTCAGGAGACCTGGGCCTCGGGCTCATCCCATTCCCTGAGCAATACCGGCCAGGAATTCCCCGTCAGGTGACCGCCACTGGTGCTTCAATTGTTTGGGGGGTGCAGAGCGGGAGCCAGGTGGGGCGGGGGGCACCTCTGCCAGGGGCGGACTGTGCCCAGCCCCGGGGCTCAGCGCAAGCAGGGTCTGTGGGGGAACGTGTCTGCTTCCTCCCCAGCTCCCTGCCGCTGCCAGAGCGAGGCCAGCCTCTGAGGAAAGGCTTCCGTGCCTGAGGGGGGGACACTCCTCTGCTCCCACGGATCAGTGGTGGCGCGGGAAGGCTGCAGAATAAAGGAACAAGACTGGACGAGTTGAAGAACCTGAGTTGCATTTGGCAGCAAAGTCTAGACTCCTTGGCCTTCTGGAAACTGGCCTCAGACTGCTCTGCTAAAGTGTCCCAGAGAGGCTGGCCCGGGTGCACCCCCCCTGCACCCCATATAAAAGCTCCCTCCCCACAGAGTTGGGGGGTATGTATCTGCCTGGAACCGAGGATCCAGCATCTCCAATTAGCGGCAAACGGAATCCACGAGGGGTGGCCGCGAATGCTGTTCTAAGCCAAAGGACTCATGGTGTTGGGGTTCTAGACGCTGAAAAGCCAGGGGGCTGCTGTGCCTGACTGCCTCACCCCCCACCCCAGTGGCCTGTTCTCGGTGAACTAAAGGGGTCTCCAGGGCCGCCCAGGTCGAAACTGTCCAAAGCAGCTCTGCTCTCTGCTCACCTTCCTCCTCCTCAAGCCCTCGAACCTGCAGATGCTGCAGTGCTGCAGCTGCTCCGTCCATGGCCCGAGTGAGTCCGCAGGGGGTCCCACCCAGAGCTGTCCCTTGACATACAGGCGACCCACGGGGATGGCTTACCCCTGGCTGATGCCGAGACTGCAGGCAGCTCTGTTCTTGGAACCAGCTGGGATTCCAGCGTTCTGGGTGAAGGGATGCCCCGGAGAGAAGGAGAGCATGACCAGGTGGCTCAGAGGGGACAAGAATGGCTTCAGAGTCCTGCTCTAGGGTACACAAGGACATCCTGGCACAGCGCTCGCTCTCTCTCTCTCTCTCTCTCTCTCTCTCTCTCTCTCTCTCTCTCTCTCCTCTCTCTCTCTCTCTCTCTCTCTCTCTCTCTCTCTCTCTCTCTCTCTCTCTCTCTCTCTCTCTCTCTCTCTCTCTCTCTCTCTCTCTCTCTGTGCAGCTGTTTCCCTCAGGGGTCCCGAGTGTGCGGGAAAGTCAGCTTGGGAGGAATTTCGCCGTGGGTCTGGTGAAAGCCTTGTCTGAAAGCCACGGGAGGTATGCATGTGTTGACTCCTCCTGTCCAGCACTGCCCCCAGGCTGCAGTGGTGGACACGCTGCCCAGACTCAGGGCAGGCCCCTGGCATGGGCATCATCTGCAGTCTCTGAACTGCCCATGCCCCAGAGAGAGAGTGGGGGTGGCCCGGGGTTCTTGTCCCCCCTGTACCCAGGGACCATCCGGGAAAGAGTGATGTCACTGACCCTTCTAGTGGGCAAACGTTAGCCAGGCCCTTGGGATCCAGCCCTCTCCTGGGCTGGTGCCCGGGAAACCGCAGTGTGGGACTGGAACCGACCAATAGCAGGGCCCGTTGCAGGGGTTGGGCATGAGGGTACTGCCCTAGCCCCAGTCCTCGGGTCTGGGTACCCATCTGGGCTCCTGTCTCATAGACTCAGGAAGAAGACGGCAAAAGGGAATACAAACTTGTCCCTCAAATCTTAGAAGATGGACCAAAGGTGGGGGACTTTCCAAGCCCTGAGGAGGTAGTTTTTGGACAAATAAAAGGCAGACCGCGCAGGGAACAAACTTCATTACCCCAGTGGGTTTGGCCGAGCCCGTGGATGGCGCCCAATTCAAGGGGAAACGGAAATACCGCTGAGGGGAGATGGGCAGCATGTCCCCCCACTGGTCCTCTGTTTTTTTTTTTAGCAACAGGATGATGGAAACTCTGGAACTGCAGGGCTGAGGGGAGACCCAACCCCAGCCCTCCTTCCACCCCTGAATGCAGAGTAGGGGGTGTTGGCCAGGGGGCCAAGGGTACCTTGAATGTGTGGCGAGGAGCATCACTACTTTAGCAGGAGCAGGCCGGGAGCCCCAATACTTGGCCCCACTTCACAGAAGCAACTGGCAAACTCGTCTCACCAGAGTACCCCAAAAAGGCAGTGCCGAGCCCCAGGTCCCAGCTCACTCTGGTGAGGGGACACGGAGCCCAGCAGGACGCCAACAGTCTGCAGTCAGAGACCAGCCAGGCTCACGGCTCCCTCTGGCTACTCCACAAGCTGGCTGGGATGGACAAGAGATCTCCCCTCACCCCGGGAAGGCCCGTCCAAAAGCTACATGGGTCCAGCACCCATCAGGAAAGCCTGGTGGTCGGGAAACGACCCCAAGCAAACCCAGTGACCTGCCCCCAAGAGCTGTGCGGCCTGAAAGAACTCCTCTCGGCCACTCCTGGGAAACGTTACCCACGTCTGCCTCCCCTCCCAAGAGCAAAAGTCTGATCAGGATGAAACCACATTAGCTGAATTCCCCACGTGGGCCCCTGGTGGTCACATAGCTGCCTCCTGGCAATGGGTTGAGACTGGAGGGAACAGGCCTGAGGCCCCCTCCTCTCACCACCCAGCCCACACCTCCTTCGGAACACCGAGAACAGCCCGTGCTGGCCAGACTCTGCAGGGGGGGCCCTGATCTCAGCCTAGTAGGCCCCTCCCCTGCTACGGCCATGGTGGCAGTGGTGGTGATCAGTCCCTTGAAATCTCAATCCTTTGGGGAACAGCCCGGCCTGCTTCCCATGAGCCCCACTGCACCATTCCAACCCATGCTGATGGACCACGTGTGTGTGTGTGTGCGTGTCTGTGTGTGTGTGTGCACGTGTGTGGACTGGGATGTGCCATGCGAGTACTGGCGCCCAGAGAAGCTGTTCCCAAGAAAAATGGGATCCCCACCTGCCCCCTCCCCAGTCGGACAGCCAGCGAGGAGCAGCCGGAAGCCAGTGCGGCCGGGGTTTTGTCCCCAGCAGACAATGCAGCAGGAAGCAGAGGGGAGTGGGGCGGATGGCAGGGCAGCTGCGGGCGAGGTGGACTCTGCGTTCCCTGGGAAAGCCGAGCCCACCTGCCGCCCCTGCTGCCCGGCGCCGCCTCCCCAGGGGGAGCTGCCCGGCTTCCAGGGACCGCCCTCCCCAAGCAGCTCTCTCCTCCTCCGGCACACCGAGACTAGGAGATGCGGCAGCAGCCGTGGACTTTCTCCTCCATCTCCTCCATGGGCGCCTTGAACTTCAGGAGCGGGGGGTCGCCGCTGGTGACCGTGTAATACACCGAGCCGCTATTGCTGCTGTACGGGGAAGTTCTGCCTCCGATCAGGGGGGCCTTGCCTTCGCTGCCGCCCTCGCCCGTCCGGGCCATGCTGCCGCCCAGGTGGGTACTCAGGAAGGGGTGGCTGAGCAGTTTGGCAGCCGCCCGCTGCCGCTTCAGTTCCAGAAGCGTCTGGGGGCTCTGTTCCTTGTAGCCAGTCCAGGGAGGGGTGGCCTCGGCCACGCCAGGGTTGACGTAGGCCACGTTGTAGTCGGGCATCTCGTGCACTTTCCAGACGTCTCCGTTGGACAGCGCGTACGGGTAGGTGCTGACCGGAGCCCGGAGGCCGTTCTCGACGGGCATGTCCATGTCACCGCGGGGGATCTTGGTGGGAAACTCAGAGAGCAGCACGGGCTTCTCCAGCCTGGGGTTCTGAGGCGGAGAGGGACTCCGTTAGCAGCCCGCTGGACGCCCTGCCGCCCGAGGGGGGCGCTCTTCCAGCAACCTGTCCTCCGCTTAGCTCTCAACGGGGAGCTGGCCACCCCACCCCACAGCCCCACCCCTGCTCTAGGGCTGTACCGAGAGCCTGGCCTGGGCCAGCCGCACTGTGACTAGGACAGCTGGTTCAGGAGCGTGTCTTGGCTGCAGTGGGCTCAGAGAAACAGAAGTTTCTGTAGAAACTGGGGGAGGGAAGAATGAGGTGAGCTGGGGGCTGGAGGGACACCCCAGTCAAACAGTGGAGCCAACACACACACAGGCAGGCTGAGAGAGAGGGAGAAGGGGGAGAGAGGGAGAGAGGGAGAGAGACAGAGAGACAGAGACAAAGAAAGACAGACAGAGACAGAGACAGAGACAGAACATCCTAAAAAAACACTTTGAGGCCCTGGGTGCAGGAGGACATGACTTTTGGGGGAGATAAACCAATTTCATTCAATATTTTAATGGATTTTTTTGTTGGTGGGCCACACTTAGCTGTGCCCACTGCTTACTCCTGGCTCTAGAGTAAGTGTTCAAGGGATCAGTTCTGGCAGGGCTCAGGGGACCACATGTCATGCCAGTGAGTGAACCTGGGTCGGCGGCCTGCAAGGCAGATGCCTACCCACCGTGTTATTGCTCTGACCCGGGGTGTTCAGCCTGCAGCTAGGCGGATGCCACACACATAGACTGAGACTGATTCTTCTTTTTCCATTTGTTTTTGTTTCTATTGGGGAGATATGCTCAGAAATGCTCAGGGCTTACTCCTGGCTCTGCACTCAGGGATCACTCCTGGAGGGGCTCGGGGGAACCATATGGGGGGCCAGGGGTTGAACCTGGATCTGCATGTACAAGGCAAGCGCCCTACTCACTGTACTACCTCTCCGGCCCGCGAGTCGCTACGAGAAGGTGCCTAATCCTGGGGAAGCAGCTCTACCAAAAGCAGGTCCCAAAGCCCCCTGATAGCCAGATCTCTGGGGCAGCCTTGGTCGGGTGGTCGAAGTCTCCCTGCTACAGTGCTCCCCAACTTGATGGCACCGGAGTTCGCCAAAGGCTGATCAGAACACAGATTTCAGGTCCCCGAAGCCTGCCCCTGGGAGGTGTTTTTGATTCAGTGATTCCGGGGTGAGTTCGCCAAAGGCTGATCAGAACACAGATTTCAGGTCCCCGAAGCCTGCCCCTGGGAGGTGTTTTTGATTCAGTGATTCCGGGGTGGGAACCGAGGACCTGCTTCTCTAACAGAGTCCCAGGAGATGTGGTGGCTGCTAGCCAGGGCCCACATTCCAGGAACCCCTTCCCTGGAGACTGGCACAGCCTGACACTAAACCTCGGGCAGGGGTGGGTCGAAGAGGGGGCTGTGAGTGCCGTCTCTGTGTCAGAACAAGGATGAACAGAACAGCAGAGCACTGTCCCTGGAGCCAGCCTCTCCTTCTGCCCAGTGATTCTGCCCTGGCCCCAACTGAATTCTTCTTGGAACAGCCTCGCACGTGGAAAAGGGTCCCCCATCCCGCCACCAGTCCATGTCCACTCTGCACTGCTGCGTGCGGCCTTATTTAGAAACAAGCGTTTCCCAGATGTGCTCAGAGAAAAGAAGAGAAGGTATAGCAGGTCAGGGGCGAGGGGTGGAGAGGGCCTCATTCAGTGCCACAGATACACACGTGAAGAAGGAAGGCATGTGATGACAGGGGAGAGGAGGTGGGGGGTGGGCTGGCCCCAGCCCAGCAACTCCTTCACCACCCCCCAGAGACCACCAACCCTGTGGGCAGCTGGATGCTGAGCCTTCGGGCGTGCAACGCGGGCAGGCGGGCCTGCGGTGCTCAGCTACCAGCCTGGCAGAATCAGCTGCAGCAGCCTAGGAGGCCTGTACGGCAGCCCCGGGAATAGCAGCTGAATGCCCGGTCCACTGGCTTCTTGGCGGGGGGGGGAGGGGCAGCTCCAGTTTTCAAACACAATTCTCAGCATCTTGCTCTATTCCCCTCCCCACCCCCCGCCTAAAGTTCTCACTCCCTGAGCTCCTGGATAGGCAACCTGGGCACCTCTCCCTCGGCAGACCTGGACCAGAGACACCGGGGCAGAAGCAGGTCCACGGTGGCCACTGGTGACCTCTGAGCCGAAGCTCCTCATTTTCCTCCAGCAGGAAGGGCCCAGGCCAGGCACCGCGGCCACTCACCGGGTCTTTATTCTCCTGGTCTGTCCGGGTCTCCCTGATGTCCCCGTTGTAGGTGGACGTCCGCTGGTCCTCCGTGGCGCTCCGCTGCTGCCACAGGATGGCCTCTCCCTCGTACTCCTTCCTGTACAGGTTGGTCCTGTCCGACAGGCTGGCTCGACGCACCACCTTCCTGAGGGGACAGAGGGGGTGCTGGGAGGCGGTGCCCGGGCACCGCGGGCAACACCAGGCACTGGCTGGCCCTGCCAGTGACTCACCCGCGGCTGCCCGCGCTGGACGTCCGCCGGCTCAGAGACGACTTGTGCCTCAGCTGGGACTTCATGATCACGTCATGCTTGTGTTTGAGCTCCAGCAGCAGGACCTTGAACTCCTCTTCCTCACACAGGTCTAAAGGGACAGGGGAGTTCCTGAGCTCCTCTGCCAAAGAAGGGGGAGCAGGGCCGGAGCCCGTGGCCCAAAGGGTCCCCCACACGGGCAGGGCTGCCAGCCAAACCACTGAAAAGTCCCCGCATCTACTTGGGGGCACGAGAGGAGAAAACAAGGTCAACCTTATTTCCTGGGGCACATCTCACTCCTGAGAGGGGAATCAGAAGGGAAGCCCAGGGGGCAGCGCCGACCCCCAGATGCCTGGGTGCCAGCTGTAACTCAAGGATTCATGGGCCTCTGAGAGATTCCCAGGGGGACGGCAACACTTCACTAGCACAAAAAAGACCAAGAGAAGGAAGCGGTACCCTAGACAATCTGTGTCCCTACCCAATCACCCCATCTAATTGATCAAGCTACTCATCATCAATAGGTTTATTCTCTCCTATCCTCCTGTTAACCACCATCCATCTCCCATCCATCCGACTGCCCATCCACTTCCCTACAGTAACCAGCCATTCATCCGTTTGCCTACACTCGTCATTTCACTCACTCTTCCATCTATCAATCTACTCACCAGTCCACCCTCTATGCAAACAGGATTCATCCACGTATCCCTCAACCCATCCAAATAAAAAAATGGATGAGAGCCTCGATGTACACAGGTTTGCTGGACTTACCTATTGGCATCTCATCCATGGATGTTCTAGCACTGAGACTGGCCCCGTGGGACACTAGCAGCTCCGCCATTTGCATCTGAAACACAGGAAACAGCCCAGGCCCCCCTACTTAGAGCTCAGGCAGCCCGTGAGGTGGTGAGCACACCCATACATACCCTCTTAAGAGGTGGTCTTAAGGAACAATGTGATCTCACTGGGGAAATGAAAATGACAATGACATGTCAATCTCACACCAATGAGAGGAGCTTATAAAAAAAAGGCCTGGAAGCACCCATATGGGTGGAGAGCTGGTGAAAAAAGAACCCTGCTTCACTGTTTGTGGGGATGCACCGCCAGGAGTAATTCCTGAGTGCAGAGCCAGGAGTGACCCCTGTACATTGCCAGGTGTGACCCAAAAAGCAAAAAAAAAAAAAAAAAACCCTTAAATGTTAACACTATTATGACCATGTTACCTAAACTACAATAAATGAAATGAACAGAGTGTGTATGATCTTGGCTTTTTTTTGGGGGGGGGGTTACACCTGGCGATGCGCAGGGGTTACTCCTGGCTCTGCACTCAGGAATTACTCCTGGCGGTGCTCAGGGGACTATATGGGATGCTGGGAATCGAACCCGAGTCGGCTGCGTGCAAGGCAAACGCCCTACCCGCTGTGCTATCGCTCCAGCCCCAGAATGTGTATGATCTTAAGAAGAGACGGGCGATGTAGATTCCTAGGAAAAGGCTCAGCTTCCGGGAGCCAGGAATATCAGCACACACCACAGGCGCAACTCCCCTGGCACGCCTAGGTGATGCCCGGGGCAGGAGAGATCAGCTCAGGAACGCCAGGGCCGCCAGGGATCTCGGCAGGCACTGGAAGCTACAGTCAGCTGGTTGGGTTTTTGGATTTTGCTTTTGTTTTTTGAGAGAGTGGTTCGGGCCCCACTGTGGCGGTGCTCAGGAGGGTCGCGTGCAAGGCAAGTAGCTTAACCCTTGTGCTCTCTCTTCCACCCCTGCGATCAGCTATGAATAAAGCAGAAACCAACGGAGAAACGATTCAACCCAGAAACACGGGGAAGTTTCTCATGTGGCCAGTGGGATAAGCTTCTTGCTAGGACGCCGCTGCCCCCAACATTTCTGGGGCCCTGCCTCTCTCACGCGCTGGCCAGAATCAATTCCTAAGTAGGTCTCGCATTCTTGCAGCCCACTGGACAGCAGGCTGACCCTGAGCCGGCCTCCCTCACGGCCCCAGGAGGGTCTACCTGTCCCCAGAAGGCGGCCGCGTGCAGGGGCTCCCAGCCATCCCAGTCCTTCACGTCCACGCGCACCCCGTGGTCCAGGAGGAGCTCGGCTGCCCGCAGGTATCCGTTGGCCCCGGCGATGTGTAGCTGCAGGAGAGGACAGAGGTGAGCGGCCCCTCCAGGGTGGGCTGCACGTCTCATCGGCCGCTTCCCTGAACCCTGTCCCAGCTCACGCCAGGGGCCCGAGGCTAGCAGGGAACAGGGTAGAAATGCCCGCTCCATCGCGCACCAGAGGATGAGAAAGCCGGCAACGGGGGCTCAAAGGCAGGGCAGAGCGGGGAGCTCTCTCCCCACTGGGCTGGCTCCAAAAGGCCCCAAGATGCGGGCAGCAGCTGGCACCAACGGCACCCATGTGCCAGGCCCTGTGGAAAGAGTCTCAGAGGTCCAAAGATGCCCAAGGGGGTGACTCAGAAGCACACCTACAAATTCCTCGACACGCCTTCCTCCAAAAGGTGAAGTTATTTGCTCTTCCCTTGAATGTGGGCAAGGGACTCTCCTCTAACTGGCAGGAACCTGAAGAGTGCAGTTTCCAAGGGGCAGCTATCAAAGGCACAACAGCTCTGCTCTAAGGTACTGGGGTCAATGGATCCCAGAAGGGGCATCCACGTGCAATGAAGACCCTCCGAGGGAGAGGCCTGAGGGGGGTGAGGCGCGGGGCTGCCAGTCAGACAGGACAGTGGGGTCTCGGCTGGGAATGAAAAGGACTGACTGGTATATGGAGCATGGCGAACACAGTGTTACTCCCTAGCATCTCAGGAGTACTTAGCACCTCTGTTCTGGGCACCTCCAGGCAGAGCCTTACTGAGTCCTCCCATCAGCCCCCTGAGGGTGAACGCAGTACCCCCACCCCCTTGGGGAGACCCGACCCTGAGTAGCCATGAAGCCCCTGTAGATGTGCCACCCTGAGGAGCCCCCCCTCCCCCCCGGAGTCGGCAGGCACACGAAGGCCTTCGGTCTCCTGACTCGTCTCCATCCCGGAGTAGGGGTCAAGCAGGTGATCTGGGAGCAGGGTCCCAGTCAACAGACAAGGGGCTCAGGACAAGAGGGAGGGTTGACTTGGCAGATCTGAGAGAGATCTATTCTCTCTCTTGTTTAGTAAGGTCAGTGAGGTTGAGAAGGTGAGTCACGGCCGGATAGATGGGGGCAGGGGTGTGGATGAATGGATGGATGGAGAGGTAGACGGGTGGGTGGGCGAAGAGGGAGAGGCCGGATAGACCAACAGAAGGATGGAATAGTGGATGGATGGATGGGTGGGTGGGTGGTTGGTGAGTGGATGGGTGTATGGCTGGACCATTAGATGGATAGAAGGGTGAGTAGACAGGTAAATGGATGGACGAAAGGAAGGATGGAGAGATGGATGGGTAGATAGACGGATGGATGGATGGCTAGATGGAGAGATGGAGTGATGAGTGGATGAATGATGATGACTTATACTTTATGGACCCCGAGGAGAGGCACTGGCAGGAATATCTGGGAGAGACGATTAGCCGTGGCTGAGGAGACACTGAGACAGGGGATGAACGGAGCAAAGGCAGAGGACAAGGGTGTGTGGGTAAGTGGGACCCGGATCCTGAAGGCGGAGATGCCATTGGGGGAGGGGAGCTAATGAGCTCAGGACAGACACCCAGAGCTTGAGGTAAGTGAGGAATTTGGAGGCGGGACAGGCGTCCAGCAGAGCCCCCAACGCCTGGCCCCCCAACATCCAGCTGTAGGTGAGCGAGGCTGAGACTGCGTTTGCTCTGTTCCAGGCCCCGCCCCCCCTCCGGGCGCACGTGGGGCCCAAAGGGGCACCAAGGTCACAGATCAGCCCCCAAATCTAAAGCCTTGGCCTCCAGATCAACTTGGATCCACTTGGTACCGACTAGTCTGGGTTTGGTACCGACAGCCCGGTCCGAAGCGGCCCAACGGGGGCTCCTCACCAGCGTGGCGCCCTGGCCATCGATCCAGTCCAGGTCCTGGCCCGCCGCAATCATGCAGTGTATGTCGGAGACCATCTGCTGCTCCGGAGCCGCCCGCATCTCGTTGATTTTGTCCTGGGTGATGCCTGCAGTGGAGGGGTGGGGAGGGGACTCAGCGCCCGCGGGGCGAGTCCCCCGAGGGAGAGGGGAGAGCCGACGGTGGCAGAGGCCAGGGCTCCCAGGCTCCCAGGGTCCACCAGGCATGTGGCACGTCCGGTCCACAGGTGACTGCCTCCCAGGCTGCTGGACACCAGACATGGGCCTGCAGAGCCTGGCCCGGCCCGGTGTCCCCCAGAGGCTCTGCATAGTACAGGCACTGTTCCCTGCGCCCCTCCCCTGCCGCCGACACCTGCTCAAGCGCCGCCAGTGATGAGCTTCATCTCCTCCTTGAGGGCCGCCTGGATTGCCCTCCCGGCCACCATATCTGACTCCACATGTTTCCACACTGAAATGACTGGATTACTTCAGTGGACAGACAGTGGGCAGACTGTCCACTCTGTCCGTGGACAGACTGAGGCAAATGGAGACTTGGGTATACTGAGGTACAAGGACCCAGACAGACACCCCACAGTCTGAGTCTCTGGGTAATAAGTTCAAGTGTTAGGGAGGAGCAAGAGAGTTGGGGAGGCTGAGTGCTTGCTTCCCAGGTAGGAGGCCCAGCTCGAGCCCAGCACGGCCCGGTCCCCTGAGCACCAACAGGAGCACCCCTGGGCACAGAGCCAGGAGAGCACCACTGGGTATGACCCAAGGGCAAGACCAAAAAGTTTGACTATGAAGACTGGAGTTGCTTGCATTCATTTGTGGAATATAAAACAACAACAACAGCAGCAACAACAATATGAGACTAACACCCAAGGACTGTAGAGGGAAGGGCCTGGAAAATTGCTCCATGATTGGAAGCCTGACTCATGAGCTGGGGGAGAAAGCAGCTGGGATAGAGAAGGGATCACTAAGTCAATGATGGTTGGAGGGGTCGCTCGGGATAGGAGATGTGTGCTGAAAACAGACCAAGGAGCTGGAGCAATAGCACAGCGGGGAGGGCATTTGCCTTGCACGCGGCCGACCCAGGTTCAATTCCCAGCATCCCATATGGTCCCCTGAGCGCCGCCAGGGGTGATTCCTGAGTGCAGAGCCAGGAGTAATACCTGTGCATCGCCAGGTGTGACCCAAAAGGAAAAAAAAAATAGACTAAGGACCAAACATGATGGCCGGTGGCCTCTTAGTATCTGTATTGCAAACCATAATGCCCAAAATTAGAGATAAAGAGGGGAAATTGTCTGCCATTGAGGCGGGGGGGGGGGTGAATGGGGGGGGTACTGGGGACATTGGTGGTGAAGAACGTGCACTGGTGGAGGGATGGGTGTTCCATTATTGTATGACTGAAAGTCAAACATGAAAGCTTTGTAACTATATCTCATGGTGATTCAATAAAAACAAAAAAAAAGGAAAAATAAGACTGGAATTTCTGACTTAATAGTGAGATATAACTATTTTCATAAATTTTCTTTTATGGAAGTATCTTTTTTTTAAATAATTCCATTAGCCATTCAGTGGTAACAAGCAATACAAAATTAATTATTTTGGGCCTGTTATGGGGGCAGGCTTGAGAGGTAGTTGGGAAAATGGGAACAATTGTCAGGGAAAGTGACAGTGGTAGGGGGACTGGGGCTGGAATATTTGTGTTTTTTTTTTTCTTTTTGTGTCACACCCGGCGATGCTCAGGGGTTACTCCAGGCTCTGCACGGAATGACTCCTGGTGGTACTTGGGGGACCATATGGGATGCTGGGAATTGAACCCGGGTCGGCCGTGTACAAGGCAAACACCCTACCCACTGTGGTATCACTCCAGTCCCTGGGGCTGGAATATTGAAAGCCTGTAACAATGCATCATGAACAACTTTGTAAACCACGGTGTTTAAATAAAGTGGGAGGAAGAAAGATTGGAGTTGTAATTCAATAGTAGAGTTTTTGCAGTATGTGTGAGGCCTTGGACTCACTATCCAGCACTGAGGGGGAAATATACATATATATATATATATATATATATATATACAAAATGAAGTATATGGCATGTTCTCTCAAAAATAAAGAGCTGAAGTGTTACTGGAAGCTCTTATAGGATCCAGGAGGAGAATGTTATATCCTATAGCGGCATAATTTAATGGACAAAGGTCCATTAGATCAAACTCTTTTGGAGCAAATGGGGGGAAGCTCTCTAAACATGAAAGGAGAGAGAAACGTCAAGTTCATTTTCACTAACCTTGAACTGAAATATAGCACTGCCTCCCATTAGAACATTGGCAAAGCCCAGAGCAGAGTGAGAAATGCTTGGTCCTGCCACCAGGAGAACCTGGAGGTGCTCTCCTATCTGTTACCTTATCATTCATGAATAAAGTCTACTTAACACATTAAAAAGCAGAGGCTGGAGCGATAGCACAGCTGGTAGGGCGTTTGCCTTGCACGCGGCCGACCCGGGTTCAATTCCCAGCATCCCATATGGTCCACTGAGCACCGCCAGGAGTAATTCCTGCATGCACAGCCAGGAGTAACCCCTGTGCATCGCCGGGTGTGACCCAAAAAGCAAAAAAAAAAAAAAAAAGGAGCTGGTGGGGGCCCGGAGTGATCGTACAATGGGTAGGTCACTTGCCTTGCACACAGTGACCTTGGGTTTGATCCCCTGCATCCCGTATGGTTCCCTGAGCACATCAGGAGTAATTCCTGAGCACAGAGTCAGGAGTAACCCCTGAGCATCACCAGGTATAGCACAAAACAAAGCAAAACAAAATTTAAAAGTAGCTGGTGAGTCAGGGAGCTGGCACAGGGGTCAAGGCGCAGGCAAGGGCTGCCTCTGGTTCTGTCCCCAGGAGCATGAGGTATCTTGAGCACTACTGGGGCCTGCTGGGTGTGACCCCAATGGTCCCCAGCACTGGAGGCGCAAGAGTACTTCATCCTCAGGGCCCCAAACGGAACTACCGGCTTGGTTGGCCAAGAATTGCTGGGAACGGCCCCGAGTCCCCTTCAGCATTGCTTGGGAGCCCCCCAAAATAAAGGTCTTTTTTCTTATTTTTTCTGGTGGGGGGTGGACTGTATTAGGCAGTGCTCAGGGCTTACCCTGGCCTCTGCACTCAGGGATCATTCCTGGTGGACTCAGGGGACCATGTGGAATGCTGGGGACCATTGCTTTTTGAGGAGGCACTTCAGCAAGTGCCTTACCTGCTGCACTATCTCTCTTTCCAGTTCCCAAAATAAAAAATTAAATATATAAAATACTGAGAGGACAAAACAATGGTACCAGGGTTAATCCCTTCCATGTGATAACCCTGGTTTGGTCCCCGGCAACACACAGCCCTGAGTACTGCAGATGTTGCCCCCAATTCCTGGGTGTGGTCCCGGAGCACCCCTCCCCCCGCGAAACCACAAGGTCCAAGCAGCACTGCACCCGGGAACACAGCTCACAGAGCTGAGCACCTACCTGGGATACGCAGGGCACCAGTTTGATCCCTGAAGCCATATGGCCCCACACACCACCCAGGTGAGGCCTGGTGCCTCCCAGCCTTACCCAGAACCCTTCAGGTCCAGCACTACCGGCAGAGAATCATCAGGAGGGGTTGGGCTCCCTAGCACAGTGAGTATCCCACCCTCCACACATACACACACAGTGACACATACATACAGACATGTACACATATGCACACACACATGCATACACATACACACATGCACACACACACATGGACACACACATGGACACACATACATACTGCATGCACACACATACACACTGACACACACATATACACATGCACACACATACACACGCACACACATACACATACTGGCACATACAGACATACACACATACACACACTGACACATGCACACATGCACATGCATACACACACATACACACACATGCACACACTCGCACACACGCACACACAAACACACACTGACACATGCACACATGCACACGAATACACACTCACACACACATACACACAGACATAGACATACACACATACGCACACACATACATACTCGCACACAAGCACACATATACACACATATAAACGTACACAGATATACACACGCACACATATACACACACGCACACAAACACACACGCACACACACATAGACACATGTACAAACACATATATGCACACACATACATACACATGCACACACACGCACACACACATATACAGACACACATATACACATGCACACAAAATAAAACTATTTTGGGAACTATTTTACTCTCGCTGTTTCATTTACAATCCTTGCTTTTCTGGGAGTGGGGAGGGTCACTCCCTGCGCTGCCCGGGGCTTACTCCAGACTCTGTGCTCAGGGATCACTCCTGGCAGGGCTCAGGAAACCACATGTAGCACCAGGGACTGGCCCCAGGTCAGCTGCGTGCAAGGCAAGCGCCCTGCCCGCTGTTCTCTCTCCAGCGACCCCAGGCTTTGATCACTGCAGGTAAGTAACTCCATGAGCCGGACCAGCCTGGCACAGGAACTCAGAAGCCGTGTGGAAGGCGGGTAGGCAAACTGGGTGCCAGGACGGGAGGCCGACTCGGTGGACCCTGTGGCCCCGCAGGACGGGAGGCTGCGCTGGGGAGGGGGTCGGGCTTAGACCATTGTTCTCTGAGGAGGTACTTCAGAATTCTGGCGGAGGGGCCGGCAGGGCAGGGGCAGGGGTGCGGGCAGGGCCCCCTGATTGCTACATTTGTTTCCTCTCTGAGGCGCGCTTGTGAGCCGAGAACAGCCCCCGCTTGTTTATCTGGGCCCTGGCGCCGTGCCTGGCGCGGAGCAGGCACTGGCGCATGCTCTTGACTTTTGTATTATTTGCCCCAGCGGGCCTGTGTCTTTCGCGTGCGTGTTTACCGAGATAGACCGTCGCAGCTGGCGGGGAGGGGTCGGGCCAGCTGAGGCCGCCGCGAGCGTGGGCGAGAACAATGCCTTCCTTCTGCGCTGCCCAAGCCGCCTCGCGTCCGTCACCCGGACCCCCGCGTGCAGACACGCGTACAAGCTTGGCCCTGGGGGCCACACCCGCCCCGCTCAGGGGCTAGTCCGAGCTCGGTGCCCCCCCCACCCCCGGAGGTGCGTAGGAAACCTTAGGAGGTGCGGGGGATTGAAACAGGGTCAGCAGGTGGCAAGGTGCGGGCTTAACCCCTCTACTACCCCTCAGCCGTAACATCACCCACGGGCCCAGCCCCTGCTGAGTGCTGAGCGCACGGCAGACAGGCACCCAGCGCGCCACCGGCTTCACCGCTGCTCCCCGCTTCCTGCGTGCCGCCCGCCTTACCCTGGTAGGCCATGCACGTCTCAATGACATCCAGGGTGGGCTCGTCCTCGCACAGGTCATAGGGCATGTTCCCATCCGAGTTCACGGCCAGCAGGTCGGCGCCGCTGCAGAGAGAGGCTGGTGTGAGGCCAGGCGGAGGCAGAGGGGTTCCGCTGTGCACCCCCACCTAAGGCAGTGGCTGGGGGGGTAGCAGGAGAGGAGCAGCCTCTGCAGACCCCAGGCAGGTAGGCAGGGGGGTTACATGCGCTGAACGACATCCGCCTGACCTATGCCCCCTGCACACAGCATTTTACTTAATCCCCATCACAGTCCCCTGGGCAGGGGGTGGGAGGGGACCACCTGGGGGGTGGAAATAAAAGTCACAGAGCCGGCACCGGGGAAGGTCAAGGCTCAACCCAGAGGGCTGGCGTGATAGCACAGCGGTAGGGCATTTGCCTTGCACAGGGCTGACCCAGGTTCGAATCGCAGCATCCCATATGGTCCCCTGAACACTACTGGGAGTCATTCCTGAGTGCATGAGCCAGGAGTAACCCCTGAGCACCGAAGGGTGTGACTCAAAAAGAAAAAGAAAAAGAAAAAGAAAAGACTCAAGCCAGGAGGCCGGAGCAATACTACAGCAGGTAGGGCTTGCACACGACTGACCTGGTTCAATCTCAGACATCCCAGAGGGTCCCCGGGCCCCGCCAGGAGTGATCCCTGAGCAAAGAGCCCAGGGAGTAAGCCCCGAGCACTGCTGGTGTGGCCCAATAACAGAAAAAATGAAACAGAAAGACTCCAGCCCGGGTCTGCCCTGAGCCAGCCCTGTGCTCCGGTTCAGTCTCTGCGGGTGGCTAGGAGCACCCTTGTCTGAGCACCCTTGTCTGCCCTCCACTTCCTGTCTGAGTCCCGGCCTGAAAGGCTGAAGGCCTGAGCAGGGCAGACTGCGGAAGCCCCCCGGCAGACTCGGTCCTTTGAGTCATCGGCCCCCACACCGGCAGCAGAATCACCCGAGAACCCTTGAACAAAAATGTAGCTTCCAATCTTCGACTCCAGACCTCCCATCAGTCTCCGGGGCCAGGGCCGGGGCCAGGGGTGATGACTTCTAGGTAACCCCATGAGCCCCATGAGCCAACCCAGATCAGCCAGGGCACCTGCTGCACCGGGCTGGCAGCGTGTCCCCGTCCTCTCCATGCCATCACAGACCGGGCTGCAGCCATCTGCTGCCTCTAGTCGACAGGGCCGCCCTTAGGTTGTCACCAGAGGGGCAGGCATGCGCCACCCGGCAACCCGTGGGCCTGACAGTCCTCCACTGCCAGCTCCTCTGTGTCCTTAGGGAAGAGAACCCACCTCTCAGGCCAGGCCAGCCGGACCACCACCTTCTTCTCTTCCATCCTACCTCCTGCGCCGCCAAAGGTCCCTGTGCTTGGCCCTTCTGCCTGAGTCCCTGCACTAAGATGCAGCCCGTGGCCCCCGGGAGCCTGGACCACTGGCTTATCTCAGCGCCTCTCCTGCCTGATTTCTGGAGGCGTTTGCAACTGAGTGGCAAGTGCCTGGCCTAGGTCAAGTGCATGAGAAAGACAAGGACAGAGTCCCAGATGGGAGATGAAAGAGCAGGGTGAGGGGAGAGGAGGAGAGAGGCCGGAGCCGAGAGGGACCCGGAAGCGCCCTGGAGTGGAAAGAGCGACCGGAAGAAAAAGAGAGAGAAGAAAGGGGAGTTGGAGAAACCAAGGTGGTGCGGGGGGAGGGGCTTCTGGGGGCACAAGGGCACGTACTACTGAACGAGGATCTTCACCAGGTTGATGTGCCCGCAGGTGGCGGCGGCGTGCAGGGGTGTCCACAGCTCATTGTCCTTGGCATTCACATTGGCACCGTGGGAAAGGAGCAGCTTGACGATCTCTTCAAAGTTGTCGATGCAGCACTGTCAGGGAGACGCATGCGGGGTCAGCTGGGGAGGGGAGCAGGGGCCCTGGGGCAGGGGAGCCAGATGGATGGGTGGGTTGGAATCCAGCCCCCTGACCTCCATGCTGTGTGGTCCTGGATAAGTCCCCCAACCTCTCTGAGCCTGTTTCCCGTGAGTCAGTTCATGCTACATAGAGAACAATGAGACTCAGACCAGAAGACGCGGCAGGGAGGCGCAGGGGCGGGGGAGCCAGTGTAGGGGACCCACTGGGTGCAGCCTCTTCAGTGCAGCAGGGGGGGGCACGGAGCGAGCGACACTCAGAGGAGCAGCACAATCAGACCTGCTGTAAAATTTGAGGGTGGGGGGTGGGTAAATGGTGGGGCGATAGTACAGACCACTGGCCTTGCATGCAGCCTGCAAGGTTCCACCCCTGGCACCCCAGATGGTTCCACCCCTGGCACCCCAGATGGTCCCGGGAGCCCTGCCACGACTGACCTCTGGGCACAGCGGCAGGAGTAAGGACTTAGCACAGTTGGGTGTAACCCCAAAACAACAAAAGATTAAAAACTGGGGGAGGGGTGGAGAGCTAGTACAGTGGGTGAGGTGTTTGCTATGCGTGCTGCAGCCCCTCACCAGGGTAAGTCTGTGTGCACGCCAGGGCTGCCCTGCCCACCCCCTCAAAGTCCATCTACCAGGACACAGCATCTCCATCCATCCATCCATCCATCCATCCATCCATCCATCCATCTATCCATCCATCCATCCATTCATCCATCCATCCATTCATCCATCCATGCATCCATCCATGCATCCATGCATCATCCATCCATCCATCCATCTATCCATTCATCCATCCATCCATTCATCCATCCATCCATTCATCCATCCATGCATCCATACATGCATCCATGCATCATCCATCCATCCATCCATTCATCCATTCATCCATCCATCCATTCATCCATCCATCCATCCATCCATCCATGCATCCATCCATCCATTCATCCATCCATGCATCCATCCATTCATCCATCCATCCATCTATCCAACCGTTCACCGTCCACTTTTCAGAAATCCCTCCCTGGCTACAACAGGGAACCGGTGGCAAATGTGACTCTACTCAGTGGAAATCGACGTTGAAAACGCACGTCTGAAGATGATGGGGTGACCGTCAGCCAGGAGAAGTGAGTGGCTGCCTGCAGGCGGAAGGCAGGGGATGCCTCAAAGGTGGGGGGTCCATGGCCCCAGGGTGGGAGTGGGGTCAGGGATGGGACCCCTCCCTCCAACTTCCACTCCCATCGCCAGCAGATTGGGGGCTCAGAGCCAAGAGGACATGAAGGAAGGGAGCAGCCACTGCACAGAAGGTGCCAGAGACACGGTTCTCCTCCGTGCCCGCAGGTCTGGGAAGGCGCGTCTGAGCCGCATCATCTCGGAAGCGATGGCACTAGGGGGCAGAAAGCTGGGGCGCTGCTTCAGGTCAGGGACCCTGCAGTGGCAGGGCGCGGCCGACAGAGGGTGCCAAAGGCACCGCGGCGTCGGGGGGGGGGGGTGGGGGGGCGGGTTGCGTGTCCTTGGGACCTGGATCTGCAGCCGGGCCTCTGGGGTCCAGAGTTCCCTTCCAGGCGGCAGGAAACAGGAGGAGGTTGAGAGGAGGGTTATGGTAAAGGGGGATGGGGCGGGGTGAAGGGGGGATGGTGCATCCAGAAGTGCAGGAAGGGAGCAGATGCTAGGGCTGAGCAGGGCGGGGTGGGGGTGGGGAGTGGGTGTGGGGTGGGGGTGCAGGGCTGCACGCGGTGGGTGTCCTGAGTGCACTGGCCTTGGTCCCCACACGTGGCACAGAGGAAACCACTGTCCTGTCCTGCCCCCCCCCACCCCCGCCGTCTCACTAACTGCCCTTCCCCTGCTGCTTTGCATTTACCCAGCATGCAGTGGTGTCCACTGAGCCGCCCACATGCCTTCAGGGGAGGGTGCTCTCTGCAGAGGGCTCCCAGGCTGTGTCCAGCTATTAGTAACCCCCATCAGCCTGGAGCATACAGGTACCACCTGCCCCAGGCAGCCGCTGATGCTCTCTGTGGAGTTGGCGGGGGAGGGGCACGCTAACTCCTCAGATGTTTCCAAGGTGCTGTGGACACCAGACTGCTCAGTGCAAATACACGGAACAGCCTTTCATCATGGGACGCTGGCCTTGAGACAGGACTGTCCCTGAGCCTCAGTTTCCCCAGCTGGCTGGGGCCAACAGGGTGTCAGAGGGGTGCCCAGGATCAGGTGACACTTCAATGAGGCTCTGCAGTCGTGGGCCCTTGAGCCACACCCTCTCTGGGGGCTCTGGGAGGGCTCGAAGTGAGCATCTAGCAGCCCTCACTGCCCGGCCAGGCGGACCCTTCCTCTTTTATTGAAGACAGTGAGGCGCAGAGAGCTTACGTAACCCCTCCAAGGTCACCAAGCTAGAGTGCACTCATGGCTGTCTGAAGGAGCCAGCAGCTGCAAGGACATGCAGGGAGACCCGGGGCTGGGAGCAGATGGTGGGGACTCGCTCCTGGGGTCAGTCTTGGTCCATCCCTTTCCGCCCTCTTAGAGAGGAGGGCAGGCTCTGGCCAGCCAGGCCTCTGACAGCCAACCCTCACACCAGCCATGCTGCAGTCAAGTCCACCTACCAGGACAGTGTCTCTGTTCATTCATTCATTCATTCATACATTCATTCATTCATCCATTTATCCCTCCGTTAGTCCTTCCATCCATCAAACTATCCATCCATCTGCCCTTCACCCACCCATTCATCCATCTACCAATTCACCCATCCATCATGCAGTAATCCACCTGCCCAGCTATCCATCCATCCATCCATCCATCCATCCATCCATCCATCCATCCATCCATCCATCCACCCATTTATCCATCCATCCATCCACCCATCCATCTATCGATCCATCCATCTATCGATCCATCCATCCATCCATCCATCCATCCATCCATCCATCCATCCATCCATCCAGTGCTTCATTCATGAAGCCAGCATGTACCTATTGAGCATTTGTGTGCCGGTGTGGTAAGGTGCCAGCATGGGGCTGGACCACGAGCAGGAGCCAGTCTCTGCCCTTGTGCAGCTCAAAGACTGCGGCGCGGGTGAAATCCACAGCATGCTGGTGCCCATGGCTAACTCAGCAGGAAGAACAGGTACAGGATGGCACAGCTCAGGCCCTCGCTCTTGGCAGGCACTAAACTGCGTTCACCAGAAATGAGGTGGAAAGAAGCTGTGTGTGTGCAAGGAACCCCCAAGTGGGGAGAGCAGAGAACCAGGCTCCATGGCCCCTACCCCTGGCATGAAGGAATGGCCCCCATGCGTGCACAGAGATCCCTGGTGGTGTCTCCACGGCTGTGCAGATGCTGACCCGGGGTGGGAGGCCGGTGAGGAGACAGTGGCAGCACCAGGGAAAGAGATGCCAGCTGCTGCCCTCCAGTGGGGTAGGGGCCCAGCAAGCTGCCCTGGGGAGGAGGTGAGCTCCGGAAGCACAAGGCTCATGGCCAGCACCCCCCCATACCACGAGTTCCCTGTTGTTGGCCTTGGTCACTGGGTGGGTGAGGCATGTGGGTGGGTGTGAACATGCTTTACTCTGCCGTGACAACGACACACCTACCAACTCACTCTGTAGGCCAGGACCTTTCCTATACACATGGGCATGTCTGAGGTGTGTGTGTGTGTGTGTGTGTGTGTGTGTGTGTATGTGTACACCAGTGTCTGACACTGTGTGTGTGTGAATTTGAGTGTATGTATGTGTGAGTGTGTGAGTGAGCCTGTATATGTGCATGAAGTTATGTGAGCAAGTGTGTATGAGCAATATGAGAGTGTGTATGTGTCTGTGTATGTGTGTGTGTGAAGATGTGTATGTGTGTATGTGTGTGTGAGGGTGTGCATGCCTGTGTATATGTGTGTGAGTGCGAGGGTGTATATGAGTGTGTGTGCCTGTGCATGTGTGTGTGAGTGAGCGTGAAGGTGTATATGTGTGGGTGGGCGTGTGTGACAGTATGTATGTGTGTATGCATGCACATGCACCAGTGTATGTGTGCGTGTACCAGTGTGTATGTATATGTGTATGTGAGGTGTGTTGTGCTGTATGCTCGGGCCCGCTGGGCTCTGTGGTTGTGTTTGTGAGAGAGTCACATGTCCTGGAGGCAGACAGCTCCCCTCCCCTCTCCCCGTCCTGCCTCCCGTGGGCTCTGGGCAGGCCAAAGCTGGGAGAGTGACACCTGTTCAAAGGGGGCGCAGGGAGCCCCCGCGCTGGCCCGGCCTTACCTGGTGCAGGGCTGTGAGTCCATCCTCGTTGCACAAGTCGGGGCTGACCTTGTTCTTCAGGAAGTAGCGCACTGCAACGGAGGAGATGGGGCTGGGAACGGGAGCGGTGCCCCTCTCCTCCACCCCAAGGCCCTTGGTGGTCCCGTCCCCCCGCACCCCCCCATGGGCACACAGGGAGCAGCCACACTCTGTCTTCCAGTGCTGGGATGGAGCCCTGGCATCACCCCTGCAGGGCAAGTGCCTGCTGCCGAGCTCCAGGCCCAGCGCAAGACCTCCCTGCATGTTACAGATGAGGACACGGGGGCACAGAACAGGCGTGTGCGGGGCGGGGCGGGAGTTCCCAAAGGCCGGCGGCGCCCCGGCGTGTTTGGGGGAGGATGAGCGGGGGGGGGGGGGGCGGGGGTGGTCGGGTGCCCCGTGCAAAGGCACTGGGCTAAGCTGGTTCCCCTGGTCACCCTGAGGGGGGTGTGCTCGCCAACTAACCGGCCCGCTGGGCAGCCTCCCCGTTGGTCATCTGCAGGGAGGGGGATCAGTGGAGGGAGCTGCATCTGCCACGTGATTTGGCCGTGAGCTGAGAGTGGGGTTGCTAGGGGCTATGAACGTGGCTGGGCCCTGCCGGGGGTGGTGGTCTGTCCCCGGGGGGCTTCTGAGCCCGGAGAGGGAGCAGAGGGGCTGTAACGTCCACAAAGGGGAGACTGAGAAGGGGTGTGGCCTGCAAGAAGCCCAGACACACCCCCGGGCCCCCATGCTGTGGGAAGGGACCCTGTGGAGCCAGTGGGGACCCCACCGCCACGTCCAGCTATGAGGACTCTGTGCACTTGGATGTGAAACATCAAAACGTCATTTCCGCAAACACTCTGGCCCTATCTCAGGCGCCTGACGGCCACGCGTGGCTGCCGTACTGGGCCGTGCAGAGATAACAGGTCTCAGGGCCTGCCGAGAGGTCTGCGGAACAGCGCTGCTTTGGGCCATTCTAAGTGGGAATGAGCCCCATCACAGGCCCCCTCCCCACCACCGCGGCACCCCACTCCTCTGGGAACGAAGGACCAGGCGCTCAGGATGGGAGATGAGCTCTGTGCCATGTGACCTCAGCCGGCAGGGCTCCTCGTAGCCAGCTCCCGGGGGTGCCTTTCCCATCCCCACGGGGAGAGACTGGCACGCCCGCTCAGCTGAGACCGACAGCTCCGCACCCTCCTCCCCAGTCCCATCTCTTGAACTCTAAACATCTCCCATGTCAGCAACAGTCACCACACTTGCCTGGCCTTTGCTTTTGCGTGCCTGCCCCCATTACCTGGAAGACAGACTCATTCAGCCAAGCACCCGACCGCATCTTCCCGTGCACGCTTCTACTCACCCAGCAAACCTCCAGAACCATCATCTACGGCCCGTTAATCCACAGTACCTACCCAGCATTATTCACTGCTCACGCGCCCAGCCATTCTCCCTCCCTCCCTTCCCTTCCCTTCCCCTTCTCTTCCTCCCTCCCTCCCCTTTCCTCCCCCTTCCCTTCCTCCCTCACAGGGAGGGAAGGGAAGAGACACAGGGAGAGGAAGGAAGATAACAGGTTTCAGTTATCTTCCTTCCTTCCTTCCTTCCTTCCTTCCTTCCTTCCTTCCTTCCTTCCTTCCTTCCTTCCTTCCTTCCATCCTTCCTTTTTCCTTCCTCCTTCCTTCCTTCCATCTTCCTTCCTTCCTTCCTTTTTCCTTCCTTCCTTCCTTCCTTCCTTCCTTCCTTCCTTCCTTCCTTCCTTCCTTCCATCTTCCTTCCTTCCATCTTCCTTCCTCCCTTCCATCTTCCTTCCTTCCTTCCTTCCTTCCTTCCTTCCATCCTTCCTTTTTCCTTCCTCCTTCCTTCCTTCCATCTTCCATCCTTCCTTCCTTCCTTCCTTCCATCTTCCTTCCTCCCTTCCATCTTCCTTCCTTCCTTTTTCCTTCCTTCCTTCCTCCCTTCCTTCCTTCCTTCCTTCCTTCCATCTTCCTTCCTTCCTTCCATCTTCCTTCCTCCATTCCATCTTCCTTCCTTCCTTCCTTCCTTCCTTCCTTCCTTCCTTCCTTCCTTCCTTCCTTCCATCTTCCTTCCTCCCTTCCATCTTCCTTCCTTCCTTTTTCCTTCCTCCTTCCTTCCATCTTCCTTCCTTCCTTTTTCCTTCCTTCCTTCCTTCCTTCCTTCCTTCCTTCCATCTTCCTTCCTTCCTTCCTTCCTTCCATCTTCCTTCCTCCCTTCCATCTTCCTTCCTTCCTTCCTTCCATCTTCCTTCCTTCCTTCCTTCCTTCCTTCCCTCCTTCCTTCCTTCCTCCATCTCTTCCTTCCTCCCTTCCTCCCTCCCTTCCATCTTCTGTCCATCAATACCTACTTCCTCTCTTCCTTCATCCACTCTATCCATCCACCCCCACGTCTACCCATCCATCCATTTGCCCCCCCTCCAGCTAGCCACCGTCATCTCTGAGACACACACCCCCTAGCCTGGCTCTGCATCCTGTAAGTCTCAGCCCCATCTCGGCACATAATTACATAACTGTTTGGCTAATGATGCGTATCAGGGCTCTCTTCCCACTGGGCACGAAGCTCTAAGACTGCGGGACAGTGGTGTGGGACCAACTGCTCTTTCCCTAAAGCCTGGCACACAGCAAATCCTCAAACCCCTCCCAGAACTGCTACCGAATCCTGAGTCGCTTCGCTCAGTCCTGGGAGCTCTCCCGCCTCTGAGCCCAGCAGACCCTCCTCGTGGGCACACCTCGGGTGGCACTGCATGGGCGACACGGAGACTGCCCCCTGCCAGTGGGTCACATGAGGGGGTGATGGTGAAGCCACTGATGGCCCGCCCGGCCCAGCCTCTTGACGAGCTGGCAGCGGCTGGGGCATGGCCAGGAGGAGTTTCTCGAAGATGCTGCACACGCACGGCGAGGGTGGGTGGAGAACAAGGCTTCCCATCCAGGAGCTACTCCGGGGCTCGGAGAAACTAAGCACCAGCTGCCAAAAGCAGCATTTGTGTGCGGTAATTATTAGGGTGTTCTCCGGGCTGTGTGGGAGCCGAAGACAAGTAATTACTCCGAAGCCGGGCGGTTATTTTCAGCCCGCGAGGTGGGACAAATCAGCCCCATCCCCCGGGAGCCCTTAAGACTCCTGAGCCGGGACCCTCGGCAGCCCGGCCCCCTGCTCCTGATGCCAGGCTCCCTGCTCTTCTGCGCATGCTCACTGGCACACAGCCCCTTCGCTGGCCACAGCACGTGACCAGGCACCCCTGTCTCTGGGCTCTGGCGAGACGCGTGTTTTGTCCATCGCCAGTGTCTCCTCCCAGGGCCTACTTGGATCGGGGCAGAACCACTTCCGTCCCCCCAGAATGTCACCACGATCCCCCTTCTGGGCAACGGCCGGTGAGGAAAGTGCAGACCCCAGCCTGGTGGGGCTAAGTGGAGAGCTGGGACTTGGCATCTGATGGGCCCGGCACCCTCTCGCGGGCAGGCATGGGAAAGAGCAGGGCAGGGGCCCTGCGGAGAGTGACCAGAGCATGCAGAGCCACTGACTCCAGCTTCTGGAAGCCTCCGAGATGCTGGAGCCCCAGGCCGAGCCGCCTCGTGCAGACAGAGCGGTGCTGGGCTGGACCACAGCCGGGCCGGCCGTGCTGGACAGTCAAGCTGTCCAGGGCCCTTCCGGGCGTCCGTGCAATTCCCCCCACTGCCGGCGCAGAGCTCTGCCCTGGTCCCACATCGCTCTGGGAACGAGGCTCGGCATCCCGCCGTGGCCTGGCTCGGGGCTCCCGGGTCACGCCTGGCAGGCCGGCTGTTCGCACGCACCGGGTCTTACCGGAACACGCCAGCCCGGGCCCCTTAGATGCAACCCAGGACAAAGCGGTTCCGACGGCTGTCGGGTCTGCACGTTGGCGGAAGTATTCACTCGCAGGCTCTTGGCGCAAGAGGTTAGCAGAGCTTCAAGACCTGGGGCTACGTGGCCCCACCCACAGCCGCCTCGGACCTGGGGTTTCCCTTGGGTCCACGCATGCGCGGCTTGCCTTGCGCAGAAGGGCGGGGGCAGAGCAGAGTGACCGGCTGTGCCTGCCTGCAGGGGGCCGGAAGCCGGCTTGCGGGGGGGGGGGGGGGGGGGGGGGCGCGGCTCCCAGGGGCCAACTGACTGGAGCTCAGTGAGCACAAAGCTACTGAGGGAGCCAGTCCCCGGTCCCGCTGGGTGTGCCCCCTGCTGTGGCTGTAAAATGGGGATCACCACTGTGTTTCAGCAGGACAGTGCTCGGGAGCGACTATGGTCACTTGCTTTTTACATTATTATTATTATTATTTTAAATATTAAGACACCATGATTTACATAGTACAGTCACTTCTCTCTCCTCCTGTTCTTGTTCGAGGCCAGACCTGGCTCTACGCTCAGGGATCACTTCTGGCAGGGCTTGGGGGACCCTGTGCGATGCTAGGGATGGAACCCAGGTCAGCTGCACGCAAGGCAAGCGTCTTATTTGCCGTACTACCACCCCTGCCGCCGGTCACTCCCTTCAAGAACGAAGACAGCACTTTGCCGAGCCCTGGCCTGGCCCTGGCCTGTGCCCAGCTCCGGGCTGTTCTCCTGTCATCTCTCTGGAGGGCATCAAGGGGCAGGGAGAGCTGGGATACACCTGTTGGAACACCGGAGTTAGTCCTGGCTCTGTGCTCAGGGGCCGTGTGCAGGGCTGGGGGCAGAGCCAGGCCTGGTCTCCTGCAAGGCAAGTGCCTAAACCCCTGTACTATCGCCCAGCCTTCTTTATTTGAACTGATGAGTTACTTTTGCAGGGGCTGGAGCGATAGCATAGCGGGTAGGGCATTTGCCTTGCACGCAGCCGACTTGGGTTCGATTCCTCTGTCCCTCTCAGAGAGCCCGGCAAGCTACCGAGAGTATCCCGCCTGCATGGCAGAGCCTGGCAAGCTACCCGTGGCGTATTTGATATGCCAAAAACAGTAACAAGTCTCACAATGGAGACGTTACTGGTGCCTGCTCAAGCAAATCCATGAAAAATGGGAGGACTGTGCTACAGTTACTTTACCTGCGCTGGGCTATCGACAAGTGCAAGGCAAACCCCTCCCCTGAGCCACCCCCCTTCTTGCCTGGCCAGCCCCCCTGTGCTCCCCACCTGCTGGAGGCAGAGGTTGTCTTGGGGGGGGGCGGTGCCAGGCGCCTGCTGGGCCATTGTGCAGCCAGAGCGAGGCTGTGCCCTCCCCGCCAGCCGCCAGCCGCTCTCCCACCGGCAGGACCCCAGTCCGTGGCACAGAGGGGCCCCTCCTCTCCTCACTCCCCTTCTGGCACCAGCCCCGCCGCTCCGCCCACACCTCCCCAGCAATCTGGCTGGAATCTGGGCCAAGCGGGGCCATCTGGCTGGCTCCTACTCCAGCTGCAGCGAGCGAGGCTGCACTGGCCCCGCTCGGCAGGAAGCTGGGGCGGCTGTCTTTGTGGGGAGCAGCCACCAACCCAGAGTTTGTGTTTTCTTTGACCCCTGGCCACCTGGATGCCGGTTCACAGGTGCAGTCCCTGCTGCTACTCTACTGCCCCCTGGTGGTGGAAGACCTTTGGGTCTCTACATCTGCGGGTGGGGGTGGTCACCACCACCCTGTGGTGACTGTGGTCCCTTCACGGGGCATTTGCACAGTCTTGTGGGTGGAGTGCCTGCTGGGCACACCATCTGACCCCCTCCATCGGGGTACCCGGCAATGAGGCCTCGTCTGTGTGCTGTCCCGTCCAGCCCCTTATCACCCGCTCCACCCAGCCCCAGCCTCACTCTCGGACCCCCAAGCAATGCTCTGCTCATTTCTTAAAACAAGACCGGGGGGGCCAGAGGGACAGCACAGCGAGTAGGGCATCTGCCTTGCGCGCGGACGACCCCCGTTCAATCCCCGACATCCCATACAATTCCCCCCAAGCACTTCCAGGAGTAATTCCTGAGTACAGAACCGGGAGTAATCCCTGAACATTGGTGGGTGTGACCCACCAATAAAAATTAAAATAAATAAAGTCTCAACATTAAGAACAAAACAAAGAAACAAAAGACAAGGGTCTGGAGAGACAGGCAGCTTAAGGCACGTGCTTCGCATGTGTCCCACCCAAATGCAATCTCTAAACCACATATAATCTGCTGGGCACCACCAGGAGTGGTCCCCTGAGCACAGAGCCAGGAGCCAGCCCGAGCACAGCCGGGTGTGAACAAAAGAAAGGAAAAAAAGGAAAAGAAAGATAAAACGGGGCCAGGAGGGGGCTGGGGGGGCTGGAGCTCATGGTTTGCACGCAGGAGCTGGGTTTGCTCTCCCAGACCCGTGGTCTCCCAGCACCACGAGGAGTTGATCCCAGAACTGACTTGAGCACTGTTTGGGGCTGGAACAGCGGGTACGGAGCTTGCCTTGCACATAGCTGACACAGGTTCAATCCCCAGGGCTGAATGTACACCCCCGGAGCCCCACCGGGAGTGGTCCCTGAGTGCAGAGCCAGAAGTAAGCTTTGTGCTCCCCTCAAAAAAAAAATATATATATATATATAAAGCATTGTCTACCCATCCACCAAACCACAAGCACTCCTGATTTGGTTCTAAGGATTATGAACAGACTGTTACTATCGCCCCAGTTTCCAGGTGGGAAAACTGAGGTTCCAGCTCCAACGTGACAGGTGGCTGGGCACATGAGGCCGGGGCCATGACGGAGGCCTGGGAGCCTCTGGAGGTGGGACAAGTTACTCCCTCTGTTCAAACTGTGCTCAAGCAAGGACCCCCGAGAGCAGCGCAAGGTGGGCACAGAGAGTGCAGAGAGTGAAGAGAGGACAAAAGTCCCTGCCCCAGACCCCACTGCTAGACTGTCAGGACTAGGAAGCTGAAACAGGAGGCCTGAGGGCCCACGGTCATCCCTGGGAGTCCGCTGAACCCGAGCTGCAGGGCCACCCCTGGAGGTGCCAGGGGTCTACTCCGTGCTCCTTGCTCAGTGCTCGGGGTCACTCTGACAGTGCTGGGCTCCCGATGTTCTGCCCACTGAGGCCCTTTTCAGCGCCAGCTCTGCCGGGCCCTGATTCTCAATGTCCAGTGGCCACTCCACCACTGGACTCCAGCTGCTCCTGGGAAGAGCCCACTCAACGCCCCGGAGTCCCAGGGGCCCCGCAGCCTGCTCGCCCCAGCACCTGTGCTCTGCCTCTCTCCTCTCGCCCACTGCAGGGCACTGCCAGGGCTGCAGCCGTCCTGCCCCCTCCTCCGAGAACGCCACTGGGGGGGGGCAGTGTCCTCCAAAAGCCACCCCCTTGATTCTGCTCTGCGCGAGGCTGTCCTGGTCTCCAAAGCACCGTGCTTCCCAAACCTCCCCCAGGGCAAGTCAACCCTTCCCACCCACCAGCGCTCCTCCCTCGAGCGAAAGAGCCAGAAATAGCTGCTTGCAGGGCCACCCGGTCCCCTGGTGCAGGGCTGGGGACACAGGCTGCTCTACGGGTTGCTCTGCGGAGCCTGGGGCAGCCTGTCCGGCCGTCAGACAGGCTCCTGGGCTCGGGCTCGGCTGTGGGGCTTGGTGAGGCGGGCAGGCAAGGAGGACCTGGGCTTCTCTCAAAGCCCCAAAGGCAGGCGCCACCCCGGAGAGCCTTGCTCCAGCCCCGCAGGAGGGTCAGACAGTAACCGGTGGTGCCGGGGCTGTGAGGGTCTTGCAACCAAACCCCTATGCATTGCAGGGGGGATGGAAAATGGGAGTGACTACGGAGTCGCTGTGTGCACCAGCGCCTGCCCCCTACATATAGTATGACTTGCCGCTGGACCTCGGGGACACGCTCTGACCAAGGCAGAACCTGGCGTCACGGTGCAAACACCATCACAGGTGAAGGACTACAGAGCTCTAGAGCGAACGAAGGGCAACCGCAGCCAGGCTGTTGGGAGAACTGTGGTCTAGGGGATCCGTCATGGACCAACGGGCTGCTCAGGGACGCAGGACGATGTCTCCCAGGGGAGCCAGCGCAAAGGCTCCCACAGAAGCTCCCGGGCGCGGAGAGCACGGTTATTCCCGAGCAGAAACAAATGACGTCCACCCATGGGGACAAGGCTCCTCCGCGCACACAGTGGGAAGCTCTTTGGCCCCAGGTGCTGGCGACAGCTGGGCTCGCCCCTGAAAACACCTCCCGGAGTGAGGGAAGGAAGCCAGTCACCGAGGGCCTCAGCCTGTAGGATACCACCCAGGAGATGCAGCCACAAAGAGAGAAGTGGGGTGGCCGCCAGGAGCTGGGGGAAGAGGAGCATGGCGTGTGGCATTCCTCTAGAATGTTCTGGAATGAGAGTGGGGACAGATGCACAACCTTGTCAATGTGCCAGCAGTGACAAATTACACACTGAGCATGGTGAATCTAATGATATGCAAATTATGTCTCAATTCAAAGCAATGGAGAAGGAGGAGGAGGAGGAGGAGGAGGAGGGAGAGGAAGGGCAAAGAGAAGGAGCAGAGAAGGAAGAGGAATGAGGAGAAGAGGAGGGGAAAGAGGTGGAGGAGGAGGAGGAGGAGAGAGGCAGCAGTTGCAAGCCCAGGATCCCACCAGCTGGTGTCCCCTGAGGTCAGTGCAGTGTCTGTTCCCTCCATCACCACGTCTGCAGAGCCTGGTGCCACACTCACACGCGGCATCTGTCCTCTCCATCCCCGTCACAGGACCCAGCACACGGCATCTGTCCTCTCCATCCCCGTCACAGGACCCAGCACACGGCATCTGTCCTCTCCATCCCCGTCACAGGACCCAGCACATGGCATCTGTCCTCTCCATCCCCGTCACAGGACCCAGCACACGGCATCTGTCCTCTCCATCCCGTCACAGGACCCAGCACACGGCATCTGTCCTCTCCGTCCCGTCACAGCACCCAACACTGGCACATGGCAGATGCTCCGGATTCACCTCATGAGGGAGAGCAGGAGCCCACAAGGACTGAGGCTGAGTGAGGGATTCTGGTCACTGGTCCTGTATGATCTGGGGTCTGCAGATTTACTCCCTTGGGTCTCCCCAGCCCCCACAGACCCTCAGACCGTGCAACACCCTCTCGCAGATCTCCTGGCCTTCCCAGGTGCTCCCCACCCATCCTTCTTTCTCCATCTTCATCTCCATTCACCTTGGATCTCGGTTTCCCTGTTTACTTCCTCTGCCAGGCCTCCGCAGCCCCCACAGGTCGTGCCAGGGACCGTTCTTGTCCCTTCTCTAGTTCCCCACCCCCCTATGTCTGCCAAAAAAAAAAAAAATCCAGGACCCTGATGTGCATATATGGGTGCCTGTGTCTTTAGTATCCTGTTACACCAGCTGCGGGGAGTGGGTGAGTCTAAGACTGTGAGAGGGGCCAGAGGAGGCACTCCGTGATGCCCACGCAGCAAGTGGCGCCCCGCCTCCTCCCCACCCAGCTGGGGCAGGGCCGGCCTTGCTGGGCTACTCTCTGCTTCTCCATCTGGACCACAAAGTGCAAATCCACACCTGCAAATCTTTTTATCTGGGGTATTCAGTAAGAGCTATCGAGAAGATAAATAAAAAAGGGTGAGGGGGTCTGGCTCTTCAGCCCTGTGCTCACTCTTGAGCACACACCTCGTTTGTTTGTCTTTATGTATTTTTGTTTGCCTTTTCCACTCTGAAGAAATCTGTGTTCGCTCTTGCACATGTATTTCCCCTTTCTCTCCCCTCATGTCTTTCTAAGCAAGTTTTATTCAATGAAAGCTATCTTACCTAACTAAAATTAAAAAATATTTTTTTCTTCAAAGAAAATAAAAGATTCCAGAGAATCTAACAAAATTCGTACAAGATCCATAGAGAGAAAAATCACAAAATTTTCACAGATTAGCTCAGAGAAAGAAAGAATGAAAGAAAGGAGGGAAGGAAGGAAGGAAGGAAGGAAAGGAAGGAAGGAAGGAAGGAAGGAAGGAAGGAAGGAAGGAAGGAAGGAAGGAAGGAAGGAAGGGAGGGAGGGAGGAAGGAAGGAAGGAATAAGGGGAGGGAGAGAAAAAGAAAGGAGAGAAATGGAAAGAAGGAGGAAAGAGGTAGGGAGAAAGGAAGGAAGGAAGGAAGGAAGGAAGGAAGGAAGGAAGGAAGGAAGGAAGGAAGGAAGGAAGGAAGGAAGGAAGGAAGGAAGGAAGAGGGGGGAAAGAAAGAAAGAGAAAGAAAGAAAGAAAGAAAGAAAGAAAGAAAGAAAGAAAGAAAGAAAGAAAGAAAGAAAGAAAGAAAGAAAGAAAGGAAGAAAGAAGAAAGAAAGAGAAAGAGAGAAAGGAAGAAAGAAAGAAAAAGAGAGAAAGAGAGAAAGGAAGAAAGAAAGAAAGAAAAAGAAAGAAAGAAAGAAAGAAAGAGAGAAAGAAAGAAAGAAAGAAAGAAAGAAAGAAAGAAAGAAAGAAAGAAAGAAAGAAAGAAAAGAAAGAGGGAAGGAAGCAAGAAATCAAGAAGGGAAGAAGAGATATTCCATATTCATAACTAGGCAATAAATGTCTGTTCTCCCCAGCTGGGCCTCCAGCATTCATGTAACCCAATAACAAGCACAACCAGTGACTTCATTCATATCAACAGGCTGACTCAGAGGCAAAGGATCCAGGAGAGTCAAAATCGTATTGAAGAGAACAAAGTTGGAGGGATAATGCTAAGCAGCTTCAAAACGTAGCCTAGAGCTATGTTACGAAGAGAGAGGGTAGCAGGTAAAGTAATGGTCATGCATGCAGTCAACATGGGTTTGGTGCCTGGCATAGCATGTGGTGCCAGCAGGAGTGATTTCCTGACTTTATGTTTAGTTATGACATAAAGTCAGGAATAACCTCTGAGCACTACTTAGGGTCCTCCAACATTCTCCCCCCCTCAAAAAAAAAAAACTTAAAATAAATCTACAATCCTCAAAACAGGGTGGTACCGATGAAAGAATAGATGGATCAACAGAACAGAGACCAGAAACAGACCCACAGAACTACAGCCAGCTCTCATGCTATCGGTGGGAATGCAGAATGGATGGGAGCTTGTGGTCGCTTAAAGTCCTACCATACCTACCAGCACATATAATGTGCTCCTTGGTATTTACCCAAAGGAGCTGAAAACACACACACACACACACTCACACACACACACACACTCACACTCTCTCTCTCTCTCTCTCTCTCTCACACACACACACACACACACACACACACACACACAGAGCCTGCATATGATTGCTTATAGCAGCTTTATTCACGATCGCCTAAAGGAAGCAAGCATTATGCCATTTTGTTGGTGAACGGGCAAACTGTGATACATCCAGAGAACAAAACATTATTTGGTCCAAAAAAGCAATGAGTGATCGGGTCATGAAAAAAAAAAATCGGAGCCCTTTAAATGGGTATCACCAGGAGAAAGGAGGCAGTGTGCAAAAGATCCCTCGGACAGGATTTCGACTCTTATGGTATCCTGGGAAAGACAAAAACTCTGGAGCCGGTGAAAGGCTGCATCGCGCTAGGAGAGGGAGGGATGAACACCGAGAGTTTCTAAGGCATGAGGATACTTTGATGGGCTGCGGGACACTGTGGTGGTGGACACACATGTTCCACGCATGTGTGTGACCCCTAATGGAAGCTATGGACTCTGGAAGATTCTGAGGTGTGACTGTGATCATGGGGGGGTCATTCCAGTGCTAACAGGTGCACCCTCCTCTGGTGGGTGGTGGTTGCTTCGAACATGGGGAGGGGGGCTGAGCCTGGGGTTCGGGAGGGGCTGCATGGGAAACCCATTTCGCTGTGATTCTACAACCCTGCTGGAAAGAAAATAAACAAACTGGCAAGAAAGCAGGCCCCGGCGGTGTACAAAGGAAGCTAAAGTTAATCCTCTGGGAAAATGCACATTTCTGAACCGTGGAGGAGGGGAGAGGAATCGAGTCCCGGTGAATCAGCAGCAGTTTGTGTACGAGATTTCCCCCGAGCGAGGGAGAAGTGGCTTCATTCCTTCAACACCACGCAGAGAAAACACGGTTTCTCCACCAAAGCTGCAAAGACGAGCGCCTGCGGACCCCGCCGGCTCTCCCTCTCCCTCTCTCCTCCCCTCCTCTTGCCTCCCCTCCTCCTGCTCCCCCTGCACCCCCCCCCCCCCCGGCATAAAGGTCTTATTGCAGGGGGTCAAGGCCAAGTACTGCTGGTCAAAAACGGGGCCCTGAAACTCCCCCCTCCGGGCATGAACACTGGGCCAGGTCCCAGGTCTTCACTACCTCAATTCCGGAGTCTTCTGCCCACACTTCGCCTGCAAGCGCAGGCCCGGTGGCCGGCAGCCCAGCCGGGCCACGGGGGAGCTCTCCAAGGTACCGCTTCCTGCCTCCACGCTCCCGAGCGGCTCTGCCACGCCGCCCCCACCCTCTCTCCTCGCTCCTCTTTCCACTCATCTCTCCTCGATTTTTTTTAAATAGCTCAATTATTTCCTATCTCCAGGCAAATAATAGAATTAGTCCTGGCCCTCCAGATAGGTGCCGCGTACTCATAAACACTGAAGCGGCTTCCAGGGCCTCCTCCTAATCTCTAAAGCCACTGCGCCATCTCCGAGCGGGAAGCACTGGGAGAAGGCATTCCGCGGCCGGCTACGGTTAATCCTCACAAGGACCCTTGACTCGGGGGCTAAGCTCTCAGCAGAGAGCGGCTGACGGTTTGCTCTCGCCCACGGAGATAACGACGACACGCAACCCGAGTTTGGTTGATTTCTGAACAACTGACATACCGAAACCTAAGGTCCTCACCCAGAGGTACCCAGGAATAAAACCCATTTCTGGGTCGGGGAGAGGGTACAGTGGTTAGAGCCCATGCTTCTCACCCGACCCGTGTTCATGTCCCAGTACCACAGGGTACCACCCCCCAGCATCAGCAGGGGCAACCCTAGAGGCCCCCACCTCCCCCTTCCCAGAACCACCAGATGGGCCTGGCATGTTTCCGAGGCACCGCAGGGCCCAAGCAGCCTCACATCCTCAGGCCCTTGTACTGAACCAATGGCCTGATTGGCCAAGAGTCACTGGTGGGGGTCTCTGGACCTCCTGTGCACCCATCTCCCCCCCCGGCTCCACCCATCACGTTTCCCTGGTCCTGGGCTGCTGCACCCTAAGTTCCTCCTCCCCACCCCCCAGGTCAGCCTACCCCCGGTCTCAGTTTTGGTTTCTCCAAAAGATGCTGACTCTTTTCTTTGCTTCTCTCCCTCAGGCTGTGCTACTACAGGGACCAGGTAGACATTTCACTCTGGACTTTCAACTTGCCTGGCCGAGAAAAGAACTCTGACACTGTTCAAGGTGACGGCGAAAGAATAGCCAACGTCAAGACTGAGAGCTTCCCTATCAATGGAAAGGCAAAGAGAATATTCGAGAACGCCACAAAATGAAAGCAGTGGCGTGGAAATGACAAACACCCCAAAGCAGGAAACAGGGTGCCCCCACAGCCAGCACTTAGCATGAGAATAAATAAAATGCTGTATCCTCTCCGAAAGCCATGACAATTTGGCTGTCGGCAAGAAAGGAAATTCGACTGTGCGCTGCTTACAAGAGACAGCTCCTAACAAAATAACAGGGTGGCTAAAAATAAAGGGGCGCTCAAATATAAAATGGGCAATGGCAAACACAAAGAAAGCGGGGGCGGCAACCTTGCGAGGATGCAGAACGGGGATTCGCTGCAGAGAGGGGAGGTGAGGCGCTGGAGGAGCGGAGAGAGACTTCAGAACGGAATCAGACACGGAGGCAGCGGGCAGCCACTCGGGGCTAGCGCTGGGGTGGAGAGAACGGAGTCACGATCATCAGTAAGGCTGCGAAATTGCATAATCGGGAAAGTGAAATGCAAATTTGTCAGCATGAGGCAGAACCACCATTTTCCCCTCCTAGGAAATTCCACGCGCACACCGCTAAGGAAAAGTGGCTGAAGGTGACTGAGGGGTGTGGCCAGGTGTGGCTAACATGTGGCCAGTGCGCACCTACACCGCTTACAAGAGAGAAGTACTCAAGTGACCCAAATTAGCCAAACAACCGGAGACGGGTTATATAAAGGCAGAATATTCTTATAATGGAACATTCTGCAGCTGGCATCTCTGAAGAGTTTTCAATGACTGGGGCGGGCTGGCGGGCAACGCTTGATATGTAACGGAGAGAGGGTGGGTGGGCAGTGGGGACTTGAGACAATGCATTTGTGCCATCTTGAATGGGCCGGGAAAATACTTGCCCCACATCTTCCTATCTGAAAAAAACTTTAGATATGAACGGGGGTTACCAGGGACTTATTTTACAGCTGCCAATATTTTCAAATCTTTAAAAATATATATTACTTCTTTTCCAATAAAAAATACCCAATTTATTAAAAAGCAAAAGACCCACTTCCCATCCTTCCATGCAGCCTCCCCCCGACACCCTGCCCAGACTCCAACTCTGCAATTATAGCCAAGTGGTAAGAACTCTACTTCTGCTAAGAATTTCTAAAGCAGGGGGTTGGAGTGATACTAGAGCGGGTAAAGTGCTTGCCTTGCACGCAGCCGACTCAGGTTCGATCCCCAATATCCCAGAGCACCACCCAGGAGTAATTCCTGAGTGCAGAGCCAGGAGTGGCCACAGAGCACTGCAGGGTGTAATCACAAAACAAAAGCAACACAAACAAACAAACACAGGATTTCTAAAGCAGACATGAGTGTGCAAGCCAGACAATGCCCTGAAGGAGGCGCTAGAGCTGCACTTCCTGTGGGCAGGAAGTGTAACAGCACTGGTCAGACCTTGGTCCCCGGGAAGGGATCTCCTGTATCTGGCCCACGTCCTAATTAGAAACTACGAATTAAGTTTTGAGGGCCAGGGAGATGGCTCAGGGGTCTGAGCAGTCTGTGTGATGCCCTGAGTTTGTTTCCGGGTCCCCCAGGGTCCCCAAGTGCCGCCAGGATGGCCCTGGTGGCGACCAGAACCCCAGAATCTAAGCGCATACATGGCTTGGCAGAGCGGCAGAGCACTGAACCGTCTGGGCTGCTTGGCTGAGTATTGGAAGGAGTAGTCCTCAGCCCCCTGTACCCCGAGTTCCCCCAAGAGCACTGCTTGGGATTCCCCCACAAAATCAGAAAAAAAAAAAAGAAAGAATGGTTTTGATATTTTTAAATAGTTGGAGGGGAAATCAAAGCCGAACAGCATTTTATAACACCTGAAACTAACATGAAGGCCCAGGACCCATTTCTGTAAGATGGTGCTAACTCAGAAGCCCTGGGCAGCTACTATATCCTGCCCTTCTGCGTCCTGTCACGGCGAGCCACGTGGCGCACCCGGCCAACCACAGTCCTTACCTGCCCCCAGACAGGAAGTGTTTGCTGAAGTGTTAGAGGGACGGCACTAGCCTTGGGCAAGGCACTTACTCGCCTCGCATTCGGCCAAACCCAGCTGGAGTCCTGGCACAGATGGGGGTTCCCTGGGCACCACCAGGGGTCGCTCCTGAGCACTGCCGGATATGGCCCCAAACCCACACACCCACCCACCCCATAAAAGTTTGCTGGTTCCTGGCGGGGGGGGGGGCACTGAGGGGTGGGGGGAGGGGGTGTGTCTCAGCTAACCAAGCTTGTTGACAATCACAGTCAGTCCCCTCCCGTTGTTAACTAAAGTGCGGGGTCTAAGCAAGGAGCCCCGGCAAGGGAGGAAGAAAGAAAGGAGGGTCCCAGGTGGGGGTGTCGGGGGCGGGCGGGCCCAGCTTCCTCATCTGCACAGATCAGAACCCACAGCCTCTGTCTCTCACCTTCCTCCCCCACTCAGCCACGTCTTCCTCCTACCGCGGCCGCTTCCTGTCAAGTGCGTGACCTTCTGAAACCTGTGTGATGGGGCTGCAGCGGCAGAAAGGAAGGTATTTTTATCCAGACCCTGCTTCCTGCCGGGGGGTTGGCTTTGTCATTTCTGATACGAATGGCAGAAACCAGAACAGACGGAAACTGATAAGAGACGCGGGTCCCTTGATGCAGGGAGCAGCAGTGGGGCTGTCTCCCGGGTGGGCATGCAGCCTGCTCCCAGGCGACCCGCCTGGCCCCTGGCCCGCACACTGTCCCCTCTGGCCGAGCTCTCCAGTGACGTCCAGCTCCCCCTCCTCGGCAGCTCACACAGCGGCCCAGGGGACACGGCAGTGTCACTGGTGACAGGAAATGGGAAAATCATTCTCTTATCAGAGAGGAGAGGGCGGGAGTCGTGGGCTTTCCAGAACTCCTGGACTTGGCCAGGCGAGGCTTGGGGTGGCCGCGGCTGCTGCTGGACGCAGGGTTCGAGGAGGGATTTGGGAGTCTCGGGCCGGGGAAGGGCCTCAGACCTGGCGTTGTTTTTGGCGGAGGTGGGGGAGGGGTGGTGATTCTCTGCTGGTGACGGTGGCAGGTCCTCGAGCCTCCTGTCCCTGACCCTAGCTAGACTCGGGGACAGAGCCCAGGCACAGGGGACAATGCGCCTACTTCCTGGGCACTTACTGTGTGACTGGTGCCAGCAGGGGGCGACTGGCCGGGGGGCAAGCAGCCTGGAGGATCAGTCCTGCTTCACAAACAGGGATACTGAGGCACACCCCCTCCCCCAGAGCACTGAGCAGGGAAGAGCGCTCAGGAGCCCCCGGTTTGAATTCCACACCTGCCCTGCTCTGAGGACACGTCCACACACATCCGAAAGTCACCTGCGTCGGTCCTGAGAGCCCGGCCCTGCAGACTTCCTGTTTCCTGTTGGGCCGGCGTGTCAGCACCAGGCTCTGAGCCCGAAGGCCGACAGCCCAGTGCATGGTGTTACGCCCCCCACTCCACACTAGAGAGTGGGCAACACAGCTTCCTAGTGGGGGCCTGGGCACTCCACCCACACACTGCCCCAGGCCTGAAAACCCAGGGGTCAGAACCTATTTTCCCATGACCTGCATCGCCTGTCAGAGCCTCACGTCCTGCATCTGTAAAATGGGTTATCTGAGAACTACTACAATAATGGTAACTAGGGGTCAGAGAGAGTTGTACAGGAAGGAGGGCATTTACCCTACCCCCCAGCATCCCATATGGTCTCCCTCTCACCCCACCTTTTGAGCCCACCAGGAGTGATCCCTGAGTACGGAGCCATGAGGAAGCCCTGAGCACCACTGGGTATGGCCCAAAAACCAAATAATAAAATGGGCTGGAGCCATAGCACAGCGGGTAGGGCGTTTGCCTTGCACACAGCCGACCCGGGTTCGATTCCTCCGTCCCTCTCAGAGAGCCTGGCAAGCTACCGAGAGTATCTTGCCTGCATAGCAGAGCCTGGAAAGCTACCCGTGGCATATTTGATATGCCAAAACCAGTAACAACAAGTCTCACAATGGAGACGTTACTGGTGCCCGCTCGAGCAAATCAATGAACAACGGGACGACAGTGCTACAATAATAATAATAATAATAATAATAATAATAATAATAATAATAATAATAATGGTAAGAAGAATTAGTTTTTGTAGAATATTAGTCTCCAAGACCCCCCACACCAAATAGTGGCTATAGGTGTCAGCCCCTTGGAGAGCTGGAGGGGGGGGTTGGCCCATGGCAGAGCTGAAGGGCAGCGGGGACAGGCGGCCATTCTCCGAGCTTCAGGGGCACACCTCCTCCTAGGACCCCGTCTAGGTGTGGCCACATGGCAAGGGAGTGACCCCTGAGTCCCGCTGGGAGCAGCTGGACTTCTGAGGTGGGGGGTCCTTGTCCTCTTGCTCCGGGGAGAGGCAGGGACAGGCTGGGGAGACACTGAGGCACCCCAGGGAGAGACAGAGGGGTGCAGCCTCGGGAGGACACAGGCCCAGCGGCCGGCCGTCTCCCCCTACACATGCCTGGCCCTGGAGAGTGTCAGACAAGGGAGATGCACCTTGTTCCGGACAGCGGTTCCGCAGAGGAACACAAAGCCCGGAGGGCAGAGGCGGGAGCCCGGGAGAGCTGGAACTGCCCGCCCAGCTCCGAGGGGTGCCCAGGAGGCCCGTCTCCCTGGGCCTCGGCGGGTTTCCGCTTCCGACCGCAGCACGGAAAGCACAGCAGCCGTCAGTCGCCACCAGCGTTTCCCTCCCGGGGCACAGTCCGGCTTTCCTGTAGCACGAGGGGGCACTGAGCTGCTGGCAGGCAGGAGGAGCCGCCCGCTCCCGGGCTGCCTCGCCCCTGCAAGCCCCATTCTGCTGGCGGCAGCAGGACCGGGGAATTTGCTAGAAATGCAAATCCAGCAGCTCAACCCCAGCCCTACTCAGCGAGGGAGGGGTGGGGGAGGCCACGGAGAGTGTATCTAGGCCACCAGGGAGTCCCAAGTCCAGCCTCCTCGGTGGCTTCCCTCCTCCGGCCCCTCCTCGGACACTCCCCAACCCAGCTCTGAGCCCCGGCTGGGAGCAGAAGAGAAGAAACAGACTCAGCTCTACCCTCCTCGGCTCCCCCGGGAAGCTCCCACTCACACACACACTCACACACACACATGCACACACAGACTCACATACACACGTTCACACACTCACACATACACACATTCACACGCACATGTTCACCCACAAAGACACACACATACACATATATCACTTACATTCACATATATACATTCATTCAAACACACCCACTCATGCATATACACATATTCACACTTACACACACAACACTCACATTGTTTCACACACTCATATATATTCACACATGCCCATACACACTCACACACACTCCTACACATACACTCAGACAAACACACACATTCACATGTACTCATGCATATGCACACCCATACACATTCAGACACACACATACACTCATACATTCACACACTCACGCACACACATGGGCACACGCATACTCAAACATATGCACATTCACACATATGCATCACACTTTCACACAATACGCACACACATACATATTCAAACACACATTCACGCATATGCATATACACACTCATACACTCACACACATACACACTCATAAACTCAAACACACACACATTCAGATACACACTTTCCACACACAGACACACACACACACACACACAGCCAAACTCCTGCACATCACACAGTGCAGAAGACCTTCCATCCTCGCCAGCTGAACATGAGTGAACGGAAACAGCGTGGGCAGCAGCGCTGTGTTCCCGTGGCCCCCGCGTGAGCATCCAGCAGGCCCCCCTCACGGCCTCATGTGGGTGTGACAAGGTCCCACGAGGCACACAGTGACATGGAAGATCTAGCCCAGAACGAAGCCCATGGGAGAGCCCAGAGAGATGACTCAGAAGGCCACGCCAGGACCCCCGAGTGTCTCCCCAGGGCCCCCCCCTCCCGCCTCTCAGGCATGGCTGGGTGGAGCCAAGAAAACCAAACAAAATAAAATAGCAAAATGTTTGAGATATGAAAACCGTCTGACTAATAACTATATCAATATCTCTGTTAAGAGGCTATCTCCCAATACATAAAATATGCAAAGTAATGTCACCTGAATCTGTCCACATTAACACGTCGACAAACCCTTTTTTTTTTTTTTTTTTTTTTGCTTTTTGGGTCACACCCAGCGATGCTCAGGGGTTACTCCTGGCTTTGCACTCAGGAATTACTCCTGGCGATGCTTGGGGGACCATATGGGATGCCGGGGATCGAACCCGGGTCGGCCGCGTGCAAGGCAAACGCCCTACCCGCTGTGCTATCGCTCCGGCCCCCGACAAACCCTTTTGACCCTAACCATTTTCTTGCAGTCAGAGACTCACACCCAGGGCGCCTGACATGCAAAGCAAGGGCCCGACCGCCGAGCTACACGTCTCCCGGGCCCAAGAACATGAGCAGTGAAATGCACAGCTGGTGCTATTTATTTTATCAACCGGCGCAGGGCAGAGTGTCAGTGTTTTGCCACACGACCAGCAGCTACCGAGGGTATTTCTATTCATCTTTGCCTCCACTTTCCTGTCTGCTCCCCTCTCTCCCCTGCTGTGCCTGGGACCCCACCCCGAGGCTTGGCACAGACAGGTGCCCATGGGACCTGCCAAGTGAATAAACCCTCACTGACCCCTAGGAGACCCTGCAGGCATCTGACTAGTTTGGGTGTTCCCATTTCATTTCTTTTCTTTTTCTTTTCTTTTTTTGCTTTTTGGGTCACACCTGGCAATGCTCAGGGGTTACTCCTGGCTCTGCACTCAGGAATGACTCCTGGCGGTGCTCAGGGGACCCTATGGGATGCTGGGAATTGAACCTAGGTCGGCCGCGTGCCAGGTAGACACCCTACCCACTGTGCTATCGCTCCAGGCCCTCCCATTTCGTTTCCAAAGGAGCCAGATGCCCAAGCCCTCCTTTTGTAACTGAGGCCAGGCTCCCCTTTCCTGTTTGCGGGACTCAGGTGCACGTGGTCCCCGGGCCAGGACTCTGCACAAGACACACTGTTCTCAAAGCTCCAGGAGGCTTGGCCAGGGCCCAGGGCTAGGGGCTGGAGGGCCACGCTTGCCAGGGCACTGAGGACTGCACCCCAACTCCCCCCACCCCCCGTCCCCGCCCAGGACCTGGGAGGCTGAGGGGCACATGGATCAGCAAAAACCGTGGATGTGCTGCTTGCTTCAAAGTCCAGGCAAGACTCGGCTGGGGTGGGGTGGGCGGGGAGGGACTCCGCGGGCTGGTGCACCGAGTCCAGCCCCAGGCGTAGCAGCGTGCCCAGAGCAGTCAGGCCTCATCCCGCCGACGCCCAGCTCCCCTGGGCCTGAGCAGCACCGTGGTACCAGCCCACACAGACAACCTGAGGATGGCCAGGAGTGGCCCCCGGGCCCCCTGAGCACTGCTAGCAAGGCTGCCCCCCACCTTAATGTCACTGTGGGCATTTCAGGGCTGCTCTCGGGGGTCTCCAGCCCAGCTACCCCCGGCCACACCTTCCTATCCCAGCCCTCCGGCTCTCCAGGCTGAGGGGTCCCAAGACCCTGCGATGGGCCCCCAGATATCAGTGGAGTTGGGAAGGCAATGAGAAGGCTCTCGGGGTACCCAATCCTCTGTCCCTGCTGCCCCCTGGTCCCACTTGCGGCCCCCACAAAGTCACATCCCATCAGCCAGCAATAACCTCCCTCCAAACTGGGCCTGTCCTCTGGCCCATTGTCCTGCCCCTCACTCCCAGCGGGGCTGTCCTCTCATTGCTCAGAGCATCTCAAACTCACCTCCTCCAAAGTATGGCCTTGAACGACCTCCTGACACTGGTCACAGTCCTTCTGTCCCCAACCACAGCCTTTAGTTTGTTTTGCAGGAGATTTGAAAAAGGGGTCGAGGGAGTGAGGGTCACTTAGCCTTTAAGATCCTGTTGGTTTGGTTTGGTTTGGGGGCCACACCTGGCAGTGCTCAGGGGTTACTCCTGGCTCTGCACTCAGGAATCACTCGTGGGGGCTGCAGCAATAGCACAGTGGGTAGGGCGTTTGCCTTGCACTCGGCCAACCCGGGTTCGATTCCCAGCATCCCATAGTTTCCCTCGAGCAACACCAGATGTAACTCCTGAGTGCAGAGCCAGGAGTAACCCCTGTGCGTCGCTGGGTGTGACCTCCCCAAAAAAAGAGTCACTCCTGGCGATGCTCAGGGGACCCTATAGAATGCTAGAGATTGAACCTGGGTCGTCTGCATACAAGGCAAGAGCCCTACCCACTGTACTATCGCTCTGGCTTTATCGGCCTTCTAGAATCTTATCCTCCACTTTATGATATTCCAGAGGCCAAGATTCTGCAGATACTCAACCACACACGAGAGTCCCTCTGTGTGGAGTCTGAGTGCAAGGCACCTGGCCCACCCAGAACCAGCCCGCGGGATTCGTACACACGATGACCTCCAAGCAGCAAAATTCAAGGTACACTTGTCACCCTGGGGCAGCTCCATCAAATGCACTCACCAGCTCCCGTGACAAGCCATGAGCACGTGTCCCCTGCTGGCAGAGGAAGGTCAAAGGGCCAGTTGGCATGAAAACAATCCAACAGGCTCCTGAAAAGCCATACCCAGAATTGTCCTACGATCCAGCCAGTCCATTCCCATGCACATACCCCAAACAGCAAAGCAAAGCAACCTACGTGCGCTCCTGCACACAGGAGCCGTCACCGGGAGGGATGTCCAGTGTCTGTCAAGGGTGAATGAATGAGGAACGTGTCGTGCAGGCACCTGGCAAGCAGGGTTAGCACCTGGTGAGCCTTTGTGTGTCGGTACAACGGAATAGCGGTCATCCGACTAAAGAGACGAGGACCAACCTGGCAGACTAAGAAGCCAGACTTGTGTTGACACATGGTGTGTGACTCCGTTCAGACGAAATGCCCCAAACAGGAAAGTGCAGGGAGGCAAAGAGCAGCCGATGGTGGCGGCTGCGGGAGCTGGAGGGAGAGGGAGGGGAGAGCAGTTGCCCCAAGAACTTGGGGTTTCCTGTAGGGATGGCGGACCTAGTCGGAAGTGACGTTTGCACAGCGCAGTGAATGTGGTAATGACCCCCTGGCCTGGGCTGGAGCCACAGGTAGCCAACCTGCTTTTCAGTTGTTTGTTTGGGTTTTGGTGCTTGTCTTTGGTTTGGGGGCCACCCCCGGCAGTGTTTGGGGCTTACGCCTGGCTCTGTGCTCAGAGGGCAACGTGCGGTACCAGCGACTGTCAGCTAAGTGCAGAGAAAGTACCTGACCTTAGAATCTCTCTCCAGACCCTCGTGTCCCCACACTCGCCTCAACCCTGCTTTGGTCCCTAGCATCACAAATAGTCCACGGAGCACCACCGGAAGTGACCCCGGAACACAGAATCAGGAGTAAACCACCTCATGTGGTCTAACCACCCCCTAAAACAAAAACCCACTGACTTGTATATTTAAAAATGGTTAATGTTATGGTTATGTTATGTGACTCCTGTATCACTGTCATCCTGTTGCTCATTGATTTGCTCGAGCGGGCACCAATAACGTCTCCATTGTGAGACTTGTTGTTACTGTTTTTGGCATATCGAATACACCACAAGTCGCTTGCCAGGCTTTGCCGTGCACGCAGGATACTCTCGGTAGCTTGCCAGGCTCTCCGAGAGGGACAGAGGAACCAAACCTGGGTCGGCCGCGTGCAAGGCAAACGCCCTACCCGCTGTGCTATTGCTCCAGCCCTATGTGACTCCTACATCAAAATAATAGAAAAGACATCACTAACCTTTATTGTGTTTTTTTAAAAGTTTTTAAAAAGTTTGGTAGGCGCTTGGGATGAGGCTCAGTGGCAGAGTGCAAGTCTCACATGTTTGAGGCTTTAGATTCGCCCTCCAGCACCTCCAAATAGATAAACAAAGTGCCTGGAAGGGAGCAGTGGATTGAGGGGAAAGGGGCCCAAGGATGTTTCCAGAATAAGAAACCTGGTTGAGACCAGCACTTATCAAGAGAACGAGAATGTCAGCCACGTGCAAATTTGGATTTTATGATTTAAAAAAAATATATTTTTTTAGAAGGATTTTGTTGTTGCTGTTGTTCTTAGGTCCTGGTGGTGTTGGGGATTCAAACCAGGTTTGGTGGGAGGAAAGGCAAGCACTTTCTTTCTGTCCCCAAAAGAACTTTTCAGGGGCTGGAGCAATAGCACACCGGGTAGGGCGTTTGCCTTACACACGGTCGACCCGGGTTCTATTCCCAGCATCCCATATGGTCCCCCGAGCACCGCCAGGAGTAATTCCTGAGTGCAGAGCCAGGAGTAACCCCTGTGCATCGCCAGGTGTGACCCAAAAAGCAAAAAAAAAAAAAAAAAGAACTTTTCAATTAAATTATAAAAGCAAAAAGTGAACATTAATAGAGAAACACATGGTATTTGAGTAATATACTTAATAGGACCCAATGTGTTCAG